>NC_052031.1:5367849-5720349 GCF_015832195.1 Motacilla alba alba | reverse complement strand
CACTGAAAAAAAGCTTATTGACTTTAAGTGTCTTTGTGTACACACGATCATCTGTGCCTTTTCCCTGAGTATTTACAGACCAGAAATCCCCATCCACATAATCATTTTCCTTGGTGCCAAGGAAATTTTTAACGATGAAAACTGACAGCACTGGATTCATTATCTGTACTCCTAAAGATTTCCCAACACCAGGATAATGGGCAGCACCATATTGCCTTGTGACACAAATATCAAACACATAATGTAGGACCTTAGGCTATTGCTGCTGTTTCCCACCTCCTCCTACCACTGACAACACTGCACAGAAAATTAAAGTTCACAATTTGTATTGTTGCTCTCTCAAACAAACAAGAATCATAATAATGAATGAAGACTTGAGGGGAAGAAAAAAAGATAGTAAACCCCAATTTTTTCTCAACTTTACCAACCATGATTACATAAAATGTTTTTGATTCTGCTTGAAGTCAAAAGTTGTACTTTTTCCTCAGGAGGGAAAGGAATGTTGAAAATCATCTGTTTGCAAAGAAGGAAGGCAAAGCTGCAAATCAGCAGGAGTTTAAAGGGACAATTGAGTTAAGAATCATTCCTGCAATTTGATTCAGTTCACCACAAGTTTAAGAGCCACTCAAAGGTTCAACTCGGGTTTTGATTTGACCCCTCAAATTTGACATTTACGGACTTAGGTTGACTATTGCTGATTTCAAAATAAAATGAACACTGTAGTCCCTTTCCACCCTGTTTAGGAATCAGATGTGTAAACATAGTCACATATGAATGTCAGCTTAATCCCTCCCACCTTTTTTGAACTTCTTGTTCAGCTTCTGAGATGCTTGGCAAGGAGGTGGTAATCTCAAAAGTACTAAATTGTCTTAAGCTTCCTGAAAATAGGCAGTCAGGTAAAGACAGAAAACCTCTCAGGCACAATGCTTCATCAAGGACACTTTTAATCCTCTATAACATCAACACCCTATCCCCCCCCAACTGTCCTCCAAAAAAAACCCCCAAATCACACCCTCCTCCCCCAGAAAAATCCCAAAATAAAACCCATGCCAAAGCAAATGAAATCATCAAAAAGATAAAATAATAATAATAATAATAATAATAATAATAATAGAAAAAAAGCACCACTAAACAACCCTAACACTGAAACCACCAGAAACAGCAAAAAATCCCAAAGCAAGACCCCCCTGGCCCCACCAAGTATGAATCTGCATCTGATGCAGCATAACACAATCCAACCAAGATACACACACTATTACCAGAAAAAGAAAGCAGATTTCAAGGACTCCAGCTCTTGCAGAATAAATTTTTCATTCTTAATGTGTAAAGATAATGTGGAGAAAAGAAAAACAACTTGCAATATTAAATGAATAAACCTTGGTTGAACATACAGGTCCTTCCACACAAAAATGGAATGAAATTAAAACCAAAACTATATACAAATTATATCAAGACTCTCTGTGAACGTAATTCAAATATTTTAAGAGCACTATCCAACTTCAGAAAATTTGAATTACAACCTACAAAAGATTGTGATCTTGAAATCTTCAGGACCCTGTATTTTCTGGTCAGCCTGATCTAATCCTTTACCTCTGCGAGAGGTCTGCATTTATCTTTGATCACCATTGCATCAAGCTCCCAGGAATTAAATGAGAATCTTCTTACATTAAAATGAAGTTGTTTATAATCAACCATGCACAAGCTGTTGGTATGGCTAGATGCCACACAAATCAAGGTTAAAACAGACCAGGCTTAAAGCTGAAATATAACTAATATGACATTATTCCTTCAGACATTTGGTTAGGCTGACAAATTTGTAACTCTGTAATTTACACTATGCCCCCATGACATGTGGCAGTACAGCTATTGTGTACAGAGATTTTTATCATGGGAAGGGGGAGGGAGGGAAGCCTACATTTTTCTTATGCAAATCTTTCCCACAACAATGTCAGAATACATGCTGACCTGCTAAAGTGTACAATTTACCCATCTGAGAGTACACAAACTTCAAACGGTGATGGATAATTATTTTAATTCAATGCAAAGTTACCCAGTGAAACTCATTGGTCCAAAAAGTGGTTAAGATCCTGTATACAATGCTGTTTAAAAAAAAATAAGTATATTCTTTAGTAACATAAGGCCTGAAAGGTTTGCTTTTTCTTTTTTTCACGCATTGCATCAATAAAGTAAATGTTGTTAGAATTCAGTAGTAGGAAGGAAAATTCAATGAGTAGGATTTTAACGCTATTGTATAACAGCAATTGTCTCATTGGATCAGACAGGAGTTTGTTTTATGTGACCTTCCATCCCTAAGAGGTACAAATAATCTCCATGGATAGTGATATGTTGCCAAATAAGGAAAGATTCTCCTTGACCTCAGACAGTAATTGGTCAAAACATGAGGACTTATATCCTTCCCCATCCATTTTAATCCTATCTGATTGTAGATGTTCTTATCACCCATAAAAATGTATTTTTTTCCCCAATTCTCAGCATTTGGCCTTCAGAGTACGTACTGGCACAGTATCCTGTGAGCTAATTGCCATGTGGGTTATTGGTTTTAAATCTTTCAAAAGATTTTTGTTTCTCCTTTGCGTTATGAAAAAATTCAAACAGCAGAAGCCTCAAGTCACCATTTCTGAGAAGCGCTGGCTATTCTGCGCAACTCTTTGCTTCTGTAATTAAACTCCCCTCAGAAGGGAGCCCTTCTGGGTCTGCAACTTTCAGCTCACTCCTGCTGGAACCCCTCGGTTCAAGCACATTTTTTACCATCTTCCTGAAGGAATTCAAAATTGGCAGCTCCTACTGAGGCGATACAAAGATACCATATATAGGTAACTGCTCTGTTCCAGATCATCACATCTTAAGGGCCCGTCATACATGCTGATGATACAGCTTCCTCCCTGCAAAGCTGATTTTATTCCAGTGCCACACGAAGCTTCCAGCTGCTGAAGAAATAAAACATGCCCAACCCTTTGCTGCGGAGCTCGTTCTTCTTCCCCATCCCACTTTCACCACGTAGATTTGTGCAAACTTCCTGTGTGAACTGACTGCTGGTGTGTATTATAAGAAAAAATGGAAGGGGGGGGGGGGGGGAGGAAGAAAAAAATAAATGCAGAACTTGTTCTTTCCTCCAGATTGTCACATTTTATGGTGTTGCAACCTGGAGCCTAATATTGTTTCATGTCCAAATCCCAAGCTCACTGTATACATGGCTCACCTGCATCAACACAGCTTATTTTCCCCCCGTTGTTATTGTATTTTCATAATTTAATCCATGACATGAATTGCCCATACAAGATGTACAATCAACCTTGTAATAACTAGCAGAGTTTTTAATGGGAAAACAAGGCAAAAATTAGTACAGTCAGATTAATACAGGTACACAATACATTCAAGCTGGGTTTCTGTACTTTGAAGGGCGTTTTGTTTTAAGGTGCTTTATTTTTCTTGAAGAGCAGCTATGATGCTTTGAGGGTTTTTTTGCTTTTTGTTTGTCTGATTGATTTGTTTTGTTGGGGTTTTTTCCCCCCTCTGGAAATCAACCCTGGTCTTCTCCTAGGACTTTTGTGCTGTGATGCATGCCCAGCAAACATCTGTAATTGCAACAAAAATAATTCTGGCAGAGGTAATTTCTCACGTGCATGTGAATAGGACAGAGTCATGCCTCATGGAATTGGACCTGCAGCTTCTTCCATGCTCATTCTTCTTTTTACCTTTATTCAACCACAAATATTTGACCAGCATTTTCTTTGCAGTAGATCAGATTTTTTTTTGGGCTATTTTTTCATGGCAAGAATAATTGCCTATTTCTTTGCTGGATGCTCTGCTATGCCTGGTTGTACAGTATCTGCAGATAAGATGCAGAAGAAAGGATGTAAAATATAATAACTGCATCCCAGGCTAAGATAGAAAAATTGTTGTTTGCTATAGAAACTATTGCTACAGAAGGTACTTTTAAACTAGGGGACATCTTAGTGAGCAACTTGCTTTTTCTCTTGGGTGTGAAGAGCTGAAACTGCTTTTAATTTCTTCTTATGAAAAAAAATGAGAGCAAAGATGAGGAGACCACAAAGTCCACATAAAGTAGTGATCTAGCCAGTTTTGGGGCATCATGTACCAAGACTCTGCAGTTACGCTTAGAACAACTGCGTGCACGATGTAAGCTCTCACTAACCACAGCTTTTAATTAATCTCATGCTAAACACAACAACTTGCTGCCCACAGATGTAGCTGTGACTCTCAGTGAGCAGCAGGGAGATCTAAAGTCAGTTAAGAGCAGTCCCAGAGCTAAATGTACAAAATCACATTGTTCTGGTTTAAAAATACAAACAGCTTATGCAGGAAGGAGAAACCCCCCCCAAACTAACCCCAAACCCAGCCCTCTGCCCCCACCACATTTATAAATATCAAGAAATTTTCAGCTCAAATAGGTGGCAAAAAAATATTTTGCAATAAAGAAAATTTGATTTCTCCTATCACTGCTTCCCAATAATTTAAAGTTCATATGCAACTTATGTAGTTAGTTTATTCAGCTTGTCTGCAGCCTACAATGTCATGAGTTTAAGTTTGTTCATAGATTATGGTAAATTTATTATTCTACTTGAAGGCTAACTAAAGAGCAAAGAGTTGGGTCATCTGTTTCTTTTAAACACAGGAAAAAATAGCCAGAAAATTAAAACTTCATGTAAATTTATTCCCAAGAGGTTTTTAGAGTCCAGACTTCAGATAGAGTAAAACTGGGCATCAAAAACACAGGCTGGAATTAATTAATACAGTAAGTGCTTTGACCAAGACATTTTTTTCTTCTATTAGATCCAGAAACTTTATGTATCAGAAGAAGGATGTTAAGTCTTCTGCAAAACACATGGGCTTCAACTCCCAGTTATTCTAAGTCTTGCTCAATGGAGCTTTGTCAGTTTGAGTCAGCAGGAAATCCAACCCCAAAAGTCACATAAAAGACCCTGCCAATTAATTCCTCTTGGAGTCAATAAAAGTTTACATCAGTATTTAAACACTTTTCTCCCCATCACCCCATTTGAGACCTTTAATACCTATCTCCCCCTTCCAAGCTCATAATTCCTCCCAGGCTACATAAATCCCTTATTTTGGCGTCTCCAGCTGAAACCCGACCCCAGTCAACAACATTTCACAACTCTTGGCAAGGTCAGTTTTTCCAACAAGGGGGATGTCCAAGGGCTACAGAGAACCCCCCTCCCCGAGTCTCTGCAGTGCCAGAAACACCAAAGTTCTTCCCCAAGACCACACCAGGGCAGAAAGGATGTCCAGCCATGATGTGCCAAGTTAGCCAACATTCCCAGCACCTCTAACGAATGGGCACATAGAAATTAAGGTTCAAATACCTAACAGGGATCATGGACCCAGTACTTCTTCAAGTAAGTTGCATGGAAATCTATGCAAACCTCACAGTAACTAGAAACCACCTCTGATTAATATGCAGTAACCCCTTGCTTGCTTTCTTAGAACAAAGATTAATTGCATCCTAAGAGATCAAGATATTAAATTCACCAGAAAAATTATGAAAGTGATTTTAGTTACTATTTGCAGAATTAGGTAGTCTCAGCTTGAGATCTGCCAGCACCTCCTAGTTCAGGATTAGTGTAAGAGGTAGAGTCGTGCTTGGATGACACGTGGAGATTAATTAAATTGTGGATTTACAGCCTATTCTTTGTGGAGAACGGTTATTAAGACTACGTATTTTTCAGAACTGAAATGTCCACTGCTTCAAAAGCTCATTTAAGTCCTTTCTATAAGATTACTGTTTTCTTTGGGACCTGGAAACCAAGAATCTAATATAAAACTTAGACTCTGAAAACTAAAGGAAAAACCCCTGACCTCTCCCCACTTTAAAGCTTTTCACAGTATCTTACAAGTCCTTGGGTGGACTATCCTTAATCAAATCATTCAAAAGTCATACCAAGATTTTCAACCCCAAGAAAGCTCCAGTTCTATTCATCTACTAATTTAATACATAAATGTACTCAGCCATTCAGGTATGTGAAACTGAATATCAGTCTACTACTGAAGAGTGTTGCAAAATTACCCGAACAAGTACATTAATTCTTTAACAGATAAAAATTATCTATACACTGCGTTTCTAGAAGATTACTGGCTACAGGCAATTTAACTTGATTTCTGAAGAAGAAAAAAAAAAACAGTCCAGCACAACTGACATGACAAGTTTTTTACAATAATTTGAAATCCATCCATTCCACAAAAGAGAGAGTAAAACTGTGGTAATCACTGAGCCTCCCAATATTTCTACCTTTAGAAAAATCCTCACTTTTAAAATTCAGTTGTAAAAAGCAAATGAACTCCAACAAATAAGTCAGTGTCTGCAGGTCAACAGGTGTTCAGTAACAAAGTAGTCCACTAATACCAGCTTGGGATCAATTTAAGAACAAGTGTCCTATAGTGAATGATGACAACATCCCTCTATATTCAAGGAATGCATGGACTTATCTAGATGAGCAAAAAAAAAGAGGAATTTCTATCACTTGTGATGAAACATGAGGAAACACACAGTCAAAGAAAAAAAAATCTGAGAAAGTTATATATAATGCAATTAATATGAGATTAGGTTTGGGTTTTTTTTAATTAAGGAAAATTAGTGTATAATCAGTAGAAGCACGTTCAGCTGCTCATATAAAAAGGTTGGATGGTAACACTTAGGTTATTGTAGGGTTTTTTTTTAGTGCCACAGAGCATTTTTCAGGAGTATTAGAGCTCCTGAAGTCCGAACAGGTTTGTTGGGAGACGATACCCATCAGACAACATCCAAAGGGAATAGTTAAGAGTATTTTCCTAAGAGATAAGAAATTCATCTCTTGCATAGGTCAATCTTAGCAACAAAGACTACACATCTCTCTGGTTTCACCTTCCTTTTCTCCCTCCCTGGTACAGTATCTTGGGACTAGCAGAGGTGCAAGACATCTTTAATGAAGCTCTCTTAAAAAAAAAAAAAAAAAACAACAAAAAAACCCAAACAACAACAACAAAAACCAACAAAACAAAACAAAAAACCACAAGAACGCCTAACAACTCCTTGGAAAAAAAGCTGATGAGTGCCAGGAATTTGTGTGCCTGGTCCTTGGTGCTATCTTGGTGCAAACAAAGAAGGGGTTTTAGTAAACAAGCAAGGAATTATTTACCCTCAAAAGAATTAAATTCTAATTTCAGTTAAATCATTGTTATGAGGGCAGGTGATGAAAAGCCCAGCCCAAGGCTGAGCCCCCAGTGCTGGGGGCTTTATAGGACAGAGCTGTACATCTGTACAGCCATGAAAATCTTATAGCCAAAGTAAATAAGACAGGTATTAATGGTTCCATTTTACCTCTGGGAGCTGGGGCACACAGAGCTTAACTAACTCTTCCAAACTAACACAGAAAGCCTGGGAAAAGCATGAAATTATAACCTCATCTCTCAAGGACAATGCCAGGCTGCCACTGGCCAGGTACCTTTCCTGTGTACAGGCAACTTCCTCCTTATTTCTGTTCCACTGAGGGCAGGACTAGACAAAGCCTAAAATTTGAGTGGGTGAGTTAGGAAAGACCTGCAGGAGTACATTAGGACTGCCACTGATTTAAGAGATGAAGATGAGGAAATGGTAGAGGAAAGCATCATTAAGTAATGTGTGAGGGAAAGGACGATCCTGCTTTTCGCTGCTTCCTGCAGCATGGATGTTGCACACCCTACCTGTGTAACTGGGTGAGAAATCACCAGTCAGGAATGAAATTCTGGGGTATAATAGATGAAAAAACAACACAACCTCCACCTCCTCTCAAAGGAGGGAACCTGAAGTCAATGGCTCAAGGCCTTAGCAGGGAATCCACTCCAAACACTTTCCACATGTCCCCAAACATAGATACAAGACAAATATACATGCAAAAGAGCCCTTCCAGTGCATTGCTTTGTTAGCAACTGCCTTCAGTGTGCCAAACCACAGAACTTCTTTGCTGACAGATGTTCTGGACTTAAAGTTAAAACTGCAAAACCAGTCAGGTCAATTTACGGAGGAAGGAACCATCAAGGAAAAGCCATAGCTGCTGGCACAAGTCCCTGAACTGCAGATCACTAGCAGAGTGTTACTGCACCTCACTGTCACAGACTCTGGCTAGACAGCTGTGCTGCTGGTGCAGTAATTTCATGTCATGTTTTAGGGGTTAGGGCAATCCAAATAATTAGGCAAAGGAACATGGCAGCAGCAGTAAGTAAACCTCTTTGTGAGAGATCATTCATTTGAATTGGATGTTTAAATCCCCCATAAAGCACCTGGAAGATTTAACAACTCATGTCCAAATGAACAAGATGTAATGAGCTTGTACACAGGCTTGATATGAAAAGTGGATTGTTTTTAGCAAAACGGTGGAGAATAACCTCTTATTGAAAGGAGTGATAGTGAATTTTAATCAGGGGAAAATGAAGATGCAAGAATAAATCTGCACAGGCTTAGAGGAGGACTGGATGACTTGCTCACCCATCAGCAATGAATGCAGGAGTGTATTACATCCTCATCTGCTGTTTTCTGTTATCTTTACTGCTTGCATCATCCTTTTAAGGAGGATCCTGCCTTTTAAGGAGGAAAAAAACCCCAAAAAAACTAACAAAAAAAAAAACCAAACTGAGAAAATCTGCCCATATTGTCCCTACAAAGTGCTAAGGAAGCACAAATAAGAAAAAAAATTAAAATATTTAAAAACTCATACTTCAATACAGCTGACCCTAATTTCTCACCCCAGTATTATTCACTTGAGTGACTGTAGAGTTAGACATTCAAACTGAAAGCAGAAGAATCCATTGCTCATGTTTAGCTTATCAGAGCTTGGCAACAGCCATCATCCCCCTGGTGATTCTCATCTGTGTCACAACTTGGGACATGTGTAACCCTCACTAACACCCCTTTCAATGCCATCTCTGACACCATCTGCATTTTTGGATTCGTAAACTGGAAAGCCATTTCTAAAATGTGTTTTTAGTTATTACAAGATACACACACCCTCTTTCCACACTTTTTTTTTTTTTTTAACCAAGCATATTGTGGCAATTATGAGGGAATTTGTATTCTCCACTGACATCTGAAATTCCATTTTCTGTATTTCATGGTGGCGATGGAGTCCAGCATTATGTCCCAGGGCCAAACTTTCAGGGCTTGTTTTCTTTTGTTTTTTTGAGTACTGGATGAAGAGAACATTGTCCAGGTCCACAGAGTAAAACACAAGTGAAATATTTTCCTTTTTTAGTCCTTTTTCCAAGCATTTTTGTGTTGGGGGGTCCATGCATTAACTGGTCTATTCAGATACTGAATACAATACAGAATGCCTTATCTTAAGCTTTGCTCAATTTATTGTTCTGTGGCCACAGCCAAATTTTAGCTGTTGTGTCTGCTTTCCTCCCCACCTCCCCAGTTTGAACATTTTGAAACTATTTAACCCACCTAAACCCCCAGGCAATCACAGGGGTGGGTGTAGGGATAGGACTATTTGCCCAAAACAGGTCATAATGCACACACCAACATGGCTGAAATTGCTCCTCCTGGGCTGATTTGCCAAGCATGAAAAACCCTTTTTTTTTTTTTTTTTCCCTGAAAAGCCAAACCATTAACAGGCTGTTTGGATGGTGTGTGTGGTGGAAAAAGACATTTTGGAGAGAACATTTGAATTGGTACATCCGCCTGACACATGATGTGTGAAACAAGATGTTCCCAGCTCCACCTGCCAAGTTGGAAGGGCCGGTTCAATAGGACTTGTGAAGTTCCAATCATCTGCATGCAGAGCAGACACCAAGATTCCCTGCTTCCCAGGCTGGGGGCTGACCACTCCTCTGAGTAAAAACTCCTACTCTTTCCTTGCATTTCACCTTGAGGTTGCAAAGCCAAGTTAAAACCGACTTTTAATTTTTTTCCTAGCTATGTGCCACGGAAAGGTCACATATTTCTTCAGACAGGAATGCAAAGGGGTACAAGGTCTTCCCTGCATAGGTAACTCATATGATTTATAGCGCTGAATTTAGCCTTGTTGGAGCCAAATTAAGGCAGAAAAGCAACAGAGGAGATGTGGCCTTGAGGAATTATTTTTTTTTTCCTCCTTTTGTGTCTCTCCTTGCCAGGCTACAGCTTTGCTTTTGCTGCTGTAGGGGCCCAGAGCACAGGTTGCTGCAGAAACCATTGTCCAGTCACCTACGAGGAACAAAACCACGTGACAGAAGTTCTAAACAGGGATAAGATACTTTTCTGGAATCAAGACAGCTGATTTTGGTCTCTCTTACGCACTAGAGGGTCTCCATCCCAGCTCCCATCTCATTTTGAAGATGGTAAATGAGACTTCTGTGTCTGCAGAGGGCTGGGGCGAGCACACTGTGTTTGCTGGAAAGGCTCTGAAGGATTTTTTCTTTTTTTTTTTTTTTTTTGCCAATCTCTCCTGGCTCCAAGGAATACAACAGGACATGGTGCTTATTGCAGTCCCACTATGAACAGGGAGATCAGGCAGTGTTGCGCTCATGTCACAGCACAGATCTTATGCTGGGACCTTATCCCAAAGGAGACAACAGGAGGAAAAAAAAAAAAATCCATGCATTCTCTTCCCAGTAAATTTGTTACTCAAACCACTCTGAATAAATCCAGTGAAAGAAAATGCACATTAAACTGTGTCCAAGGCTCTTGCAGCCAGAGGAAGCTGAGACTTACCAGAAATTATTGCAGCTCTCACTGTCCCACTCCAGACAAACACAACCAAAAGGGAGGCCTGATGGAATATTATATATACACACATCATACTGCCATTTATTATATACCTCTGCTAGCTCTCCCATCTTAGCTGGGTGAAGTCTGGCAAAATCCCCTGTCATGCTCCAACACGATCTCTCCCTCCTTTTAGGCTTCACCACCAACCACAGCCTTGTTTGTTGTTATATTGTACCTTTCCCTTCATTATTACCCTCATTCAGAGGCCAAAGGAAATGCTTCCAGAGGGTTTGGGGAGCAGGGCACAGGAGCTGTGCTCAGCTGACGGGGGTAACCAGCACCACGGCTGCTCTGAGCCCCTGGGGATTCTGAAGTCCCAATGTAAACATTCCCACCTGCTGCCTCCACAGGATTGCATCTTCCAGTCTTTTCACAGCCAATCACGAACCAAACTGTGATGGAGTCACAGAATAAATTATGGGGGTGCAAAAAGTAAACAAAATTGAGAATTTACCAGTGTAGGACACTAGTTTAGAGCTGGTGGTGGCATTTGCTACATCAGCTCATTTGAGTCTGAAAGAATCGGTTTGTGCACCTAAAATAAACACAAAAACATTCCTCTATTTCTTATAAATATTAGCTACAGGCTTCTTTGGGGATGCACTAAAACCAGGAACTTCAGAGGCCTTAAACAGATTGGAAACTGGCCCATAGAAGAGGAACTAAAATATTTAAGAAAAGTAGAAATGGTATTGCAGTTCAATAAGTCACAAGCCATATGAGCTATGTGATGACTTCGAGCTCTTTTTCTTTTTTCTTCCAGCGATCATTCTGCTCATATCACTACTCATATTACCCATTGCCTTTTGCCACCTCTTAACCTCCTGCATCCTGCAGTGGCGCTGCACAATGTCACATCTGTGCAGAGCTGCTGCTCTCATCACACACAGAAACCACACAGAAATGTCCAGACTTAATCACATCTTTGACCTGCTCTGTGTCCATACAGCTGCAGATACACACACAAAGTTGGGAAACTTCTGGCATGCTGTAGGGGAAAAGTGCCTGGGAGATATTTCTTTTACAGGTATGGAAAATGGTTTTTTTAAAAAGAAAACAGGATTCTTCGAGAGGGCAACATTGTCACTTCCTTAAATCTTCTTGACTTTCGTGTCCTCTGTGCTGTCCTTCAGCTCTGCACAAACCTGGCATCGCCTGACTTGTCTCACAGAGCAATCAGAAACAGTCTCATAGAGCTCGATAAAACTTAAAATAATTCCTAGAACAGCTCTCCTGGAGCACACAGGCTGTAGGGCAACACAAACGGGGCTCTGCAGAAGCCCTTCAGTGGCATTCGCTCCTGAGTCACAGGAGCCAGCCCGGCTCTGGTCCCTGCCCCGATGCCACTCCCAGCCCTGCGCTCCTCATCCCGCATAGCCCCGCGTTTGAGTCCCCGCGGAACTTTTGGAGTCAAATCCAAACTCATCATTCTGTGCTGGCAGTCCCAAACCCCTTGAAAAGTAAAATAAAATAAACCTGCAACAAGCCCCCTGTGCCAAGTCTCATACCACAGGCAAGGACAGGGGGTCTCGGTGCCCAGTCCTGCACAGAGGCTCAGAAAATGGTCAGAGAGTTTTAAACTCCTAAAATAGAAAGTTCAGTGGGGGAAAAAAAACCTTAGTCATGTAAGTAGACTTTATACTGTGACTCTGAAGTGTTGTTTTTCCTCTTTCAGTTCAGAACACAGTTCTTTAAAAAATTGTATCAAGAATCTAAAGTACACTTCAGAATATTATTATTAGATATATAGCATAATAATATCACAATTCACAGCCCCCCATCCCTGTAATTTACTAAAAAAAAATCAGTGCAGGAAGCTTCATGTTTTGCAAAAAAGCTGAGGGGTATCTATGCAACTTTACATTTAAGTGATTTTATAATTTTGCCATCTATACTCCCAGATGTTTCCAATATCTTTAAGAAGTTTCTGCAAACCATCTGCAAACTTTAATAGGTCTGGATTCTCAATAAGGCAAAACCAGGCACTTACAGCAGCATTAAACACAGACATTTAACACTGTGGATCTTCAATATCTGCAGCAAACATTAATGGGGAGATTTTTTCTCCCTTACCATTTTTAGCAGTTCAAATTACAATTTTTCACTGTGCAAATTAAACAAAAACCCCAAACATCAGTGCTGAAGGTAAAAAAGTAGCAACTTTAAAATGCCAAACACATGCCTTAAGAGATGCAGCAAAATGTGGAAGTTTCAACAACATAAAACAAGCACTTCAGTGCCCCTTCCTTTCCCCAAAACTATTTTCCACTTCTTGATCAACTTTCATGCTGTTTGTTTTTGCTTCTCTGGAGTTTCCCATTCATTTCCATGCAGAGCACAGCAAGGAAAGCAGAGAGTTAACGCTGCAGTTGCAACTGGTGTGAGCCTTTACTATTAGCTTGAATTTACAGAGCAATCTCTCCTTAAAAAGAAATAAGGAAAAAAAAAATTCCTCACTGCACTGTAACACTGAGAAGTATATTTAAAAATTCTCTCTCGGGTCTCTCTAAACATCTGTTCAAAGGTTTTGCTGTATCTTAAAAGGGCTCTAATTACCAGAAACTCCTTTCTTACTTAAGCCCAGGGCTCGCATTTCGATTATAACTCAAGCTCCAGTTAATTTAGGGCTAACCCCAAAATGCCTGTACCAAACAGAAGAAAACATAGGCCTACCTTAAAACTTTCCAGCTTTTCAGAGGATCCAAGTCAGAGATTATAGACACCATTGTAGGAATAACAATAATAGAATATGTATATTAAAAACGAAAAAAAAATAAAAAAGAAGAAAAACCACGGCAGGGAAGGCTAACCACAAAAGCAGCAAGTACTCTACTCAGTGTGGGAATGACAACAAACCCAGCACAGCTCTTCCTCCTTCTCAAGCTGATAAGCACTTGTCCCAGCTTCTCTCCACCCCCAAAATCAATCTTGTGCTATATTGCTTCACAGTCCCAGTTTCATTTCTTCACCACTACCTTTTAAAGCCCTTGTAATCTGCTCCAACTGATCAAATTTGACCTTTTTGTAGTCCACTTTATTCCAAGCACAGCCCTCAGTTAAATCTCTCTTTATTAACACCGTCCTTCTTGGCTTTCTTTTGGAGCAAACACAGCTCAAGCTCGAAGCCTCCAGTCTTTGCCAGCAATCATTTACAGATTACTGCAAGCTGCACTCTTCTCCTTTTGGGTATTTCCTTCTACCTTTGAGGTTTGTTTTTATATTATTTTCTGAGGGTTGCTGGTGGTCTCCCCTTCCCTCTTCTGTGCAGGTTGGAGTTTGACACTTTTAAAGGAGGGACTTTGTAATGCAACTCCTCTCCCACCCTTCCCTCCTCCCCTTGTCCTTCACCCCCATATGGAGAGACAGACACACGCATTAAAAGCAGTTCACAACCTTTAGAATACAGAATAATCTTTCTGTCTTCTCTCTGTTCTTTAAATCTATTAGAATTGATAGACTTAAACACAGAAGCTGTGCTTGAAACGCACTGATCTAAAGCAAGACTGCTATTATGGAAGAATAATAAAAAGTCTGATCATGCAAAGCCAGATGTAACCCTTTGGATGTTTGAAAGGGGAGAAGGTGTCTATATAGTTCCATTAAATCAATTTCTTTTTTTTTTTTTTTACTACTTCAAAAATAAATGGTAAAGCATCCTCCAGATTATGGTGATCAGAAAAGTTGTGTAACTGCTGATAGTGTGTATTTACTTAGGAAAATCGAGTTTATTGGCTTCTTTTGTGTTTCTGTAATACTTTTTGACATTGATTTTCCTCTATTTAAGTATTTTGTTTGCATTTTTCCCCTTCTAAATGTTTTCCATTCATCCTGCAAATGACTGTAACCTCTCCTTGAGCTCCACCAATTCGTTAGGATTTATGGAAATTCCCGAATTAAAATTCTTTGGGGGGAAAAAAATCAAAACAGCACTTTATGAAGTGTTCAGTCAGAACCAAACTACCCCAATTGGTAGATACTTCCACTATGATATTTATATCGCAGGCATATGCTCCTAGTTTCCCTCTGCCATCAGCTCTCTCTCTCTCAAAAAAAAAAAAAAAAAAGAAAAAGAAAAAAAAAAGAAAAAAGTTTAGATCAGCCCTTGTATGTTAAAAGAAGCAGTATTATGGTGGGCACAGAGAGATTTGGGAGATCTGGTAGTGAGACACACTCATGGAAACATAATAAGGAGTATTATAAGACATAATAAACTTTTAGGTCTCCCACTAGCTCCTTCTTTGGTGAGATAAAACTTGAGCTGTGCCTAAACCATTTCAGGCCCCCTGGCCTGCTGGAGGCTGGGTTTGAGCATCCTGAACCCCCCCGGCCGGCTGCACAAAGGCAGCTCAGTCTTGCCCTGGCCAGAAGGTGACACTGAGGCTTCCCACCGCCCAAAAAAAAGAGAATGTGACCATTTTGCCAGCCAGCCAGCTGATAGCGGTCAAACAGAAACAACCAGTTTGAAATTACCCTGATACAGAATGCCTTCTTTGCTCAAAGGCCAGAGCTGTCGTTGACCCCTCATTTGGGAGGAACTCTTGAGTCGCCTCCTGCCTCCTCCCTGCCCCAGCCAGGTGAAGCTCCCGGCCCAGCCTGTGGGGCCCTGTCTGCTGATCGCTTTATCAAGTCAGGCCTCAAGTTCAGACTTTGGAATTTTACATCCTCCCCTAGGCAATGCTGCCAACAGTTTGGCTTTGTCTCAGAGGGGTGTAGTGGGGAAAAACACATCAGGGACAGCTGATGGTGGGATTGCAGGTGCAGATCTGGGCCAGGAGGGTGGAGGACAGCTGGGGGTTACAGATATTCCACCTCTCTCTTAAAACCTGCAGGGCACAGGGTGTTTCTCACCTGATACACACATATCTCTGAGCAATTCTGCAGAGATAAGGCTTCTATGCAGCTCAGGAAACTTTGGGCCCTGTATTTGTTTAACTACAGGAGGTGGGCAAGATGCTTGTAATGGAAAATTAAATTCAGTTGTTTCTTTGAGGAACGGAGGAAACTCTTTTTTTTTTTTTCTTTTTTTTTTTTTTTTTAGCATGGAAAGCAAATAAAAGCAGATTGGTCAACCTCTCTTTTATTCCTCCCAATAGTTTGTAAACCACTGTTACAGATCTTAATCCCTCATTTGAGGCTGGGGAGGATATCAGTGGTTGCAGCACACTGCCTTTTCTCTTTCCACTCTACCCTATTGCCACATTTGCTGGTTGTAGAGCTACACTCGCCTATTTTCCCATGCAAACTTCTCACTTTATATTTCATATTGTGCACACATCTTGATGACCAGGCTCGAATTAAGAAAGGTTTCAAGCTTAGTCTGCAAAGAAAACAAAAATCAAAATACTCTGACCTCTCCTGAGCGTTTTCAAGCCAAGTTTGTGTCCTTGTCACATTCTGTTGCAGGTCAAGATGAGAAAGGGGCAGATGTTCTGTCTTTATACCCCACTGCACCAATGTCTTACTTTGTTCATCCCAAAATTCCACAAACTATGCCTATTTCAAGAATTTTATCTCTAACAAGTACATCTTATACTTTCCATAGATACATTTTTCACTGTCTTCCCACAGAAAATGCTCCATTATTTCTGCCAACATATCCACACGAAAACTACACTGCGGGAGTAAATATCCTTATTGCTTTCCCTTTTGCACTTCTTGTGGTTATTTCTATATTTTTAATCTCAAATTCTTTGTCTGGAAGGAAAGCCATGTCTCCATTTTGCAGGACCTTGCTGGCATTTTGCCAGCTTTTCCTACAACACTGAGGACAGCAACTATGAGCCTTCTAAAAATAAAACTACGAGATCAAGTTTAGCACAGAGGAACTTGCGATGGGCAATGGATTTTCCAAAACAGCCTCACGTGTTTCATACAGCATGTAGCTATAGTAGGAGAAAACAAATAAAACAGAAACAGAAACTCACTGTGAAATTATTTTAACTCTTGTGCTTAGATAGCAGACTCCAGCTTTTAGCCAAATGTTTTTTTCTGTTAGGGCTGAGGACTTTGTATTCAAAACTTTTATTTTTATGCTTTGAGTAAAGAAATTTCCTATGATCTTCAGCTTGTTTGCCAGGAAACCACCAGCACATCTGTGAAATATTACTTAAGCAAATTTATTACTGCTAGCCAGAAGGCAACAACCCCCAAAAATTTCTCTACCTGCTGAAATCCAGCCTATTGTGGAATTTGTGTCTTTCATGCCATGACACGTTCCCCCAGTGAGAATTTATCAGTTCTCAGTTAATATGATAAAGAAGTACAAGCTTTCCAAATTTTGAGTCATGCTAAAATAAATGTGTATATATACTTTTGAAAACAGCATTCCTGTATACACACATACACAAAAGGATCTCTAAGCAATGTCATCATCCTTAGTTTAGACAGCTGTGGAGTCAAAAAAGTTCCAGATCAGCTAGCTACAAACATTTGAAGGTCAAGTACAGGACAAAGTGTTTAAAAAAGCAAAAGCAGTTATGGCTACTGAGCATTAGAAAGATGCTCATGAGGTTTTTTTCCTCCCCAGCTTTTTCTTTACCAGAATCCTATTGGACTGAGAACTTCACAGTATTGGGCAGGATAATAAACCAAGTATAGTAAGCAGTTTGGGTTCGTTATTTAATCTCCTTCCAAGGGTGTTATCTCACTCAAAAT
Source organism: Motacilla alba alba (assembly GCF_015832195.1). Lineage (NCBI taxonomy): Eukaryota > Metazoa > Chordata > Aves > Passeriformes > Motacillidae > Motacilla > Motacilla alba. The sequence goes on along the minus strand of NC_052031.1, from coordinate 5,702,936 downwards.
ATTTTAGGAGCCAAGGAAGGTCTGCCAGAGCACAGCCTTTTAGTCAGGGTGCCCAGCAGCCTGGTTATCAGGCAATAATAGAGAAATAAATAACCTTCTAGCATCTTCCCAATACATATTTTCTGTTGCCGTTTAATACAAAGCAATTTTAAGTTATTTGAAAGAAATCTTGGTCTTTTACCAGGAAAACCTCACTCTCCCTGGGGAGCCTGTTGTTAAACAAAAGCTCAGTTATTAAAGAGTGGCCTCCAACTTCAGGGCTGCTGTTGGAGGCTGATAAAGGCTCTTCTCCAGACTGTCTCATGCTGTCCCTCTCCATCAGCCTTGCCACCCCCCTGCCTCTCCTCCTAGTCCCTAATGCCTCGCCTTTTAAGCAATGGAGTGACTAATTGAAAATGCATTCCAGTGCTTTACAAGCAGCTTTTTCTTTCCTGCTGACCAGCCAAATGTTTTAAATTTGGCAAGATGCTGCTTTAACTTGGGAACTTGAGCACTTGTTCACGGCCTGGATGTGTGAAAAAAATCTGGCTGAATTTAATAATTCTGATGGAAAAAAAATAATTAAAGATCTTACTCCTAGAACTGGCGTAAGTAAGTCCAAGTATTATTATGAATATTTAAAGCTAGTCCATTTTTCTTTGTGAAATACACAATTTGGGAGACAAGAAATTTTAAGTCCCAAGTCTAAGAAATTCCCAAAGTCATGCACTGGTGCTTGTGCAGAACCAGAGGAAAAGCAGTCACAAGCAGGCATAAATCCAGCTGACAATTACTCTTGGGGAATTGGGAACTGCAACCAAAACACCCCGGAGACAGCAATCTCTGATTCACTGCAGGTCAATGGCCAACTGGGCTGGGATTCAGCACCTCTTATCACACACTGTAACTTAGAAGTTGGCTTCATCCAGCAGTTGCAGAGATTGAAGGATTTTGTTTCCTTGCTGATTGTACAAAGCCTGCACTTTAACAGTTAATCATTAATCTTAAATTGCATAAATGTGTCTCATACTTATCGACTTCTCACTTTTACAGTCTGCAGAGACAAACTTTCAAGAGATGGTATTTTTTTTTTCTTATTCCTGATTGTGTTTTTAATGGATTTTCAAGTACTTTCAGGTTTTGCTCATGACAACTGCTGCAATAAAAAGCCTCATGAACAAAGATGTGTTTTGTGTCTATTCACCTAGCAGAAAATCACTATTACGACATACTTCATTATGGGAGAAATGCTTTCCAGCCTTTCTGAAGAGACAGTGATGCCCAAACTCCCATCAGCCTAATTGTTTCTGAGGTGTTTGTAGTTCACTTTAAACACCACATGAGCCAAACATTTACGTCCTTTGCTGAATTTCTCTTTGCTGGCCAGCGGGAAGGTTTCTTCGTTCTGCAGCACTGGCGGAGCGAGAACACTTCTGTAGTCTGAGGCAGGGCTTGCCCTTCCTCACCCAACAGAAAGAATGAAAGAGAAGAAAAGCTCCTTGTATTTGCCAGACATGTTCAAAAAGAGCTCCTTGCACACCCCAATCTGCTTCTTTCATTCCATTTGGCAGAGTCAGGGGTCAGATTTGGTGGAGAGGAGAAAGCAGCCGTTAACTGTTCCAGCACCACAGCAGACTGAGGAGCCTAAGCTGACACTGTCTGTCTTTCCGTCTCCATTCTTTTGGTGTCAGGTCATACAGTGAACACCAAGAGGTCCTTATGAAGCCTTATGAAAAGGTTATTGTTCAGGCTGCCTTCATAACACAGCCCAGGAAATAAAAACTTTGGTGATGACCTTAATAAGTGCTTTGTTGTGAAGGCCATGTTTTCACATGGACCACAGCTGCATTTGTGCAGCCCCAATGCCATCTCCTGCAGCGGTGGAGAATAAATCTAAGGGTAATTAATTTATGCTGAATGCATACTGTAAAATGTTTAGGAAACCATTTCCAAAGAGACAAAATAAAATTAGTGGCTTCACATCCATATCTGTCTTTTAATAGACTCTTCAAATATTTACCTCTGGTTTTTTATCTATCACAGAAATTCAAGGAATAGGATAATTATTGGTGAGGGACTAGGTGGAGATGTTCAGTTAATTCCTCTCTCTGTCTTCTTGACATTGAGAAAACTGTTTTTTGTCTGTGCCCTACTTTCCCATCTGGGAGGGACAGCCACCACCCTAGCAATCTACAGAGCAGAACACTAGGAACTTAATAGAAGACACAGAAATTGGCAGCTTTATGAAATTCCCTCCTTTCCAAGACTGTTTTAGGTATAAATCAACTGAAATACTGGTTCATCATTCAGTGTAAAAGAACATGATCTGTTGAGACAGATGGCTTCTACCACTTCAAAAATTAAAGAATTGCTGTAGCAAAGTAAGGAACCCCTAAAGCTTTAAATAAGTGATCTATACCATACCCCTTAGAAAAAAAAAATATTTAAAAGCTCCAAAGTCCTAGAGGGAAATAAGGGGGGGAAAAGTAGCAAAAGGGAATAATTATTCAGTTAAGAAAATGGTGAAATAAATGGTCCATTTCTGATATTCATATTTATTATAGTACATTCAGGCGCATGATTTTGAAGTGTCAACCACAAACACCTATTTTATGCACTGACCTTATATCTATTAAACAGACAGAGAGGTACAAGGTCCCTTGTGTGCTTTGCTATTGACCTAAAGATGATGACATGTGAGTAGGGAAGGAGCAAATGCTTCAGATGCCAGAGCAATCCCATACATATTTCATGTAAAGGCATGGAGGAGCACTCTTTTAGCCTGAGTTTACCCTGATGCTGGTCAGGATTCAGGATTTGCTGTACTCACTAGAAATAAAACTGTTTCATTTTCCCTTCCTATTACAAAGGCTGGGAAGAGCTGACAAAACAGGAAGGCAACTTTTTGCTGTAACAGCTGGCAGGAGATTTTTATAAACACAAAAACCAATTAAGTGTCCTGATTCTGGGCATGTAACTCCCCTGGAGCCTTTATTTAGAAGTGCTTATCTGCTTGCATAGGCACAAGCATCCAAAAATCCATGTACAGGTGTGTGTGTGTAACCAAACAAAGCACCACAGAGTGCTCTGAAATGAGCTGTTGCTCTCTTGAGGAAAAACCCAACACGTTATCCCTGTGAAAACAGTACTGGAGAGAGTTTCATAACATTATTACTTCATCAATAGAAGGCTGGCATTAAATTCAGTTCTAAAGGACAGCTTATCCATAGAAAAAGTTCACTCTAAAGGTCCTAATTAAAGGAAAGTCAGAGAAAGCTTTTTTTTTCCTTAGGTATTGAATGCAGCTGTTTACTTTTATTACCTAAAGAAACTTCTTTAATTTCTGAAAAAGCAGTACCACATTTTTTTTCTTTTTTTTCTGAGGACCATTCATTTTAAAAAGGAGCATCATCTAAGCATACATATATTCATTCATTCATTCATTCATTCATTCATTCATTCATTCCCATGTTGATGATTCCATTGCTTCCTACATCTGTTCATAAAAGTCTTGTACCTTACAAAGCACTAATAGCTATTTTAGCCCAGGTTAAATTATTTATATAAAACAGGTCACAGTCACACACATAATTTGTTTACAGGAAATACTTTCTTTCCATTCAAAAATACTGAAAGTCTCATGCCACACTTCTCTCTCTTGCTGACCTCATTTACACAATCCCAAGCACGTTGGTGATTTTTCTCCCAGACAGGGCCTAGGCTCTGATTCCAATAAAGAGAAGCACAGGTCCCCATGTTGAAAATAAAACATTTTTATTGCTTTCTAAACCCGGGGCATAAACATTCATTGCTTCATCTGACAAAATACAACCAATAAAGACTGCAAAAAGAGTGAGATTAATAGAAGCAGCTTTCTAGAACATTGCACTACCCTCTAGACACTGGAAGTCTTGAAAATTGCACATCGTAAAGTTTGGCCTGTAGAAGAGCAAGGAAAATACCCTTCTTTCCTCATTTGGGTGTTCAGCCTAAGCAAATCCACACTTCTCTGGAAGCTGCAGGACCTAATACAGGCTGAGTTCCCCAAGCCTGAACTGGATTTGTTGCTAATAATTCATGGGTGTCCTTGGGAAGCTTCCTTCATTTTGCAGGTTCTTGTTACATCAGGCAAGCAGAGATCAGTGGATCATAAAATCATAGAATGCCTTGGGTTGGAAGAGACCCTAAAGATCATTTTATCCCACCCCCCCTGCCATGAGCAGGAAATCTTCCCCCAGAACAGCTTGCTCCACTCAGAGCCCCAAACAACCTGGCCTTGAACACTTCCAGGGATGGGGCAGCCACAGCTTCTCTGGGCAACCTGTGCCAGGGCCTCACCACTCATTACAGTAAAACATTTCTACCTAGCATCCAATCTAATTCTACCTCTTTCAGCTTCCCATCTCACATGGCACTGCTCCCCCATCTGACAGAAACTGAGAGGACTGAACTACAAGTTGTCTCTGTTGCTCAACAGCTGGGGAGGAGTTTAGTCTCTGCCTGAGGAAACCAGGAGGGAAAGATAGTGCTGCTTTCCATGGTAGATTCTTCAGATCATTTATATTTCTCTTTTAGTTTGTAGCTTGTCTGCAAATTAGAAGTTCCAGATGTTGCTAATTGTTCCTTACCCAGTAGTTTGAGAAAGCTTTTTCCTCTTGCAGAAGGAGGTGTCTAGTCACGAACCGAGCTGCTTTAAATACCCCCAAGACTTCTTTTTTTTTTTTTCTTTTAGTAACCATCTCCTTAAGAAGTAAGCAGCCTTCTTTTCAGATTAAGGATGCTGAATCTGAAATTCACGTTCATTTCATGATGTCAATTGTGAATTCAGGCCTCACATTGTCATTTATAAATATTATAGATATCACCAGCTGGCACAACACTGGGCCTAACACTTCTCCCAAAACACAATCATCCAGCTGAGGCCTGTGTTCAACCCACTTAACCTGTGCTCTGTTGGTCATGAACAGCCACAATCTTCCCTGGACTGCCAAGGGATATAAAATACAAAGCCTTGAGTGCCATTTTCCTTTTGAAATGCCACGAGGTAATGGTATTTTTAAAGGAACTCCTGGGTTACATTTGTTACATTCTTATTAGTCAAATTTTTTTTGACCAAGATTTTGTGTCTTTTCTTATATTTCCCCTTTTGCTGACAGATTGAGCAGCCTATACATATGTGGGGCAGCCCAGCTGCCTTTTTTTTAAACTGGCATAACCTTAACCATGGCCAAATAAAAATTCCTCCTCAGGGCAGATTAACCTAGTCTACATATTTAAGATAATCCATTCTCAATAAATGTTTCTAGATATCTAAATTTCTATGAATTTGAAACAACTTTAATTATCCCTGTGTGATATGAGCAAATAATTCTGCTATGTTTCATATCCAAATCCAAAATATCTGTCACCCAGGATCTAGAGCAACCCATTGCCCACCTCCATCTCTCCTGATGTGCTATTGAAAACTTTCCTTCTGGATAGGGATGACCTATACCAAGAGTTCATGTACAGAAGGAGGTATGAAACTACTTAAATAAACTGTTTTAACAGTGTTCAGCCCAGCATGGAGAAGCAGTGCCATGTTTTATCCTCACCTGTACATGCTGAATATTTTCCAGGTCTTGCTGAAGCAAAAGTCCCCTCCCCATCTTCCATCTGGCCCCTCTCCCTCACCATCAGAATTGAAAATAATTTTTGTGAAACCACCTAAACTGATGTTCCAAACTCTTGTCTGAGCAAAATTGTCATGGGAAGCCCTCCTGACCTTGGTGTCAGGACAGCTTTTGGACACCTGGAATGGAAAAACAGCACTTGAACATTAATGTAGCACAGAATCTTTACTTTCTGCTGTAAAACCTGGCACAGGACTGGAGGAGTAGTAGCTGCAACTTCATCAGCCACCGAGTTTGGCAGAAAGGAGAGCTTTACCAAGATCAATGAAGTGTTTTGGATCAGGATTTTTTCTGTAGGTCTGCTCAGAGGAGAGAAAAAGGAAGGTGCTGTTCCCTCTGCAAGCACTGCATGTGAATTTTTGAGAGCTATCATCTAAAGCTGAGGGACTAAATTCAGTGTGTATGGACACTCTTTGAAAGACTGCCAAAGGCTTCAGAAATAGGAACATAAATTGAAGGTGAACAAAACTGCAATTGAATCTATCTCCAGCAAATATAATTAAGAAAATAACCTAGTGAATGAAAAATACATTGGACTTTTAGAAATCATGTCATTTTCAATAATACAAGAAAAGGGGTCCTAAAGGCAGGAGTTCCCGAATTAAATAGCGATAGAAGAACCACTTTGAAGTAAATAGGCTATCCCAGAGCCAAAGACTATTCCTGCCTTACCAGCAACAATACCAGTGTGTGGCAATAATGTTCACATTCCCCTGAGCTACAGCGCTGCTGTTTGCTCCTGGCACACCTTCAGCTTTTCCCACTTGGTCATAGTCCTGACAGCCACCCCCTGCTCTGCCTCTGGCTTCTCTACTACAACCTGATATATTCCATAAATTTTTATTTTTGCCTATTCCTCCCTTTCCCCCCTCATTTTTTCTTGCTCTATCTATCTAAAATTTCTGTCCACACAACTGGGACAGCATAAGCTTCCAGCCAAGGGTATCCTCTTTCCTTGCTGTGGAATTATGATAATCTAATAAACCATGAATGAAGAACTGTCTATTTTCCAATCAGTTTCATTTAGAATTCTTCTCCTTTGGAAAATTATCTCTTTGAAAGCACCAGTGTGTGAATGACTAGCAGGTATGTACTCAGTTTGCTGTACTGAATGTAATCGTGTAATGATCACTCATCCTTAGGCAACACAGTCCAGGGACAAATCCATCTTTATCCAACATAATGAAGTCCAGGAGAGACTTTGTTTGCATCGAGCACAATATCATTTATGTTTGAAACTTAAAAACCCCAAACAAATCATCATGGATTATTTGCTACCAAGTGCGTGGATACAGTAGCATTGACTCAGAAAATGAAATAATTGAATCCTAGAATGAGCTGGGTTGGAAGGGACCTTAAAGATCATTACATACCAACCCTGCCACCCTGGACAGGGACACCTTTCAGCAGATTGCTCAGTCTCCTATCCCACCTCCCCTGAACACTTCCAGAGATGGGGCTATCTCCCATCACACCTTGATTCTCCTCCATGTGTTACTGACTGGTGCTTATGGAATAACACATCCTGGGGTTTGATTTGTGTCTCCTGCTTGAAATAGTTGAGTGGAGTGTGCTGGTTTGGGCTAAAATCAGCACAGGGAAGACACCTTTGCATCACCACATCACATCTCTGAGGGTTGTGTACTCTCAGTCCTGCCAGTGCAGATGCAGGCTGTGGGCTTAGTGCTTCTCCTACCATCCATGGACCTCATTGCCCTGCACACATCTTCACAGCACCAGCCTCTGGGCACTTCCTATTCCACTCATTCAATAATTCCACAAATGATCTCCATCTCAAGTACTCTTTTGTGGCAAGTATATTTTATGTTTTGCAGAGATCCATTTTTCAGATTTCTCTTTTTGAGCAACCTGGTGTGACCTCATGGCTGTCACAGCTTTGATTAGAGAGACCTTCTGAGGTCCTTTCCAACCCCAGTCATCCTATGATCCAAAAATCTTCTCCACCCCTTTTATTTTTTTCCCACTCCAGCCATTTTCTACTGTTTATGGGTAGAGATACCAAATCTGTTTATTCTAATCAGCAGTCTTTCAACAATATTATTTTATCATATTTTTAAAATATAAATTCCCAGTTCCTTTGATTTTAATTCATGGTATACAGAAAGGAATTACCTCATGTAAGAAATAAGAAAATATATTTCATTGATGAGCAGGTAAAATTTTGAGTTTAGATTGTCTGGACCTTCACCTATCCTTCTAAACAAGCTAGTTTAAAATCCTCTTGGCTATTCCAGCTATAATTTGACTGAAATATGAGCACTGTGTGTACGGTTTACCAGCTGAGCATCAGTCTGTCAGTGGGGAATGGGGGGGACACTGAGCTCCAGTACATCTCAGCCAGGTTACATCTTTCACAAACCTGTAAATCAGGCCTTTTCCCAACATTCCTCAATCCCTGAAACGTCTGCTGTGCTGTGACTAGCCTGCCAGAGCCATCCTGACAGTGTCCTGCCTGTCACTCTCCAGCTTGCCACATTACTGAGATAATGGGGGGGCAACATCTGCTCCCCTGCATCCTTCCGGGGCTCAAGGAGCAAGATGTGGTGATGAGATTATTAAAAAATAGGAAGGAAGAAGGAAAACAATGGTGTAAGGCACATGTTGGGATCTTTTGAGGATTGTGCAGCAGCTGAGGCCGGGGGATCTGGGGGATGAGTCATTTCAGGCAGACACAAACTTTCCCCAGCTCTTCCCCACCTTACATGAAAGGAAAGGCAGTCGGAGCCAGACCATCTGGACAGCTCTGTGGGAGCAGAGCCTGCAGAGAGGATGGGGCCGCCCGCGATGCTGAGCTGGAAACAGAGCAAAACAACTTGCTCTGCAGACCTTCCCCAGCTCACTCATCAGCAGCCATCAGCTGATTTACATCAACGAGCACTTGCAGCAATTAACCCTTATTATCACTCTCCAAATGGAGAAGAAGGTCAAACTAAAGAAGAACAAAATATTATGAGAAGGGTGACATAAAATTAAACCTGCGATAGAGTTTCAGAGTCATTGCCATTAAAATCAAGATAAATTTGCCACAGAACACACAGCATAGGTTGGAAAGTGCTAGAAGGATTCATAGTGTCCTACTGTTGTCACAGCACTATACTATATTCACAAAGGGTTTAGAAGTTAAATTTGAAATAGAAATTCATAGGAAAGGTAACTAAACAAGCATGATGATATGTCACCAGAAAAAGTAGATGTGCAGAGCTTGACAATTTGTGTGAAAATCCTAAGACAACTTCCTCATTGATCAGATTTCTCTTGCTACACAAATCTTCCTCTGTGCAGATTACTGTGAAGCAGTCAAAATTAGCATTTGTTCTTTTATTATTAGACTACAAAATTTCCAACTTTCATAGCTTCCTCAGTTATCACTTTCCATTAGCCCCGTTACCCAATCTAACCATTCTTTTTCCTACAATGATTTTGTTTCTGAATTACCCAGCAGTAAAACACACAATGGAAAGAAACTGGCAATTGTTGTATGGAGCTATGCTGTTTATTGAGGAATGTGTGAACCTATCTCATACTAAACAGAGGCTAAAAAGAGGAAAAATGGCTTAAAATTTCTTTAAATGTTACCAAATATTTGACCATACCTGTTCCCACATGAAATATATTCTCTCCCACACCCCAATATTTATTGCCTGTGAGGACTATTAAGGAAAGATTTATTCTAGTTGAATAAACTAGGCAGTAGCTAAGATAAAAACTGTTGGCTGAAACGATAAATTACTCTTTCTAAAATGACAAAGGACCTTTCCACACAGCTTAATAAATTGTAGAATTTCTGATACACAATTCCTGTATTAACTTATTTCAAGCCTTACATGTAAATAAAGAACTGTTGGTTTAATCAAAACCATGATGAGACCAGATCTGTAATTTTAACTTTTGACATTCAGGCTTTATGAATTATATCTGTATAATTTTGGAAGTTGCAATGGAATGTGACAACCATCACTGTTTCCCTCTTATGGATTGCTGCAGAAAGTGGCTGTGTCCACCTATACCCTTCCAAATGGATTTGGAATCTCTTAAGTTAAAAAATTAATGGTGGGAAAAATGCTATATAAATGAAAAAAATATTTTAGTTACCTCTGTAATGATCAGTACTAAAAGGGTTTTAAGGTACTAGAAAGTTTTGGAGTTTTAAAACAAATAGAATGAAGAGGTCAGAAAAAAATTAGAAATTATCTTTAGATTAAATGAATAGCATAGGAATGTATTTCTCAGAGAAAATATCAGTGGCTTCATATAAATTATCTTTCCTTCTAACAGACATGTTAAGTTCTGATGTAGAGTTGGTCTCTGCTGTTCAATATATCAAGAACTAAAAGTTCAGGTATGTGCCATGACAGAAGCAAATTTCTGTTGTCTCTAATTTGGCAGAAATATAGGAAATGTAGATATAGCATAAAAGCCTCACTGTGAAGCTGGACATGGGTACACCTCCAATTCTAATTAGTTTATTGATTAGGGCTATAAAGATGGTATCCTGTTAACAAAAAGGATGTGTTATCCATCCTTAGCCTATTGTAGTGCTGTAGCAGTTCCAGCAAGTTTAGCATATAGATTTATACTCTTGTCTCTACAGTCCATTTATAAACAAGTAGCTCAGAGGATTTAGCTAACCCCCATCTGGTGACTTGAAAAGCAGAAGTGCAAAAATATCAAAGTAACAGAAATAAATATCATTTTAACTGGTCTCCATCTGGCAATTTTAATAATGGAAATGCAAAGTTGTAAAATATGCCAGCTATCCAGGCTTTGCGCAAAAAAGAAAAAATTGTGCTTAAAAACATTTTGTAAGTCAAGACAGGTTAGATAAGACTTTAGCTGAGGGTTGACTAACGTCAATATCACAGAAATCTGGGTCACAGTTTACCCTAGCACAGAAAAAGCATATTTCCTCTTAAGTGATGGGGCTTGCAGCACTTTCTTCTGGGTCGGAAACAGAGGCTGAACAAGGAGATTTCTAAAATACCTCCTTCTGCAGCTTCTAAAGATGTGACATTAATTTGAAATTTTTAAACTCTTTTGCATTCTGAAAAAGGTTTTCTTTTAGTGTTTGGGAGCTGAAAGGGTTAAGGTGGCTCAGGAAGGGCCAGATCTTGGGCTCATTTGAGAGAATAAAAGAGAATAAACCTTCACTGACTGCTTTTAGTTGAATCCTACAAACCAGATTTGCATACTCCATTAGGAAACTTGGATGCTGGAATCATCAGTGCTACAACATTTAAAGCGATCTCTTTTCAAAGTTAGTCTAAAACCTTTGCACAGCAGGTTTGGAATGATCATGGTTTGCATTTTTCTTCCTTTTTTTCCTTCTTCCCACTTCTCACTTTTGTTTTGTTTCACTTTGAATACTTCACAGTGTTTGTATTTTGAAAGCTGGCCTATTTTCCCTCACAAGCAGATTCAGTTTGTGGTGTAAATGCTAAATCAGCATGTGTCAAACTTGTTAAACCTTTTTTATGCCAGGCCTTGAAGGACCTGATAAAATAAAGCTGTAAAGATATACATTTTAATAAAACATTATTCATGCACTGTTAGTCCACAAAATATTCTCATGTACTGTATAGAAATGAAAAGCAGCATTTCTCTGGCCTAAAGCTAACTTTTTATTACTCCCTTGGTAATTTTTCCTTCTTTAATACTACTTTATTTATTTATTTTACAATAAGCCTTCAGAAAAGGGGTGGCATTTTTCTCAACACTTTTGCATGTGGTTTTTTTTTCACCCTGACCTTTTACATCATCTATAGAATAATTTAATAGGGATGTGGAAACCAGGCAGAGTAACTGCTGGAAGCAATATATGCTGATCAAAACCCAGAGAGAGCAGCTCTGTCCAGTGTGGTTGTGCAGTTCAGGCACTGGCTTGCGAGTCACGAGATCTGGGTTTTCTTCCTTAATCTGCCTGACCTCTCTGAGTGATACCAGCTCTCTGTTTGCTCAGCAGGAATGATAATATTTACATTCTCTCATTCTTTTGCCCATTAAAATGATAGGTGACTTGAGAATCCTACTGTCTTTTGTAGTGCTCTGACACGGTGCAGTTATTCCAGCTGATGTTTTCAGGTATTAGCATCAGGTAAAAATGCACATGAGGGACCCAAGCAACCTGCCCTCGTGTGTGACTGCACCCCTGCAAGCCTGAGGAAGAAAGCCCTAAGACAACGAGGGCTCCAGTGCTGGCCTGTAGGCAAAGCCAAGCCTTTGTGTGCTAAAAAATTCTGGAGCATGAGGTTTTACATTTCATAAAATCATAGAATCATTTGGGTTGAAAGGAATCATAAACACCAGCTGGTTTCAACCTTCCACTAGGCTAGATTGCTCAAGGCCCCATCCAAGATGGCTTTGCACATCTCCAGGGATAAGAAATCCCCAACATTTCACAATCTGCAAGTCCTTTAAAGCACTGGAATGTCTCGGGTCTCCAGTACTGGCAGCCTAGGGTAGGCTTTCCCAAGACACTCCCTGGAAGGCACACTGTATTCAGTGATGTGGAGTTATCTCTTGCTCTCATTCAAGGCATCTCTTCCATTGGTCTGGTTTTCTTCTCTTTGGGCCATTTTCACAGTTGTGACTCACATTCTTCTGCCAGCCATTCATTCAACTGTATCAGTGAACATGAACTCTGTGGTACTCTCAGGGATATCGTCAGATTTCCAGGCTTTGGGAATGTACGGGCCTGCAGGACTTCCAAAATCTGATCCCCTGGATGTCTCTCTCCTTCAGTGATTGGTTTTCCTATAAGGGGTCCTCTGTTAGAGGAGCAGCTGCCATAGAGAATTCCAGTCCCACGAGAGCTAAACTTCTTTCCACACTCACTGCTTTGTGGAAATCACTACAACTTCCATGGATATTTGCTTCCTTTTGTCCTTGCAGACCATGCTGCTGCTGACTGACTGAATGACTAATAGTCAAGTTTAACATCTGGATTGAAAAAGACTTCTTCAGGAAGAAGTAAAGAATTTCTCTTCTGAGGCAGTAAGAACCAGTTGCTGTGTAAATATCAAGGAGTGTAACTGAGTTGACTACAAAACCACAGAAAACCACAAAGATTGAAGGAGATAATTATCTTTAATACAGCATGACAAAGTATAATTTTCTCTTATATGCAAAAAATGAGGTGCATGGAGCAAAAGGCAGAACTGCTGTTGGCAATGTAGTTCATCTCCTCCACTGTAGGCACTGGTAGCACAGAGCAGCTTATTCTTTCTTTTTCTCCCCATGCCTGAGAGTATTTTTTCCTGTCTTGAAGGAGTCCCACTGTTCTTCCCTGCCTTCCACACCTGCTCTCTTCTTCTTTGCTGAGCTACAAAGTAAAACAATAAACATTCAAGGCACAAAAATTCACATTGTTTGGCTCCCAGTACTCAGAAACTGATGAACTGAAGAACTTTTTCTAACTGAGCCTTGAGTTCCTCCTTCAGCAGATGAACTGCTCAAATATAAAAGTTTAATCCATATTCTGCCATATTTAGAGGTAATTTGGGCTGAGGGTTTCAGTGGGATTCTTGCCAAAAGAGCAGGCAAGCAAGGAGTGCTGGCTGGTTGTGCAAAAGTGAGTAGGAAACAGTCCCAGGGTTTGGGAGGTGGGTTTTGCTGCACTGGCATGCTGGGAGATTAATACAAGCCACTTAGCATCTCCTTCCTCCCCCCTTGCTGTGCCCTAGGTTCAGGAGGAACAATGACATTTTTCTCCTTTGTGCTGATTTGAAAGCTACTGATGAAAACTGCTACTTAAGGATTAGTTAGAAATGTACAGAGGAAATTCTTGGGAAAAAAAAAAGAACAGTAAATATGCCTTTCAGTCCAACTGTATATGGCTTTTTTTTAAGGTCTTTCTCAGAAAAATGACATTTCCAGAAAAAAAAATCATTTTCACTTCACTATTTTTTTTTTCTCTTCCGACTGCAAGAACATGTATGGAAAATTCCTGGCAAGTTCTGAAAACAAATTAATTCCTTGTTTTGCTAAACATATATTTATGCAATGCTTATACAATTCACAAGCAAAGATGTTCTCAAAAGGAAAGACGGGTTGATTTACCATATCCCTGGCAGTGGAGCTGTTATTACCTTTGCTGCTGCTCAGAGAAATCTCAACAGGTCATAATGTTCCACTGTGTGTCTTAGACCTGAAGGAGCAGGGGAATTCTCATTCATTTAAAGATACTGCAGTACTGCCTCCATAAATCCACTCAATGGGACAAGATGTAGGCCTAGCTCGATGAGGCAAAGATAGTGTTTTATACCAAGTTTTCAAGCTTCATTCTAAATAGTCATTGATTTTGTGGGTATACATCAGGTTTTTATGTTCTTCTGGATATCATTGTCTACAATTTCATCCTTTACTTTACAAAGAGCACCAATTGACTGGCACCCAGATTACATCCTACGACATCCATCTACTGTGGTTTAGGATCTTGCTATAGAGCAATAAAGCACTTTTATTTCATATAAAGAATGATTTATACTGAAGTAAATGCCCTAAGTGTAACACATCCACACTGGGTAATGTTATCACAGCATATATTTCTTTGCCAAGAGTTAACCTACAATCCAACTTGCTTTTGCAGTGAATGTTTGCATAATGTAAAACAGCCACTTTGATACTAATAGAAATAAATGGCTGAAAGAACACAAAAAATGGAGAGCTTTTGCTTACTATTTAAATTCTTTCAAATATCAGTGCTGTGTGAAATTCTAATACACTCTCTGCAACAGTCAGACAGTAAAATGGTTCAAAGATTAGAAAATCACTTAAAAATGTAATTAATACAGGAGCACAATTCTCTGTGGTTTGTAAGATATGATGCATTTAGTGTAGCAAATAAAACATAGCATAGGACAGTCATCCACATGCATTATACTTCTAATCCATTAAAATATGTACATAGATTTACTGTATTTGCCTTACAAACTTCGTATTTTCTGCTCTGGATTTTGAAGAGTGACGTTTAATTTAATTTTACAGCTTCTTTGCTGTCATTGAGGTTTTTTAGTTAATTTCTTCAGAAAATTCATAGTTTTAAGCTGACAGTAATAAACCTGGAAATTAAATATGTAAGAATATGTCCTAAAAATGTTTATCTTCTTCATGATTTCTTGTATAACGAGTGGAAAGGGACAAGAGGATGTTGTCTAGTTCAACCTTCTGCTCAGTCAAGGTCAACTTTAGTTTTCCATGGACAGTGTCTTGGTTTTGGTGCCTAAATCTTCATACTGATATTTGATTAAGGGTTCAAGACTAGAAAGATGCTCTTGCTTTCAGCAGTCAGCTGCATCCTGAGCAAATCTGTGCATTGATGTTTTGAAATGATGGTGTGTTTCCTCAGGGATCTCAGCTTCTGAAGCCATTATTATGTTTCTGTCTGCTTCATGAAAGTTTTGTCATGAGACAGTGTTGTTTTGCTCATTTCAGAGGAACTCGATTTTTAAGGATTTCAAAATTGTCAGCACTTCTGAAAGTTTGACAGTTGCCTGAAGTTACTCTATGCATAAACACTAAGATGCTCCCACAGTTAATACACTAAAAACTTCAGGTCAAGGCAAAAAAATCTTTTGTGAGAAGTCTAGAGTGATCTGGAACTCACTTTATAAACCTTGTATTTCTACTTTTCAGTTCTATGCAGTGGTCTTAATATTTTCCATACCTTTATATCCTGTAATCCAATTTCTGAGTCCATTAAGGAAAAGAAGAATCAGAATTCTGAAAATAGTAGTTTCTACAGTTCTCCTAGCTTTTTCACAAGAGTATTGTTATGAGACCAAGGAAGATGCTATGCCACAAAGTTAAAAAAATAAATCACACTGCAGGCTTTCACAATATCAATAGAGATGAAAGCCTCCATAAACTTTATTGGATCTGAGTTTTCAGAATTTGAAGATATTTATTCAGGCCAAATAATTCTCCTAAAGAGAGTGCCTGGCCAGAGTGATGTGCAATATGAAGTAGATAATTGAAAAATTAAGTCTGAAAGCACACTCAGAAGCCTAATTCCTTTTCATTGGACACCATGGAGACTTAAAAGGATAATATTTAAGACAACTGATAAGTCAGCAAAGAGGAAGAAAATTAATGGTGGGAAGGAAATTAGAAAATAGATGGTGTTTGGGAAACCACAAATAACTATATATTTAGAGCTGCACTTTGGGACTTAATATGTCAGTGTTATGAGCATGGTGACAAAGTGCTGGGGTGTTAGTAAGGAGTGGAGTTAAAGGGAAGCAGGCACAGACTCTACATGGCAGAGCTCGTCCCACATAGGGAAGAGGTCCTGATCAGCAGAACCAAGGCAGCTGGGAGGCTTTGTGCTCACAGCTCTGTGCTGCTTCTGCTGCCCAGCACTGTGAAAACCCTGACGAGATGAAGCTGCTGTGAGCAGGACCTTGGGTGGATGAGGTCTCTTCTAGCCTGAATTAACACAGGAACCTATCTGTGGTCCTGGGGTGCCAAGGGAAAACTGCCTTGGACATCACTGTTTGACACGAGGTTGGGACACACATATGTGAACTAAAAGCCTACCTGGAGTTGCTCCTGAAAGAGGAACAGGAGAGAGGGGCTAAGGCAGACCAAAAGTGGCTGCTTTTCTTCTCTCTAACCATTTATGTGCTTTCAGACCTTAATTATAACATGCTCAATCTGATGCTAATTCTGTGTGAGCTGCTGTGGAGTGGGTGAACAATACTTTCCATTAAGGTGTCGGGGTTAATGATATGGATAATTAGCTAGCTCTGTGGTTCAATACATTAATTTTCTCTGAAGTAGTAGTAAAACATATGTTGACTCTTGGTAACCTCGGTGTAGGTGTTGCAACCTTGTAATGGATGTGGATGCAATAACCTGCTTGAGCTTGTCTACTTGAGTCGAGGTGTTTTCTTAAGTGATGATGATGAATGCTGCTCTTCTAGGGAGTCAGGGAATGTCATTAAACCAGCTAATATTTTCCTGCCCTCCCATGCAGAGCTAGTATTGCTAAAGGGCAGCAGTGCTGTCAAATCCTTATAGGCTTGAGCAGGGAATAAAGCAGAGAGAAAACAGGATGAAAAAAGTAGATAAAGGGCCTAAGGTGAATTCAAGCCTAATACACAGTCTGTTGAGTTGTTTTGTTTGTTTGCTTTTTTCCCTTTCTCAGTAAAAGTAGTTCAATAGTTATGGTTTTGGTTTTTTTTTCAGCAGCAGAACCCCCCCTCAACTCTCTCCACACTCCTCAGTCACTAACAGAGTTCATTGTCTATCAATAAAAGCATTTCAGATCTCTCTAGACCTGGAGACACCAGGCAGAGTTATTAGTTCTTCTCCAGCTTATTCCAAGGTGCCAGAGTTCAAAATGAAAATGTACAGATTGCTGATAGCCATGCCAGAGCCAGGGAACTGCACAGATCCATCCCTGCATCAGTTTCTGTAACTACATAAACACAAACCAGCACATCCAAGGATATAAAATTGAGAACAAATGCCTTTGCAAAGCATTTTTGTCTGTGACAGGCCCTTAGAAACTAGAGGGCAAATTCTCTGCTGATGTAATTAGCACAGTGTTGTTAAACTCCATGGACCTGTACCAGTTTAGAGACACATGAGATTTGACCCCATTACTTTATTTAGTGACACTTACAGTAATTTCAAATTGTCAAGTCTGCACTGCTATATTCCAACAAGTAACACCTTTTAAACTCTGCTAATAACTTTTCCTCATCTAAATGTTTTGCAAGCAATTGTCTTTCTTTTATGATAAAACTTAAACCTTGAAAGAAGATGATATTTGAATTTTCTGTGCAGCAGTTTATATCCCAAAGAACACAAACACGGTTTAGAGACTCTGAGGCACAATTATCCACTTTCTGTGGGTGACTGCTGGTGGGAGAAATACAACAATCATTTTATTGAGATATGAGACAAATACATTTAAATAGGAAGCACAAACAGGGAGGTTTCTCTCCTTGACACTCTTGGCAGGTGGGAAGAGGCTTCTTCATCTTACAAATTCAACAAAACCCAGCCATGCTGTGTTATATTTTGTGACTGTAGGAGAATGGCTTTCTTCTCTGATGACTTGGAAGACAAGATCTGTTATGAGGAATCACAAGTGTCTTGATGCATAAAAGTGTCTTTTTGGCTTGTCCTGCAGGTATCACCTTGGCTGTTTCAAAAGACACAGTAAACTCACAACTGATGCTGCATAGGCTCATTTGTAGACTCATCTCCTGGGCTGCATCAAAAGAAGTGTGACCAGCAGGGAAGGGAAGGGAATTCTCCCCCTCTGCTCTGCTCTCATGAGACCCCACCTGCAGTGCTGCAAGCAGCCCTCGGACTTACAACACAGGAATGGCATGGACATGTTGGAATGAGAGCAGAGAAGGCCACAAAGATGATCATAAGGATGGAGCACCTCTCCTATGAAGACAGGATGATAGAGGTGGGGCTGTTCACCCTGGAGAAGAAAAGTCTCCATGGAGACCCCACTGCAGCAGCTTTGGATGTGGGCACAGAGTGAGAGGACAAGTGTTTAGACTGAAAGAGGGGAGGTGTAATTTAGGTGTTAGGAGGGAATTCTTTCTCGTGAGGGTGGGGAGGCACAGGTTGTCCAGAGAAGCTGTGTCTGTCCCATCCTTGGGGGTGTTCAAGGCCGCGTTGGACAGGGCTTGGAGCAAACTGATCCAGTGGAAGTTGTCCCTGCCCATGGCAGGGGGGTTGGAACTGGATGATGTTTAATGTCCCTTCCAACCCAAACCATTCTGTGATTCTGTGAATCCATGCATGTCCCTGAGCAGGGGAATGTGCTGCTGTTAGGTAAAACCTCTTTCTCCAAAAGAGAGTTGTTAATTTAAAAGGAGCAAAGTGGAACAGGTCACGTGTCTGCAAGGGAGGAATGGCTCAGTGTAGACTCTGCTGGCTAATAATGGTACTGAGATGAAAACCCTTTAACAGAATACAAACCTCTATTCTACAGAGATCTGAAGCAGTCTTATGGACTTAAAAATGTACTGCCTATTTGTGAGTGCTGCTGTATTGCCCTTCTGATGTACACAGTCCTGTCTCCAAGCCAAACTTCTCTAAATGGCAGGTAACCTAAAAAAAATTCCAATTAAAGATATTCTGGGGTTTAATTTCCCTTATTGCTTTGAATGGCACAAATGGTGTTCTGTGCTTATGTGATCTTGAACTGTGAGATGAAACACACTCTGATGTAATAATGAAATATCATTATTTTTTCAAGCTTTTTAATATTCCCCACTCATCTCCAACCAGTCTGGTCAGTCAGTTCCTCTGTAATAAGGAAACAATACAAATTTAGGCTTCCATACTTCTGCTAAAGCATGACCCAAATTCATATAATAACACAAGTTAAAACCCAATAAAATCCTTTGACTTTACCTAAAAGCATTTTAAAGTGTTATTGTGGACTCCTTTCTTTCTTGCTCAGTTTCACCACTGAGCAAAGCAAGGCAAGGCTGAAGAAGCCCTTCCTGTGTCCTATGCACTAAAACTTAGAATCAGAAAATCTTAGAATGTGTTGAGCTGGAAGGACTCATCAGGATAATCAAGTCCAACTGCTGACCCTGTGCAGAGCACCCCAAGAATCACACCCTTATTAAACTTCACGAGGTTGGTGGTTGCTCATCTCTCTAATTTGTCCGGGTCTCCTAGTTTGCTAGCTAGCCTAGCCAGCACTGTGAATAAGTATTTCAAGATATCCTTGGTATCATTTTTCTCACACAGTGCTGGCAGAAATTCCTCCGAATAATCTTTAACTGGAGAAAACGTTTCTGTCATCTGCCAATATCCTGCTTATCCATCGTGCACATCATTAGCAAATGCATTCAGTTATGACTCTGAATGGTGAACCTTTGTGCTCTATTGTGTTAATGTATTGGAGAAATAAGGAAAAAATGTATGGAAGGAACATCTAGGGGTCATTCTTTCACCCCAGGCAGGATTAGCTCTCTCTGAATGCATCTTAACATATGTTTATCTAAACTGCTCTTAAGGTCTTTGGTGGAGGAGTTTCAGAATCTTCCCAGGCAACCTGTTTAAGTCCTTAATCGTTTTTACCTCTAAAAAGTTCTTCCAATGTCTCCCTTTCTGCAATTTAGAGCACATTATTTCTTGTCACATAGAAAATGGGTACCTGTAACAATTCAATCTTCTCCCCTTTTCAGCCACATTTTTATGTATTTGAAGACTACTAATCTTGTCTCTACTTGGTCTTTTCTCTTGAGGGAGCAATCTCAGCTCTTTGATTTCTAATAGGTCAAGTTTCTACACCCCTAATCACTCTGCTCTTCCTTTACCTGATGCAAATATTTCTTGAAATGCAAACTGCAGAGGGAACACCACGCTTCAGCTACGACCTCATTCATGCCAAATAGAGCAGAAAGATTATGTCGTGAATCTTAGAGAGATTATTTCTGCTTGTACATCCCCTAATAGTATTTGGCTTTTCTGCAAAAGTGTCACTTTGCTGATAGTATTAATTTCAGAGATCCTCTCTTATATTATTCTCCATCACTGCTCTTTTTCTTCAGAGCTGCTGATTAGCCAGTTGTTCCCTGAAGTCATCTTAGGTGTTTCAAACTGAATGTGCAAATTGTTGAACTCATTTGGAATTCTCACCCTCCCAAATGGTGGGGTCTCTTTTCAGTGACTTGGCATATTCTGTCCTAATAAATACCCTTTATTTTTTTCCATGAGGCTTGAGTACAAATTTCCAACCATTTCCTTGTCCACGTTATAGTAGTTTAATCCAGCCAATATTTTCTTTCTTATTGCGATGGTGTCAGGTGAAACATTGTCAGACACCTCACTGAAGTGGAGACATACAGCATCTACTGCTTCTGCCCTACCTACAGACCTGTTACTCTCTCAAAGGAGGAAGTTGGTTTGCCAGGATTTCATTCTGACTCTGTTGGGCCTGGAGTTCATTTTCCCTCAGCTGCCCTCACAGTGCTGTGGTGCCCAGCAAGGTGCTGATAATGCCCCAGTGTTTGGGAGCTGCTGGGCAGAGCTCCAGCATTCCCCCTTCACCTGCAGCCTGGGGACGGCCAAGGTCCTGTGAGGGGACACAGCCTTACCCAAACTGCCCAAAGGGACATTCCATATGCTGTCTGCTCAGCAGTAAAATCTCAGACAAATGGAGGAGGCAGGAAATTCATTGTTACGATATTTGTCTCCCAGATGGGCTTCCCAGGAAGTGGCTGGGCTAGTGGGATTTGGAGAATAAATCTTTTGGTTTCCTTTGCTTCCATGCACAGCCTTTGATTTTGCTTTTTTGAACTACCTTTATCCTGACCCATGAGAGCTCTTTTTCCATCTTATTCCCTCTCTCCCCTTGCATCCTGCCGAGGAGGGGGGTGACAGGGAAGTTTGGTGGGCACCTGCATCCATCCAAGGTCAACACACCACACTGACAAATCCATGTTGGCTGTCACTCATCTTTTTGTTATCTCCTAGGGGCTTACAAATTGTTTGCTTGATTATTTGCTCCTGGATTTTTCTAGGAATTGAAGTTAAGCTGACAAATCCATCCTCTTTCCCCCTTTTTAAAAAATAGTCTCAATAATTGCCCTTTTCCAGTATTCTGGACACCCTCTCCCATCAGCTGTCTTAGATAACCAGTGACAGCTCTGAGATTGTCCCAGCAGCTCTTTTTCTCTGATAGTGCTCACCTTGGGGTATATTTCCTGAGTGGCCATGAAAATACATAACTAATATAAGCAATTATCTTACTTAGTATCAGCTTTTCTCATTTGTTCACTCTTTTAATTGCTTTGCATATTTCATTACATCAATCTCTTTAATGAAGGCAGAAGCAAAAGGGGCAGTGGACACTGTGGCTTGTTTGGGTGTTTCTGTCCATAGATTTCCCACTCAGATTGGCAGCAGAAAAAAATCTATTTTTACTCTTCTTGAGTTCTCCAAATTTCAGTTTACTCTCCTGCTGGATTCTGTCTTTGACCTGGATATTTCTGATTTAGCCCATGATTACTCTGTGTTGTTTTTTTAATAGCCTCCCATGAGGTCTCTGACTAAAGCTTTTGAAAAAACTGAATGGGATATGTCAGTTGTGTTTTTAGCAATCTGGCGCGACGATGGTATAAACACTCATCTGCCACATTTAAATAAAGAGTTAAGGCATTTCAGGCACTGATATATTTCCATCTGATATCAAAAGGCATTTCTGATCACACAGATCTTCAAACATTTATTTATATTTACTTTTAATAAGCACCATAAAACCTGTTTCAACAAGATGCAATTTAATTGCATCATTGCATTTGATCAGATGAGCATCCTGTTCATTATAAAGCCTACTCTATAAATAAACATAGAAAATACAAATTAAACTTCCTCGTTAAAATGCACCCAACTTAACGTCTCAATTCTTTCTTTACATGTTGTGAACTGAATTTTTCTCTGGCATAATGTACATGCTGAAATGTTGTGATGCATATTTACATAAAAATCCTGCTAATACATTGCCTGACTTGGAATGTGCCCCCATTTCAGCCATCAGCATTACTACAGTGATGTAAACCACTTGAACTCCAGCAAAGCTGATGAGACAGCTGAGAACTGGAAGAGAACATAAAACAAGAGTTCAATTTTGCTTATAAAATAGACATTTTCTTACAGCCCAAGTTTTCCAGGAATATGTCAGTCCAAATTTGCAAATTTTGAGTTATTAACATTTCTATCCCCAAAGGACTAAATAATTTTTAGCATTCTGGTGTACTTAGGCCTTATCAGTTGTAAGAGTTAATATTAAAACATTTTGCATTTTCTACTCTCTAAACTGTGTGGATTGTTTAGGAAAGCCCAAACAGAACAAATCTACTCTTTCCAATAGCTGTTAATGATGTGGAGTGAATACAGGAGTGGGACACTAAACTAATCAGGGGTATTGGACATTGGTGAGTTGAAACCACTGTATTAGTGCCTAAACTGAGCAGTGATCCATGTCTTCTAATTCTGGGAGATAGTTATGTTAAATTGATTTGAAAATAAGTGGATAGAATCATTATGCCTACATTTATAGCTAAGCTGATGGAAATCAGATGGATTTTAGTTTTGCGATGCACCTCATAAATTGATACTGAAAATCCCAATAGAGACTTCACTGCCTGCTTCCTGTCCACCCAATAAACTGTGATTATTGGATCACGATGACATTTGTTCTGAGATATATTAAAATAAATTGACATAAACCTACACACAAAAAAAAAAATGTTGAAGCAACTTGGAGATGCAGGAAGCTGTAGAGCTTATCATCAGCTGATGCATGTGTTCCAAGGAAGGATTGCCATGGAGCTGCCATGCTGAAAAGCATGGTTTCTCAAAAAGCAAACTCAAAGCTATGCAGGATTGCCTAGGATTAATTCTGGAAAATAAATTCCTTTTATACAATACCTTTCAGAACAGAGAGTTCATGAGACAAGCCACAAAAGGGGACACAGTAAAGCATAAAAGTGTGCCCTTGTGGCAAACACAAGGCTGGTTTATTTCTGAGACATCAAGAGACACTCCTCACCAAGTGGAGGCAGTGGGAATACCTTACTACAAACTCCTAGGCAATGAATTAAGGGGCTCATTAGGTAATTTTATCTAGATTTATTGTCATAGAAAAGCCCACATGGTAAAAATAATAATGACAATAGGTGTAAATAATAAGAAGTAATTCATTACAACATATAAGTTTTTCCTTAAGAATCAGTGCCAAATTTTCACTGCTTGTATCAACTTCCAATACTGGCCCATGCAATATCCAACTCACAACTGAAGAAACTGTGATTTAATAAATAATAGAAGTGAGGCTACAGATCCACAGAAATGTAAGAGAGCCCTAAACCCCTGAAATAATAAATATCCTACTGGCATCAATGTGACTTAGGGACTCAATGCCCTTGGGAAAAGAAATGTCTTTAATGGAATTTTTTTTTTTTAGCTCAAGAAATATCTTCCCCAAAAATACTTTGAAGCTTTTCCTCAATATGGCCAGAAAAGAAGAATTTATTGAATTTTAGAACTTCTAATTTAAGCTTTGATTTATTTTAATCTAAGCAATAATTAAAAATAAAACTCTTTCAGGCAAACAGTTTTTCTGTTACTTCTAGGCAGTCAACATTCAACTATTGTGATTGTCAAAGCAGGAGAGAAATCAATCTATACCTCTGATAGAGGTTTCTTTTAATATAAGTGGCTATTAAAATTGTCTACACTTCCTGCCCCTATAACCATCTCCTTCTTCTGGAACGTGTGCTGCCTGTGGATGATTTAGCAGCTGTACCCTTGTCCAAATTCCTGCATTTGCTTGGGCTGACACCTGGCAGTCCCTGGGTCCATGCAAAGAGCAGCTTCTCGGCCCAGACATCTTCCTGCTACTCCAAATCTCCAGAAACTCCTCATATTCTTTTGGCACCATTCATATTGAAATTGTTGGGATTCTGTAATTTTGATTCCTGTGGCATCTACAGTGCTAGTGCCACATCATATATGTCAATTCATTAAGCCTGGCAGGACAATAAGTTTCCAGCTCTGGAGCTGCTGAATGACAGCAGGGCTGTCCAGCTGCTTATGGTGAGGAACCCCTGAAGTAGTGTGCATACCAGAAACAGCATTGTTATGAACCAACTGTTTTCCAAATTAGCTGAAATGCTGAGCTAATCTGTCCTCCAATCCAATAAAAATATGTATTTTCAATAAGAGGACACCGAGAAACTCTTATTAGTTTAACCACATGCATCAGACAGCATCTCCCTCATTAGCAGTTTGGTATAACAGACGTAAAGTCACTGGAACAGAACATGTTTACAGAATAAATATCTCCCACTTTGAAAATAAATATCTTGGCTTTAGCTCAGCATTTATTTAGCAGTGGGAAACTGCTGTCCTGTGACAGTGTTCCATATCATTGACATTATCTCCTAATGATGTTATAAGTGGGGATAAGTTAACCTCAGAAGTTTCAGAGGTTCAATTTTCATTAGGATAAGCATCTAAAAACTTTGAAAACTCAAGGACTGTTATTCCAACTCTGATTGTTTCTCCTGTTTTCTGGTAAGTGCTTGTCTTTCTTGGTCCTAACCTCCTAAAAATGTCCCCCAGGTAATCTCTCTGTCCCTGTTACCCACCAGAAGATGTGGCTGGTGTGGCTCTGTGAGATCGTGCACAGGTTTGTTCTGCTGAGGGCACTACATTTCCTTGACTTTTTCAGTGAAATAAATAGGATCACAAAAGTACTTTCTCTCAATAACCTTCAGTCTGAGGCCACAGCACAGCCATTTCCTGCAGCACACATGGCTGGTGACACACACAGATGGCCCAGGGTTGATGCCTTGGTTTCAGGCATTCAGCATAAACACATCATTTATGTTCCCTTTGCAGCCACAGGAGGAGTCAGCTGATGCTGGAAGGGACTTGAATTTACCTGACCTTGATGGAGTTTGTCTGGAAAGGTTTTGTCCTTGTTCTCACACTTCCTTCACAGTTAAGTTCATCTGCCCCTGGTGTTCTCCAAGAATCATTTCCTTTCCTGTGAGCCTACCTAAGTAGAACCACTTTAAAAAAAAATTGTGGGTTTTTTTGTTAGAGTCAAGGAAGATGACAGCCTTGAAACTCTCTGCTAGTCTGATACCTATAAAAAGTGGATTTCTCCTCCTTCCTCTAAATGATGACTTAACCTGAGTTTTTCCCCCATCATGATACCCTTACAGTAATACTTATAGTGTATACTTTTGTTTTGAAGCAAATTTCAGAAGTTACATCCCAGCTGCTGTTTTCCCTCTCATTTCAAGTCTTATTCTTTCAAACTGCCCATTTCAAGTGTCTAGGTCCTAGCTAAGTTTACTCATTATTATTTTTGTTATGAATTGGAAGTAAATTATTTTTAAGCAAGACTAGTAACTTTAAGCGTCTCAGTTCTTAAGGTCTCAACTTGTGAAATCTTACAATTGATCAGCACCTCTTATCCTGAGCAGCAAACCTATCAAAGAGTCTCAAACTGGCTACCCCAGCCGGGGAGGGGAAGCATTAAAAATACGCAGATCTTTCGGGAAAATTAGTCTACAAAACTGCTCCTTTATTTCTCCTAAAAGTTTCTGTCTCACACGGACATTTCACTCGTCAGGATGCATGCATTAATCAAAATAAACAGCTTGTGGATGGGGCACACTGACATAATAGATGTACTTAACTCCAATTAAACCGAGCAGTGGGCACTGTAACCTCTCTCTGCCGGTGCTGCAGCAGCGCATACAAATTATGTGAGGCAGGTTTGCTGCTGACCCTTCAGTACAGCCTGGGCACTTAACACCAGTTCAGGGACCAGGATCCCTGGGCTTTACCATTTAATAGGGAAAATCTTAAAGAAAATAAAGGAAAAGGGTTAAAACTTAATATTTAGGATCCCCAAATAAGATTGTGCAGCTTGAAATTCAAAGACATAAGTGTTAACTTCCAATCTTTCTGATGCCTGTAGATTTATAATGCTATTGCCAAGTCCTGTGATTTAAGGTGAGTCATGTAAAAACAGAAAAAAATTGTCTTTTATTAAAACTATGAATTTTTAGGTCCATAAAACCTTGAGGAAAAGCATGAAAATGTGGAGTATGCGCTATAAATTCAAAAAACAATGAAAAAGTGAATCTTATATTTTCTCTTTAAGTCTTAGGTTCAATAAGATGCAACAGAAAAAATAATATTATGTCTGTATGTAATATAATAGCTGTCCATAAGAATGAGACATTATTGGTCTGGTATATGATCTGAGCTTTGTCAAACACTGAGACCTTGCCACAGACTGATAACATCCTATTATTTTTATTGAAACAGTTATTTTTTCTATCACCTCACCTCCACCTCTTGTGTTTACTGTGAAATGTGGTCTTCCTCAGCAATAAAGATTCATATACCTGTGGTTATTTTGTCATTTCTATGCAGTTCTATCATCCCTTGTTTTAATCTCTGTTTTAGGGGCTGTTCTGTTTACTGCATGGCGTTGATTTTTGAATTAAGCTCGGCAAAAAGTGTTACTACATCAACTATATCTTTGAATATTTGAATATATTTGTTTGCTTAAACATTTGCTTAGTCAGACAGCTCTGAGGATTTGTTTTAAGTACAATGCTTGCAATTGACAGATGACTTTTCTCTTGGTGGATTTTAATTGCTTGTAGCCCAGTTGGAAAATGTTTTTGTATATATTGATTTTTTTTAAACTAAGAGTCAGTATTTTAAAAAATAAAACAGGAATTAATACTTTATAAACCAGTGTTCAATCTGCAAACCCAATTGGAGGCAATGGAACTATAAATTTAAAATTATGCCTATAAGAGTCAGAAGTTTTTGATGTGGTGTACCTCTTACCTGTAATACTTCAGATCCAGTGTTATAGCTATAATGAAATTCTTAGTTGCAATGCCCTGAAGAGCATATTGAAATAGTAATGAAAACAATAGGAACAGTAACAATATAGAAAATACTCTTTTCAATATGGAAAGAATACAAGAGGGTTTCCTGTTCCTGCAGGTTTAAACCGGTCCCTTTGGTCCCATCTCACTCTCCATATGATCTTTAATAATTTGAGTGTGGTGATTGTGAAAAATATTAAAAAAATATCGTTACACTGGAAAAATTATAGTGTGAAAATAAGGTGATAAGGTGCTTGCAACAGCATGCAGCTCTGTGCTGAGAAACCTTTGCTATTCCTCATGTTGATATTGCCTTTACAGAGGTCAACATAACAATAGTTGCTTTGATTTTTTTAATACACACACGCTGTTCTGTGTAAGTACATATTGATTTCAATAATACTACAAAATTCTGATCTTAATCAAGAGCATGCAACAGAAACAGTACAAATGACCCAGCAGTAACTAAATGAATAAACCTTACTGCTCTTTGCTATCTCAAAAATCTACATATGCGTTTCACTCCCAATTTCAGAAACAGAGAAAATACAGGAAGTTCCAAACAAAAATTTGCATCAAATAACAAGAGAGAACACATTTAGATTCTATGTGGAAACATGCAGGAGAAAACAAACACTGCTGTGTCTGTTTCAGAACCCAACAGCTTGATTTTCCTATAAACACTAATCACATACATATTAGGTTATTATATTGGAAGCAGAGACTCCTGGAATAGTTTATCTTGGTTGCACATTTCCTTACTTCAATAGGAACCATTCCTTTAGGCTAACCAGAGTTGGAAATGTCAGATTCCTTTTGAGTTTTAAGAGCTTTTATGGGGTAGTGGGAAGGTATGAGACATGTACTGAAAGCTCACGAGCAAAGCTTGGGAGCTATATCACACAGACAAACTGTATTCTTAATCCCTCTCTGTTCCATAAAATGAAGGACAAATATTTAGTTTTTCCTGAGTTTTTTTAGCTACTGTCGAAAATATGTTTGAGATTGCTACAGGTATGCAGAGAAAGGATGTCTATCATTTCTTGGGGTTTCAGTGCCAGCCTGCAGTTTTTAACAAAGGGATATGGCACCTTTCATAGACCCTGAGTCTAAAAAGGAATAAAAAGGGATTTAGTGACTCTGGGACCCATAGCAACCAGTGCTGAACAGCTTCCTGCTATATCAGCCAGCACACATGACACCTTCACCAATTCTCACCCAGCTAGTGATGGATGAAGAGACAGGCAGGTGACAGTGCCATCCTCTTCCACTCTATCACAGGGGCTACAAAGAAACTGTCATGCACAAGCAAACCTTCTGACTAATGCTCCCATTGCCTATTTCTGTTCCACACTACTCAGATTGGTTTTACTGCATCGAAGTTACTCTGATTTCATGTTCTGCTGAAGAAACAGCAGCTGTTTCAGATCTCAAATAATTAAAGGTGCAAAGACTTCAAGTGGAAATGTCCACTGGAGGAATGAAAGCTGAACATAGCAGGAAAAAATCACTTCAATTTGAAATTATCATGAATGATTGTCACTTTAAATGACTATATTTGCCCTGCTTACATTTTACCAAATTCTTTGCTTCATCTTTTAAGGCACTGAGCATCACTAAAATCAATGAAACTGAAGGTCTTGGAGAGATATTTTTACAGGGCATGAAGTAACAGAACAAGGCAGAATGGCTTCAAACTGGGTATGTTTATGTTAGATTAGGAAGGAATTATTCATCATGAGGGTGGTGAAGCACTGGAAGAGGTTGCTCAGAGAAGTGGTGGATGCACCATCCCTGGGAGTGTTCAAGGTCAGGCTGGATGGGGCTCTGAGAATCCTGGTTTAGTGGAAGGTGTCCCTGCCCATCACAGGGGAGTTGGAACTGGATGATTTGAAGGTCCCTTCCAACCCAAACCATTCTAGGATGATTCTATGATGGTGGTGACATTAGAGAAGTTATTAACTTCCTGCAGGATCAGCTCTTAGGGCCGAGATAATAGCAAAGGAAAAATGCTTTTAGCTTTATCACATTGCTGACACTGTACAGGAGGTGCAGATACCATTAATTTCTCCCTGAAATACTCCCTGTTTCCTCCTCTACCAGTGGGATTTTTCCTCTTTATCTGAGCCAGATTTAGTGAGAGGCAAGACTCCTCCTGGATCACTGTAGTACAAGTCATAATCACCTATGATTCCTTGAGCAGAATGTTTTGCATTTGCAGGTGAGTCATTACTACATTATGTTCAAATCCAAAAGTGCTGCCCATGATGAAAAATCCTTTGTGCTTGGCACAAACACTAAAATAAAACCCTTTCATTTAAATTTATAACTGTGTAAGACAGATCAGACCAAGGAGAAAAATAGGTAAATTTAATATTGGATGAATTCCATTTTGTGCTGGTGGTAGATTTTTGGATGGGGATTGTCTTCTTCAATCCAGAAAGGCCATCCTCTGTCCCTTATCTTAATGTGGCTTAGAAAAACTTGAACATTATGCTAGGTAACTAAACTACACAGAAGGAGGATGTGGTGCTCTTGCAATGACAATTAAACTCTTTCTGCAAGGATATTTTTCCCTGTCCAATGTTCAACCAGTTTTAGGCTTCTTTAAGTCCACAGTTCCTTTTTTCATTGACTTTTCCCTCCATTTTAATGTCATTCTATTAAAAGTCTACTGTATCAAACCAGCTTCACTTAACATATTACAAACCAGGTAAATAGCTTAAATTTTTGTTCCAGAACCAACAGAAATATTTTAATTTGAAGCTGCCTTCATGAAATACCTTTCTAAACTAATGGAAAATAGAGTTGCTAAATCTCCAAGCCTGTCTCTAAAATCTCACTGCCAGATGCATTAACTTAAACAAACCCAGCAACATCAGCTTTTATTTTTTTTTTCAATTTCCAGAAATTAAATCTTCTACCCTTTGACAGTTCATTCAAAGACCTCTAAAGGCGATCTCTAAAAATGACTTCCAGTTTGACCTGAACAGAGATACTGGGATTTAGAGAGTGCAATTGATAGGATTAATACTTCTCTCTAGTAATCCATGTTAAGACAATTAAAACAGGAAAAAGTGAAAAGAGAGTGAGGTAGAAGATCCAGGGAATAACCTCTTAGGCTTAGCTATAAATTATCTAACATTTTCTCTGCTATATGTTTTTCTATCCACATCTTTTCTGAACAATAGGCTAGACATAACCAACAGGCAGCTCAGTAATTTGTACCTTAAGCTATAACACATCACAGAGAGTGCAAATGGCACTCAAATGGCACTCTTAGGGTACAAGAAGTGTGTGCAAGTAACAGGCAAGCAAAACTAAATGAGAGTCTCGCTGACTGGAAGGTGAGATCTGTTAGAGTCTCAAGAGCTTCCTCAGGGAGCTGGTGGGAGCTCTGTAGCTTTGGTCATTTAAATCAGAAAGAACATTTTAACAGAGAATATACTTCAGGGAGCCATCAGTGATATTTAAGGCATCATTTGCAATACATCTAATGCACCAGGATTTTGTAAAGCCAATATAATGTAGTGTGTGAGGGTAACTAAATAAAAAACACCTGGAAATAAGATTATACAGGTCCCATTTCAGCACTGGAAAATCATGCCCCTCTTCCCTCCAATAAATTTATAAGGCTGTCCTATAACTATAAGGCTACTTTAGCCCTTGGGGATGTGCCTGCAAGTCTTTGTACTGTCCCAGACCTCACCAGTGAAGGGCCCTGGCACAGCAGCAGCAAAGCTCCCATGTACTCTGGCAAAAATATTGTCACATATTTGACTGTGAAGGCTGGTCATGGGGTAATACAGAGAGTTGTAAATCTCATAATTTCTTTCATGCCTTCCTCCTTGTTGTAGTAAAAGTGTGCTGAAATGTGTTCTGTGTCTCACACCTCCAGAGAGGCTCTGATATTCCTTTAGGATGAAAAAGGACCCAGATTTTTGAAGGTGAACAAAACTGAGTGATCCCTGCAATCCCTGGGTAAATCACATTTAGGGTTTGGGGTTTTTTTTCACTGAAAGCTGAACTTTTGCTGCAAAATTCAATTTTTTTTTCCAAACACATAACCTTCTCTAAAAGAGAACAAGAGAATCTCCAAAGCCTGGGTAGGATGTCATTGAGGTAAATTTGTGTACAGTTTAATTTGCTTTTAAAATAACCCAATTAGGCATATTCCACGTATGGAACTTCACACATTAGGAACAGTCCTACTGGAGCCAACAACACGACTCCCAGCATCCTGTGCCAGTGGCAGCTCCTGTAGGAAGGGGACTGGTAATAAGATCTCTGTTTCCTTGGAGATCACATGCTTTGAAACTGCTCAAGCAGTATCAGAATCTTCTGCCTGTAATACCTTAATCGTTTCCATAGAAAACACTTAATATATGTTAAGATCTCACATGAAGGATGAAGCCTTTAGATAACCAGTAAATAACAGGGAGTTAATAGCTCCTGCTATTCTGGTTTCATGGGACTAAGGCTGAAGGAGAGAAAAATGGACCAAGAAGCTATTATCAGATTTTCATATTTTATGCTTGAAAACCTTTTAATTTCAGATTTCAAAATAGTGCAGCATTTATAATTACAATCAGCAGAATATGCAGAAGATACACTATTCAAAAGAAGAAATAAAATATGTTCCTTTGAGAAACATGTCATTATTACTCTAAGGCAAATTAATTTTATTAATATCAGATGAGAGCAAGGTTACAATTTCTTGGTTTTCTTCAGGCACCGTCGCGTTGTTAAAACACCACAGAGGAAACTCTGGTGTGGAAGGAGCTTATTTTGGCTTTCCAGATTCACATCCCTGACAGAAGTTAGGTGACCCAGAGGCTCCAATCAATCAGTGTGAGCTTTCTCACGGTTCCCATGGTTGTGGGATAGGGGAACCACCACGGAGTTCAAGCACTTCCTACTCATGAGAATTCCAACTCAGGCATGGCTACAAACCCAACAGCTGCCCAAGGAAAGCTGTCTGTGAAATCCAAACGCCCTCTCACAAAAGGCTGCAGATGTAATTGGAGCCCAGTGTGAAAAGGGTGACTTATTCACCGCTGCCTTTTGTCTGCAGTGTTTGGAGTCGCAGCAATGACCAAGGAAGATGTCCCACAGAGTTCAGCTGTCTGGATTCATGCCAAAAATTTACATTTGCTTGTTTTGCTTATGGGAGAAAGGGCTGATATAACCTGTTATGCAAAATGCACAGCACAAAGAGAGCTCGTCTGAAAACAATTTATCCTGCCTTGAGGGAAAAGTATAATAGCAATTATTATTTATGAAGTATTAATAAATATTGTTGAAAGGTTTCTATATTTTCCAGGTTATGATTGCAAAGCTTAAAAATATATTGTCTGATTATTTTCCCCCAGCCCAAACCTGCAAATTTTGCCTAATAGGGACATTCCATTTCACAGGAAGGAGCTTTCCATCAAAAGAGAGTCTGAAAAAAATTTTAACTGCTCTAATTAAACTCCACCAGGAATTATTCTGAATGTCTTATAGCTGCAGAAAATTACATTAATGAACACTTGGATGCTGTAGTCCTTCTCAAACACCCTCATGTGCCCTCAGTGAAATAAGACAAAGTTTTTGTTCTGTCACTTATGCCTATGAACGTCTACAAAACTAATTCTCTGATGGTGGAAAACATGCCATGAAAATGCAATTAAAAATTGGTGCTAGTTGCTGGACTTCTTTGGTCAGATGTCAAAAATATTCTGACTCCAACTAAAGGACAAACTGGTCTCCATTATCCAGTGGTCAATATATGGAGATAAAAATGGGATACAATACCAGAACAGCACCCAGACTCCCATGTTTAGTGTTTCACTGAGCCAAATGTGGTGTCTGGTATTTTATACATCTTGAAAAATGTACTTTGCCTCTAATTGGACGGCACTATAGCAGATAAAGAAACAAAGAATGATTGAAGTTGGAAGGGACCTCTGCAGGTCAGGAGATGATTGGTTCCACCCTCTATTTGCTTCTTTTTTATCTTTGAATTTGACCAGGATCAGCTGGTTCATCCATGCAGGGCTCCTGATATTTTTGTCTGCTTTTGCATTTGATGGCATGGAACCAACCCTCTTTAACTTGGATGAGGAGATCCCTCAGTATGAAACAGATTTCTTGGGCCCTCCTTCCCTCCAAGGCCTCCTCTCCTGAGACTTTTTTGAGCAAATCTCTGAAGATGCTAAAGTCTATTCTCACAAAATCCATCATTGTGAGCTTGCTTTTCACCCTCTTTTCTGCTCCCAGGTTCCTGAACTCCAGCCAAGGCTGCCTTTGACTTTCAGATTCATTGTTGGTACTTATGAGGTTCATCAGAACTCAGCTTCTTTCTTGGAGGATTTTATCATCAGTGTAATCCAGGAACCTTCTGGATTGCTTATACCTGTTGTGCTGTCCCTCCAGGAGATAACTTCTCAATTTACATTTTCTCTTAATTAGGACTTTCAGACTCTGTCAGTTTTGATGGTATTTCCCTGCTAAGCAGAATCTTCCTGTAGGAGAGCTGTCAGAATGGGAATCATGGCCCTTGCAGAAGTTTTTTTTGTCTCAGTTTTGTAAAAGCAGTATACTGACAGTTTGGGAAGGGGCACAGCAAAGCCAACCTCAATTAACAGGTACAAAAAGTAGTCTAATCTGGGTAACACAGGAGGGATGCTATTTTTGGTCAGTTCAGTAAACAAGGTAATTTTGCCATCATCTGTCCAAAGATTTTCTATTTGAGCAGATAAACAGAACAATTGGAAAGTTCAAGGTGAATGCCCAACACTTTTTTTATTTTGAGGCATCTAAAAGAAAAAGTGAACGTCTCTAATTATGTCCAGAGAAGAGCAAAAGCAATTAAATATAACTCCAGCACAATTCTAGGCATGAAGTTATGTCAAACTCACAAATAGCCCTGCTAGAAGTAAGCAGGGACCCCTAGGCAAGCCCAGGTTAAATCAAAGTGTGATTCTGATTCAGAAGAATTGTCACCTCTACTGCGACTCTCTAGTGGTTCAAATAATTGATTAGGGAGGGGAAAGAAGAGTAATGATTTTCAGAAAGTAGGTGTTTCTCAGCAGTCCCGATTTCCAGCCTGTTGGACTTGCATGTAGAAAAACAAGACAGTCAGTCAAGTGCTGTTATGTAAGTGCAGCTCTTAGCACTCCATATACAGTATAAATTCTGCAGGCAGAGTGTTTTAAGCACTTGGAAACTGCGGAAGATGGATATGGACTCTTTCTAAATCCATATACCTTTGGAAACAGAAATAAAAAGAAGTATCAATGTAAGTAACATTAAGAGGTGAGAGGCAAGGTTTATAGGGAGAGGTAATATCTTTTATTAGAATAACTGACAGTGTTTGAAAAAACAATCTTTCCAGAACAAAAGCCCCTTAAAGCTTGTCTGTTTCTTTTCACTTGCATTAGTTTGTTTCAGAAAAGACATTTCTTCTTCCTACAAGTCCCATCTCTCTTCTATGCTCAGGCAATCACTTAAAATAAGGTATTTCACTTTGTTTAAATGTTTCTGAATACTCAAAACTGTTTCCTGTTTGGTGAGCAAGTATTTACACCTAGGATAGTTGGTACATGGAGGACTGTCATTTGAATAGGGCTGAGATCTGCCCTTTAAAGGGCAATGGAGGAAAAAGGGATGAAAATGAATTTTAAAAAATTCATTTTTTTTAACACTGGCTTTTCTGCCTCCAGGCAAACAATGATTTCCACACAGGTTTAATCACCTTTGGAATCTTTGGATTCTTAAGGTCAGAAAAGACCTCTGAGTCCAACCCTTGATGCAGCTCTGCCCACCACTAAACTGTGGCCAAGTGCCACATCTACATGTTTTATAAATGTCCTCAGGGATGATGATGATGCCACCACATCACTGGGCAGCCTGTGCCAGGGCTTGGCAACCCTTGTGGTGAAGAAATTTGTCCAAATATTAGTTTTAAACCTTCCCTGGCACAGCTTGAGGGCATTTCTTCTTTTACTATGGCTTGCTGCTTGAGTGCAGAGCTCACTGGCTGCATCCCCATTCAGGGAGTTCTAGAGGGCACCAAGGTCCCCCTTGAGCCTCCTTTTCTCCAGGCTGAGCCCTCCCAGATCCCTCATCTGCTCCTCATCAGACTCCAGTGCTACAGCCCCTTCCCCAGCCCCACTGTCCTTCTCTGGACACTCTCTAGAACCTCAATGTCCTTCTTGAGCTGAGGGACCAGAACTGAACATGACATTCGAGGTGTGGCTCCTCAACACTGAGGACAGGAACCCAAGCACTGCCCTGGTGCTCATGGCCACACTTTTCTTTGATACAAAGCAGGTACAGGGAGGTGCTGCTCCTCATGAGGGAAGGCCCAACAAACTAACGCCAAGGATCTTCCACCCAGTGACACTCAAAGAGATTTTTGTAGAGATTAATTGATCAAATTCTGATGCCTGTTGCAGGTTTTCACAAGTGTTTTGCACCATGGTAACAGAAGTGCTGAAACCCATATTTCAGAGAATGTTATGCAAGAGTGACTGAGGACACAAGAGCATATTGTCCTACTCATATGGATGGATCCATTTTCCTAAGTTGTGGGGAACATATAATCAAGTTTCTCATAAGAAATGGGAAATTTTCATGTTAGTAATTTTCATGCATTTGTTTTAGTTAACCTTTAACTGACTGTAATGTTTCTTAAGGTTGGGTTACAGTATCCAGGCAGGCTGAAAAGCTACCGATTGATGGCCACTGTGGCTGGCACACATTTAATTTGCCTTTTCATATTAATCTAGCAGATGTCCACATCTGAGCTATCACCATAGCCTCTCTCCAGACCTAATGGTGAAGAACAGGTATTTTTAGGCTGCAGCTAAAAATTTTAGGATGCAGAATCCATCTTAAAGATTTATTTTTGGAGGAGTTAAACTGTAGCTGAGGAGCATATTTTTCTTTGTATTCTGTAAGGGTGGGAAAGAGTGGGGATGAACAGCTGAGATGCTTTCTATACACTGTAGATGCCTACACTGATCAGATGAAACCCATATTCTACTGCCAAGCTACATCAGCCCATCAAGGAATGATTTCTTCTTTAGAGCTCAATCCCTTTTCATCTGCTCTGTCTGTGGTATTCAAATGTTTTATGCACACTATGTCATCCCTCTGAAAACCTCATGAATGTTATCTTTTATTTATGCCTTCAGAATTGCTGTTGATTATATTATGGCAATGTCTTGAAGGCTTAAACAAGATCAGGGCCATCTCTGCTTGTCACTGTCCAAGCAGAGTGGCTTCACGAAAGGCAGGCACCCATTTCACACTCTGGCAAGATCTTAATTTGAGTGCAAACTCCTCCCCACAGCTGCTGCCCTGGGTTCTGTAGGAAGAGTTTGTGGCACACCATGGCCTGGCCAGGACCCCAAGGTGTGAGATTGCAGATAACAACCTTGGCCAGCCGCAACACAGTTGTGCACTGCAGCTCTAATGTGGCTGGGAATGAGACTCTGCCCATGAGGGAAAATGAGCTAAAAGATTGGATTATGGTGCTTATGAATAGGAGGGGATGAGCCACAGAGAGATTGATCACCCCACAAAGTTGTTGGAAGGGTCTAAAACAGAAGTCATCTTTTAACCTGCAAGATATTCTTCTTTGATCGTGCACACATTTTATTGTTTAGTCTTAAACACCTTGCCCACAACCACAGAGCAGCTGTGAGACAAAGCTATAACCCAGGAATTATGACACAGAGTTTTAGCTGAGACTCTAGTTATAAAATCTGCAAACCTGTGGGAAAAAGATCTAAAACATATTGAATGCATTCAATTCCTGCCTTTGCTTTGAGAACTCTAAATGGGAAAGAAATAATCCAGTAAGTTTCTTTAGAAAAATAATGGGAAAAGCCTATTCCTTTAATACATGTTCAGAACTGTTGCATGATGTATAGTGCACAGACATGAATGACTCTTGATATTTGATTGTTTTATTACTTCCATCTGAGCTAACCTTCATTACTTGGATTTCACAAATTTAAGGACTTGCCAGTATGCTTGCCAGTTAAATAAAGGGCACATCTAAGGTCTCTGAACATCTGGTCCAAATACTTAATCATCTTGTTGCATGAAGGCTGGTATTTTTATCTCGTACCCTGATAGGGTCTGCATAATTTTTTTTCACAAATTGGTATTTAAACCTCAAAACCTTTAGCTAACTACATCTGTCATTGATATTTTATTGTTTAATTTCTTTTTATAGAGCCAAATTACATCTCACCCACATACAGCTTGCACTTTACATGTCTAATTTGTCGACATGTTCTATAATGATAATTTCATTGATTTAGAAAGTGACATTATGAGCAACATATGTTCGGTTTAGCAGTAAACCTTGTTAAAGCAATAATGTTCCATTCTTCCCCCCACTCTCCCCAAATTCAAATATAACCCACATTAGGAGGCAGCTGAGTCATTTAACTGCTTTGATTCTTGTAAATATAGAAACCTGCTAGCTGTTTAGCTTTACACTTTGGCTGCATATATTTCCTACTTTGGGTTGCTAGGAAAGGACAGTGCAGAGATTAATTGTGCTACAGTGCTTGGTCTAAAAGCACGATATGTGTTCGTTTCCTCTGGAAAAGACACTTGGAAGGCGAAATTACTCCCTTGGAAAAAAAACAAAACCAACACCAAAAAAAACCCCAAATCAAGCAGGACATGCACATAAGAAGGATATAATTGAGAAACATCAATTCACAGACAATAATCATCAAGAAACAAACTTATTTTCGTATTACTTGTGAAACAGCTAAGTAATGAAAAGGAATTATTTTTATAGACTCTAGAGCTAGTTGAATGCTTTGCCATCTGTACTGGTGTGGGGTCTTTCCCCAATGTGTTTAAAACCTGACTACATTTTGATCTGTTAAAACAGAGTTGAGTGATTTCAGGATTAGTCTGAAACTTCACACTGGAATCTCAGTTTAGTTTTTGCAAAGACATTTTACAAATACTTTACAAATCACTGCAAAACCCACTGAAGCCTATAATACAATTAGCTAAAAAAGGCACAGATCTCTTCTGAGGAATAGAAAGGGAATAATAATACACAGGAAGTCACATCTTGTTTCAATTTTGAAAAGGGAATCCACATTAAAAATAGGCAGAGAAAACAATTATTACAGTGTAGTGGCCCAAGAAGAGGTCTGAGTCAGGAGATTTGTCAACAGAGATGTTATCTCCATGTTGTGAGCACACTTGACTTCAGCAGATCACTTTTACCCAGGGGACAAGTGTCAAGAACAGATGACAAGAGCCCTTTTCCTCTCTTGACTGTCCCACTCTCTCTGTTTCAGGTACAAAAAAACCTCACAACAAAAAAATGCCTCTGTTCATTTTCTATACACAAATTCCCTTCAAGGGATTGTGTAAGGATCAATTTCAGAATATACTTTAGAGGTGAAAATCTCTTTACTTATTTATGAAAGCTTTTGCTGTGTGACTGTATTTTTCACTCTAAGTGGGTTGTTATTAAGTGAAAAAAGCATGACTGTGCTTCATTCACCATCTGGACTAACATTGTAAGTTCTCTTCTAAGATTTTCAAATCTTTTCACATCACATTTGAATGGATTAATAACATATGTACTGGGGGGAATATTTCCCTAGATGTTGTTTTTGAAACTTTATTCTTGCTACTGAATTTTCCAGTACATGAGATCATTGCACCTTGAAGATTCTTTTTTTTTTTCCATTTTCATTCACTGTCTTTCTGTTTTTTCTGTATTTTTGATTCTCTCTCTCTCCCCCCCTTCCATTAAATAGAAGGTTTCTAAAGAAATATGGGAGGTTTTTTTTTCCCTCTAGAGGAAGGAGTACCAACTGATATATATGCAATACCTGTTTCTATCAAGAGCAATCTACAAACTAGAATAAGTCACACATTTCTTTTCATAATTTCTCTGAAAAGAAGGATTTTGTCAGAAGATTTTTGTCAGAATGAAGGTAATAAAACCTTTCTCCACAATGAAAAGAAGTGACTTTCATTATTTTAATATTACGGGAGAAAAAGTGTTTTTGCTTTATGGTACTTAAAACAATGCAAAAATCTCAGAGGAGATAAGGCAGCCAGCGATTTTCACACTGAATATGTCAGGTT
This sequence comes from Motacilla alba alba, assembly GCF_015832195.1. Taxonomy (NCBI): domain Eukaryota; kingdom Metazoa; phylum Chordata; class Aves; order Passeriformes; family Motacillidae; genus Motacilla; species Motacilla alba. The sequence goes on along the minus strand of NC_052031.1, from coordinate 5,663,722 downwards.
GCTAACTTGCATGGAGATGGATGAACAGCCTTGCCCTTCATAAATTAATCTCAAATTAGTTGTCACATGCTAGCAGCTCTGGGTAAAGCATCTCTCTTTTTCCTGCATAAAAGTGATGCCTTTGAGAGCAGAACATTTTCCTCTCAGTTTACTTAATCCAGGAAAAAAGAATAAAGTGACTTATTCGACAGAGAAAACAGTTTCCATCTCTCTGCATTCTTATGTGTTTTAAATAGTAGTCCCCAATAAGCAGGGTTAAGTCTTGCCCTGAGGCACAGTATGCTACAGGATTAGCAGCATGTTTACATCTGAAATGCTTGTAACTTTTGGGATACATTGTTCTTTTTTATCACTGCTCTTGGCATTTTTCTCGCACCCTATCACACAAGACGTAAAGTCACATTAACTTCCTTATGTTAGCATTTATATTCTCCCATTAACATAGAAGCAATAAAGTGCTAGAATACAAAATTTATACCTGATTAAAAACTGATGATTTAATTAACCAGATATATCTGAAGAGACAAAGTTAAACACAAGACAAATATTTGTTATCATACATGATGATGGATAATACAGAGTGATGACACTGATTTTATAGAATAACCTGAGCTGGAAATGACTCACAAGAATCATCAGTCCAACTCCTGGCCACTCACAGGACACCTCAAGAGTCACACCCTGTGCCTGTGAGTGTTGTCCAAATGTTTCTTGAGCTCTCACAGGCTTGGTGCTGTGACCACTTCCCTGGGGAGCTGTTCCAGTGCCCATCCACCCTCTGGATGAAAAACCTTTTTCTAATATCCAGCCTAAACCTCCCCTGACACAGCTTCAGGCTATTCCCTCAGGCCATTTCCCCAGTCAACACAGAGCAGAGATCAGTGCCTGCCCTTCCTCTTCCCCTCAGCAAGAAGTTGTACCTGCACTGAGGTCTATCCACAGTCCCCTCTTCCCCAGGCTGAATAAACCAAGGGGCCTCAGCCCCTCCTCCTATGACTTCTCCCCAGGGCCCTTCACCACCTTCCTGGCCTTCCTTTGGACACTTTTTGGTACCCCTATATCCCACTTACATTTATTTAATGGAGAGAAATCTACAGTGATGCAGAAAAGCAAACTTATGGAATCAGGGTGGGCAAATTGGTTGAATTCTTTTATTTTGAATCCTATACTTTCAACAATGCTTTGGGATTTGGGGGCATTCTTCTGCAGGACTCTCTTTAACCACGTAATCTCACATGCTGGCTCATATTGCTTGTTTAAGGCAAATGAAAAATCCTCTCTTCTGGTTTCAGCTTGAAGATCAAAAAAACTGTGAAAGCACGTTATTTTAAGAACATGTCATTTTTTGAAGGCATTGTGTCAAGCACTGTAATCCATCTGGGGTGCACAAAACCCTCCTGGAAAATCCCAGGTTTGTACAGCAGACCAAACACTGCAGTGGGAGACAGATTAACACTGGCTGTAACAAAGCCTTTCACCCTGAGAGAGCAGATTAAAACCTTGGCTTGATAATGAACAGGACACATTTCCACCTGAAACTTGTCAGTGGGTTCTGTGTGAAATAAGTTGAATGCACTCAACAGGAGTTTTAGCAGACAGTTTGTCCCATTCCAAAAATGTCACAATCTAAAGAGAAAAGCAAATGGATGTGGATTCTGAGTTGTTTTCCACACAGAGGTGTGATCTGGTAGTTCAGACTTGAAGAAAACAGTTTGAGATAACAGCTCAGCACCCAGCTCTAAATGTGTGTGGGTACTTTGTGAATTATCAGGAACTTTTTTCAGCCATAAGGATCTGGAGACATAAATGAGACAAGGCATATGGAGAGTGCAATCTTTGTTTTGGTCAATTGGTGTATTTCTGCTCACCTTTTGCTTTAGCAACTCTCTGCAGTAACCTTACCATTGTAAATACACTAAATCTTCTCACAGATTTATGTTTTATCAAGCATAAGGGCAGCTTTATACATAAATAAAACAGCTGAATACTTCCTGTCTGACAGTTTATGTTTTTCTTTTTTTGATGGGGAGTGTTACTGAATACTCAACTTTTTCCAGAAAATTATGGTCACTGCTTCTCTAATCCTCAGGAGATAATAGCACTTCCTCTTCTTCAAGTGGTAGATTTCAAACTCACAAACCCCACTGTCAGTCAGTGGAACCTCTTGTTTAAAACTCTTCCATGAAATACAGGAAAAATATTTAACTGGCTTACCCTTTATTTGCCCAAGTTGTCTAATAACAACAAAATATCTAGTTATTACCCTTTGAAGAATACGGCCCAGCTCTCCATCACAGATCTTCAAAGTTCTCATAATGATGGAGTGCTAGAGGGGGCTCTTGGGAGCCCCATCTTAAGAAATCCTCCTCCACCTCAAGAGTAGGTGTGAATTTTTCTGTCTCTGATGGAGTCCACCCCCTCTTTGTCTACAACTAACTCTTTGCCAGAGAAGACTTATCCTTGGGGTTTTGAAAAATGCTTCTGAAAAGCAAATTGTTTTTGCCTTTGGAATAGCCACACCACAAAGAAGGATTTTGCTTCCTACCTTGTTTCAAAGAGCATAAGTTATTTAAGCAACATGTTCAGCTGATAGGCAAAATAGTTGAAGTGCATGGATTTCATCTGTTTGGCAAGAGGTGTATTTGAATCATGGGTCTATCTCATTTGTGAGGCTTTCTGGGTGTGCTCAAGTGTATAGAAGACCTTTAAATGCCTTGGCAGGGCGCTGGGCATAAATCTCACCTTGCACTGTCCAAAAGTTTTCTGGGATAGAACTATAGTTCTAGTTCAAAGATTCATCCAGGAACATTGCCAATTTTTCATATGTTATATAATGAAAATACTAAAGGCTGATATCTGTACACATAACTTACATCCAAAGGTCTTGTGGCATGTAGGTACGCTGTCAGCAAAATGTGCATTGGTCAGGATTTTTTGAAGAGACTCAACATCTTTGAATTATTTCAGACAAAGCAGGTTTTTATTAAAAATGTTGCTAAACAAATAGAACTTTTCCTTGAGATTTTAGCCAAATTTTTGTCCAGTGGTTAACTCCAATCATCCAATCTGAATGCTTTTAACTGAAAATTTGCAGTCAGATCAACCTGAAATTTGATTTACCAAGTCTTTTCAGTGTTCATTTGAGAACAGATTCAATTTAGATAAGAGACTGCTAAGCAAAAACGGTGTAATTGAAGAAATGTGTAGATGTGTGAGTATTTGCTGTTATTACTTTCACCCCTCACCCAGCCCTGGCTGGTGTGAAGAAGCACAATATGAGATGAGGATGTCTGAGTCCTTCTGCTGAAGGACTGAGTCTACCATCCTCATATAGAATTTTTCCATAGGTCACTTAAAGTAACAAATGGAATTTCAACACACAGCTGATGTTTCAGTATCATAACTAAAGGCAGTGCCTCATCCTGCCTGCAGTTAGGGGCATGTATTAAGTTGCAAGCTCTTACAAAGGAGCTTTTATTTTAAAATCCATAAGGATCATTTGAATTAAAGCATCTGTTTGCTTTTCAGCAGTGCATAACTGCAAAAAGGGACCTAAAAATGGTTTTTCACTTGTCAAATCCATTGGTCTCTTCAACCTCTTGTGTCATTTGGAGCAGTTTCTCACCTGCTCTAACCTGTCTCTTGCTGCAATAGGACCCTCATGGTACTAGAAAACTTCCATTAATTTAGCTATACATCCAATCCATGTAATCTTTTGTCTTCCTAAAATGGGAGAGTTCCTTTTTCAGCTATCAAAAAGCCCTGAATGACAAGCAGATTATCTAATATGTGTGCTTAGAAGGAGAAGAAAAAAAATCTTTATGAGGTATGGGTTTAGTTTCAAAACTTTGACATGAAAGGATTGGTCAAAGCCTAGAAATAGCAGCTCTGAGATATTGTGTGTGTATATATATATATATATATATATATATATATATATATACACACACACATATATTTTTAAGCAATTACTGAGTATTTCATGGTTGTATATAGAGTAGTTTCAACTTCCCAGTTATTTTATTGTCAATTAACACAGATAAATTATATCAGCTGCAAGCAAACGCATAATTAATATTTTAATAGTTGCCTACATTTGAGTCTGGCCTAGGCCTGCCTCAGTCCTTCTGAATGGAAGTTTTATTTTACATCATTATCAAGTGAAATGTGTCAGTTCTCAGGTGAGGTGGGTTATTTATCAACTTTTCCCTTTTTCTCTCTGAGAAATGACATAAGGGTTAAAATTCAGATACAGCAGGGTGCCCTTAACAGATTAATGTCCAGCTGTTCCACTGGAAGTGTTCAAGGCCCGGTTGGATGGGGCTTGGAGCAACTTGGGACCGTGGAAAGTGTCCCAGTGGTAAGGGGGTTTGGAAATAGATAAAGTTTAAGGTCTGTTTCAACAAAAAAACATTTAAGGTCTCTTTCGACAAAAAACATTTTGTGGTTCTGTAATCCTGTGATTCTATGAACTGTCCTCCACTTTAACAGTAGCACAATTGATTTGTTTGTCTTGCATTAATTGGTGCATTATCTGCACTTAAATACAGTTTCTAGGAGAACAGTCCTTAGAGGTGTCTCAATTCCTTACCCAGCCATGACAGCAATAGCACCTCTACCTCTTCCTCACACAGTGAAAGGCTCTTTCACCCTGGAGTTTTGGAAGCATGACTCTGCAGCCTGATTTTCGCAGCTACGGAAGAAATAGCAATGAAGAAATCTACTGCCTCTTATGGGAGGGAAACTGTCAGCAGATGAACCACAGTGGAAGGAAGTGCAGAAATCAACACTGAGATGAAAAGGAAGTTGACTGTGTCAGCCTCTGGACTCGCCACACCACCGTACAGGATTTTGTTGATGGGCAGAGCAGAGCACAATGCCTGCAGGAGAGTGTGAACAGAAGCCACACCTATACGTGCAGGGAAAATCATCCTGGTATTTCTGTCTCCAGCTGCACTATTCCTCAGGGAAGAGTGAGCAGAAGGTCCCCACCCCAGCACTGCAAAAGGGGGAAGCTGAATATGAGTTGTGTAGGGGTTCCCCAAACTCATCCAATGCAAATGGGTTTCCCTTAATATGGCTGCAAAGACATCCCCCTGGAAGTTAGTAATATGGAGCCTTCAATTCCATGGAAATTGTTGTCAAATTTGGGACAGGATGTTTTTGTGCAGAGAGCATCTCATAGAATCACAGAATCATGAAACAGTTTGGGTTAAAACTGGCCTCAAAGATCATCCTGTTCCAAACCTTGCCATGGGCAAGGACACCTTCCACTATCCCAGGTTGCTCCAAGCCCTGTCCAACCTGGCCTGGGACAGTTTCAGGGATGGGGCAGCCACAGCTTCTCTGGGCGACCTGTGCCAGGGCCTCACCACCCTCATAAGGAAGAATTTATGTCTAATATCTCATTAAAATCCACTATATTTCTATTTGAAGCTCTTACCTGCCCATCTCCTGAGCCAGGCCTGCTTTCCCTTGCCTACTCGTCTCCTAGGCTGAATCTACCTGGAAGAGCTGAAGAAGATGCAAGGACAGATTGTCCTGCTTTCATCAGCTTTTGTTTAGATGCTACCCAATGCTTTTTCCTCCTGTTTTCCTCCTGTTTGCTGTCCATTGAAACACTCAGTGAATTTGTTTTCTATGGACAAAAGTATCCATTTATTATATGAACTGAATTCCTGAATTTTAAAGTAAACTGAAATGATCTCTTGAACATCAAGATGGATTTGTACTTGCAGGAGATGCTAAGAAACCTAGTGTTACTTTTTTGTAATACTGAAATCCCTGTAGATGTCAGGTCCTCCTGCTCAAAATATGGATATACTTATATTCCTCATACATATTGTATATATCTGCAGCCATCTAAATCCTTGATGTCTCTTGAATTAAACAGCCGTTTTGCATTATAATTCATGTACATTATACTTCTTATTTGCTGTGCAAATTAAACTCTCAAACCACTGTGAGGTTCATGCCTACCAGGATATCAATGTTTTCTACATATCCCTGTGGAATGTGTTGCAAATATTCCTCCATCTTCCAAATGGATGGGAAGAAGCACATCATAAATGATATATTTACCTGCATATCCATAAGATAGAAAGACACCATGGTGTGAATTTTATCTGTGGGTGCTGTACAACCCATAATGAAAATTGGTTATGGGCCTGCTGGAAATGGACACAGACTTAAAAGTGTTTTTTTCGACCAATTTATTCATAAGTTGTAGACACTCTTTCATCAAAACTAATCAGATTTTTTTTTTTTTACATTCTTCCATCTCAGTTCTTCCTCTAATAATTCCTGCTGATTTTATGAAGATCTCCCCAGAATTTCCCTGGTATTGTGCAGCCAGGGAGAGAAAGAACTTCTCCACACTGCAGTGTTTGAACAGCACACTTGCTGCAATCCAGTCTTGTTTATGTATTCAACATGAAGTTTAGCACCAAAACAGTCTGAAATACAGTGACAAGACTATATGCAGATCACCCAGGATCCTGCAAATGCTTAGACATGGGGAAGCTTTGAAGATTCACTTTGATCAGCACTTTAATACTAATGCTCATTAAAAAAAATACTTCTAGCGTCTGGATTAAGCAACTTCATGCATCAGAGGAGGGAGTGGTTACAGCATTTACAGATTATGCTCTATGAAGCTAATGTAGATATTAAGAAGTATTTATGGATTTTATTTTCATAGATGGTAGATATTATTGAGTTATGACTTGGCAGGCACAGCCTGATTTTGGCATTTTTATTTTCTGTACCGCAATTTACATTTGCAGAGTGCCTAAGGTCTGAGACTGAGACCTTAATAAGTCAGGGAAAAAATCAATGTGAAATGAACAGAGGCCATAAAAAGTAATGTATGAACAAGATAGATCATTAATGATATAAAATCCTGTCTAAGTAGTAAAAGGTAACTTCAAAGCACTGCAGAAACATATTTTGAAAGGCAATGTTTTGTATGTTTGACTACAATTTTCAGGAGTGATATGCTTTTGATAAATTTCCTGACCATAATTTGATTATGTTCCCTCCTTCTGTCCCTCCAGGATGGATAAAGAAAGATTGGGCTTTTCATCCCAAACTCAATGGAGTTGTAAAACCCAAAGAGGAACAGCAGTCTGTTAGGATATTTACATCATCCAGTTACAACCTAGACTGAAGAATTTATTTTCAGGGGGTTAAAACCTCATCAGTGCCCACTTTTGAATAATAGAGGATAAGAATAAATAAATACAAAATGTTTCATTTCTCTTAAGACGTAAAGCAAAGAATGATTATCTGAATATTGTATTTGTGCTTACATTTCTATTTACATCTTGCATACGAGTTCCAAACCACGCAGTGTTGTTTAGGATGTAACTTGCCATTTATGCAGAAATGCTGAGGGCTGCAAATGGGGACAGTCCATCTCTTCCTCCCATTGCCAGCCCAACCAGTGTGTTCCCATCGCTGACCCGGTGAGCAAGGCCAGTGGGCGAATTTTAAACAAAACTGATCTTGCAAACAGAGTTTGGCATTGAATCCCCACTCAATACAAGCTACAAGCTTTAGTCAATGAAGAGTTAGGGAATTTACTAATCATGGGACAAGAGAAAATGGTCTCAAGCTGCCCCAGGGGAGGTTCAGGTTGGACATCAGGAAAAAAAGTATTCACTGAAAGGGTTGCCAAACACTAGAAAGGGTCTCCCTGAGAAATGGTGGAGTCACCATCCCTGGAAGTATTCCAGAAGCAACTTGATATGGAATTTAGTGTTATAGTTTAGTAGATATGGTGGTGTTCAGCCAAAGGTTGGACTTTATCATCTTGGAGGGTTTTTTTCCTAACCTAAATGAATCTATGATTCTGTGACTCTGTGAATGCATGGGGAAAGGGGAACAATCTCTTTTGGTGACAAACCCAGCTTAGTTATTATATCAAGTTACACCAAAAGTTATCAGGGGACAAATACCTCAATTGCCTCTAGCTCTGCAGCAGGACAGTTGTAGCTAAGATACAGAAATACAGTCATAGGCAGTTTCCAGTGATATGCATGAATGTAGGGGGGGACATAATTTGCATTACTGTTAATTTAAAAATATGGGCCAAAGGAGTTTTCAATTTTGTATCTGCTGTTTGATGCATAATCGTGATACCCTGTTAGAAAAAATAAAACTTGTCCTTCCCTCTCCTGTAACTCAACTGCATAAACAAAACAGAAGGCAAAGAAATTTGTCTCATCATTTTAGCTGCTAAAATATTTGATGTTTCTGTAGAGGTTATTGCCTCAGCTTCCTCTGTAGTCACCAGACAGAGATAACTTCAGAAGAAAATAATTCCATGTGTATCAGACGTGTGTCCTAGTGAGGGATCAGCTGTCCCTGCAGAAAGCTCATTTACTCCCCATGGTAACTTCTAGATGGTTGAAGTTACAGTAAATGAATCCAAACTGAGTGACTGTACAGGCGAGTTAATGAAGGTGTGTAAGCACAAAGTTCTGACAAATGCTCAGAAAAATACTGAAAGATTAAAGAGGCAGGTTTAAAAAATACATTAATCCTTCAGTTACAGTAGTCTTAGGTGCTATTCGTAGCAAAAGCTGCGAGAAATGTAAGAAATGTTTTATAAAGTTGATGGTGCATTTTAACAAGCTGATATAATCTACAGATCATCAGTGTTGACAAGGTTCCTAAAAAGTGTTTCCAGCTCTGTATTTTTTTTTACTGAACAATTTTTTTTTTTTTTAACGGCAGTAAAAAGTTAGAAAATACCTTGTAAAGAATTAGACACCTGCTGTTTTTAGTAAGAAAGTTCAACAAACTGTTAACTGAGGTAAAGGAAATTATACTAGAAATCAGGTACTTAAATTCTAATCAGGTTTGTTATAAACTGTATGTTTTCTATATCTTTGCTTTCTGACAGATAGAAACACTATTATCCTTTGAGGGCTGATGCAGAACAGGAATTCTATTAAGCACTATATTTAAGCAAAGAAATATAATTATTTAGAGTTCATATAGACTTAGTGCACAAATAGCTTTGAAGTTATCTCACCTAGATTTTTTTAAAAAATCCCAGTTTTTCATCGCAAGTAGCAAGAATTATTCATTTTATTAATCTCTAGACAGTCTGATGAAAATAAGACTGGTTATCTTGCTGATAGAGTAGATGCCAGGAAAAGAAACCATCGCGATACAAAACATAGATTCTGAGCAAGTTTCATCAGTTTCAATGAAATCAGGGAATCGTCATGAGAAGCAAAGACTCAGGCTGAGAAAATGCTGTTCCTTGCTTAGGAATGTTCTGCCTGCAATTACAAAGAAGCACAAAGGTTTTTTGGTATCCACTCTGACATGCTTATTTGCATGGAAAGTGATCAAAGGCATGACAATAAGAGAATCAAACACAGCAACTAAGGAACGAACTGTGCTGGTCTAGAAGCCAAAATATCCTTAGGGGTAAAAAAGTCAACATTTAATTATAAATTAATATATCATGCCAGTTGCATGTGGTGGTGACTCGCAGCAAAGATCCTGACACTCAGATTTCTCCTCTCATCTACACTCAATATCATCCCACCACCCGCGGCCACTCAACCTCAGGAGTTATCTCCTCAGATCTTCCAGGATTAGTGGGATATGTGGGATATACAGCTTGGAGAGTGTGTGCACAGCAGCCCTCTCTGTGAGACAGAGCACCAGAGTGGATGAATTCGCTCGGCAGTCTGATCCTCTGTGTCAAGCCTGAGGTAATGTCTATGTTAGCACAAGACAAGAGGCTGCTGAAAATGTCTTTAATAAGGTAGTGCAGCGGAAAGTTGGCCACGTGTGGTTCTTAAAAATCCGCATCATTTGATGTGGAATACTATATCTATATTAAATATGGGATCTTGGCTGATTTCCAAAAGGATAATTAGATCCCTACCACTGAGACAGGAGTTGCCTTCAATTCCCATCCTAAATGGTGTGGTTTAAGAAGCTCCCAAAGTTTACTCTGAGTCCATAGATGGAAAAAATTCCTTAAATATATAACCTTTTCTGATGCATGGGTTCTGTGAAGATGCTGCACACTTTCTTGATTCTGTCCAATTTTAAGGTGTTTTTGCTTGTCACAGTGTCAAATAGATATGAAAATTTTACCTGCACATGCCCCTGGATCTATCTACATGTAAACAACATGCAGATAGTTACAGGTGGTGCTCTGGCACTGTGGTTCTGCAACACAATATCCACAATAATGGTGACAGGTTTTTCTATGAATGTAGCACTTAGTAGGGCAAATGATTCAGAAAGAAAAGCTGTTAAAATCTCAGTGACCAAGGAATACATGGCAATTTTACACCATTAAAGAAATGGCTTTCACTTTCTATGGGAATGATGGGTTCTTCCAGACATATGTGGGTTAGTATAACTACGGACTGACCAAAATCCTGTCAAAACTAGAAAAGTGGACTACTTTTTCAGTTTAGTTCCTATCAGATTAGAGAAAGAAGCAAGAGAAATAAAAGGAATGCCTGAAGTGTTAGGACCCTCTTAGCAGAAGAATACAGGAATAGCAATGGGGATATGTGAAAGTGCCCTATTTATGGCAATTTGAATGGATAAGTTGAGAAATAATGTTTGTGGAAGCACATGGGCCAACTCTGTTTCAGTTTCAAAGTTCAGAAAATTACTGTGCTGCTCCCTCTATGAACAGAGGGCAAGTCTTGCCCAGGAAGGGTGGTTCCCATATAGCAACACTCAGTGACTATCACAGAAGATATTTCTTCTTTGCTATGTCTAGTTATTGCACCAAACACAAATCAGCAGAGATGACTCCATGTGGAATCACATGTAAAAACAGCAGAGAAGGAAGCTTCCATCAGGGGTTTTAGTGCTTTGGGCTTGGCTAGGCTTTTTTCTTTTTTCTAGGCTTTTTCATAGATAGCTGCTGCTTGCTGACTGTCACCTCCTCATTATGCCTCATGACAAGCAGCAATCAGAAAAGTTTGTTCAAAGCTCTACCCTACATCTGCACTGGGCTCCAACAAAGGGCAGCTCAGGGGGAGGGGCAGCATTCTTGCTGATATCTGTCCAAATACTCAGCCTGCCTGTGGCAGTCCCATCGCATCCCATCAGCTGCATTTTTCTACACCGAAAGGTCATTGATAATTACAGAGCTGGGCCCTGTAATTTTTCATTCAGGAATTAAGTAACAATAATTGCTAAATATCACTCAGGAGAAAAAGGGGGTAGATTGAGTACATAAAGGCCATGCTCAAGAAACAGAACATATCTATCAAAGGAAATAATTCTCTGAAGTTATAACTGTAAACGGTGAAAACTTAAACACTAGGTCTGACATGAATTGGTGTCCATGAGAAGTGCAGAAGGAAGAAAACATCCATGAAATGTCCTATCTTCTGCTAAAGACAACTTTTAGACCTGGGTTGTATAGAAAACATTTTTAACAACTCCTATATGAGTGTTTGAAGAGCTGGTGGTTCACTGAGGGTCAAAGGTAATCGAGCATCTGACACTGTCTGGAATGTCCATTTATGGACAATTTAAGGATCCTATTAGAATTACTAAATTCCCAATATGTGCAATATCTTCGTGATAGAATCACATTTTCAGACTCAAGTTTCTCTGAAGTTTTCTAGGCTGCTTTTGCACATCACCTTTTTTTTCCCCTGAGACATGAAATCTTAGCTTGCTTGTGTCCAATTGAAATGGCATCTCAAACTTCGCTTTCTATTTGTTGTCATTTTGGTACTATTTTGTTTTTCTTGCTTGCTGCATTCCCATGCATGCAGTGCAATTCCCTTCAATTTCATACCTCCTGCAGCCTTGCCTATCACTTTTCTCTTCACACCTTCATCTTCTCTGCTATCCTGCATCCACCTTCTTCTGCCCTCCCACTTTCACTGCCGCACAAACTTTAAAGAAATTCACATAAATACCATCACCCCATTTTCCTCCTCAAAATTCACCTTTAACATATTTACAAAAAGCTTGCCACTTGCTAACACAGCTAGTCAGCATGTTGACCAAAGAGACTCATTATTTCTTCATATTTCCCCATCTAATTGCTGAGTATTCATACTTGTGAAATGCACATTTTCTTTGGGGCATCAAGTGTCTTTTTGTTCTCTTTGTGATTTGTTTTGTCCAGGTAGCAATGTGCTTTAAATGTTCCATTTGTTTCCATTTTCTGGTGTCTTTTACCTTCAGGTTCACATAAAATGCACCAGAAAAGCAAATTATTAGTTCTGGTTTAGGGCTGTCAGGGAGAACTCATCCGTTTGTATCAGTATCCACTCAAACAGGACACCCATGAGTAAAGAGTTGGATATAATGCATTGCAATCAGCCTAACTGGAATATCTGCTTATAAAATAGGAAACAGTCCACTGGGCCACTGAATCCAATATGCTCATCACAGGCACCCACACCGTATAATCCCTTTCAAAAACTATTTAATACCCCTTCTTAAAACCTACTAGGTTCCCCATTTCCTTTATTATTCTTTCTGGAAGACTGTTTCAGAATCTTACCCACCAGAGGATTAGAAAACTTATCTAATTTCCAGCCTAAATTTATTCATGGGCAATTTATAACTATTTGTTCTTGGACCAACATTGTTCTTTAGTTTAAGCAGTTTTTCTCCCTGGTGTTTACCCACCTGATAAGTTTATAGAGAGCAATCACATCCTGTCTTGGTCTGTGTTTTGCAAGGCTAAACAAGCCAAACTCTCTTTGTGTCCTTCTGCAAGGAAATTCTCTCTCCTGTGCTCATCCTGACAGCCTGCTGGTGTCTGCCCATGTCTGAGAGCAGTGATCAGAGCTGCATTCTCTTCTCCTAGAGAGGCCTAAACTGTATGGGAAGTGGCAAGAATAGCAGAAATAATTCTCCTCACAACCTTTTCCGCACTTGTCTCCAACCACCCCAATAACACTGGGATCCCTCTATAACTTTTTTCCAATCCCATAGTTCTTTCACTATTTTGCCCACTTTGTCTCTTTTTAGCTGATCTTCCTTACAGTTTCTACAGTAATTCTACCTTTTTCCAACAGAATAATGATTTTCCATCTATTACCAGAGGAAAGAGTTTACTAAATTTCAAATTCCCCTTAATTAGACAGGTATCTTGCCACTGACAATACTACATTTGTGTAATATTTTTAATTTTCCTTTTCCTTCAGAAATTTTTTTGCTATTTTCTACCAAATAGTTTCTTAACTATGATGCCATTTCAAATTTATGATTTTACAAAATCCATGTCTTAATTATAGAATTAACTATAACTATTTCCTACATTTTTTGTACTTAACTGGCTCAACAGGTTCCCCATCTGTGATTGTACCTGTTGCTACTATTAGAGTTCTGTGTTTGTAATTATAACAAAGTAGCCTCTCAGCTGGGGATTTGTTTCTCACCTTTTCCAGCTGCAACTTTTAATTTTAAGATCATAATTTTTATTCAGGAGTCTTTCTTTGCTTCTGTATTCTGTGCCTGGGATCAAAATAGATCTCAAGGTCTTGGGCGTTTTGTGCTAAGTGGGAGCTTTTATAAGGAGTTTTGTCAGATTTGTTTGTCAATTGCTCAAAATCATCAATTCCAATCCAGCATGTAATTTCAAACCTTTCCCCTTTTTAACCTTTACAATGGAGAGTGTCAAAATTTAACAAATATTTCATCTGATTCACTCTTAGGAAGTGTATCTGGCACAGTCAGAATGAAGGAAGACCCACAGATGGTTAAAAAGTGCAAAAATATATCTACTTTTTATTTATTTTATAGCTCTGCATTACTAAGGCAATACAAGAGGGACCTAATTTCTCCACTAACCTTGTCTAATGAAGATTGAAATTTAATAAACATGTAAGAAAGCTGCATCACCATGAACTAAGAGACTTCAAAATATGACATTTAGTTCATTATTTATTAACCTATCCCCCAGGAACATGACAGAAGGAATGCAGACTATCCATATTAGAAGCTGTTTCATCTGTAAGAGATAATGGAGGCCCTATTTCCTTTGCACAAGATTTATATACTAAAGAGGAAATGAGATGCAAAATTTATACCACTCGTGATTTCTTTTTTCCCATAGAAAGTAGAAAGAACATTCCCTTACAGACTGAATGCAGTTAGAGTTGTAAGCTTTAAAAGTACATGTTTATAAAAATCCGAATTTCCTATCCAGGAAAAAATTAACAAATGTACATGTGTTAAAAAAAAAAAGCAATAGACAAATATCCCTTTAGATATTAAAATACTTCAAAAAAGACACAGTTAAAAGAATAGAGACTAGACACATAAATGTGCCAAACCAACTCTATTTACCAAAATTTAGAGAATAACTGAGCTATAAAAATCACCTCCAGCCAGACACAGAAATCACACTTCTGATGCAGTATGGCTATTCCTATTTCTCTTCAATGTATTTAATTTTCATTTCCTGGTTTAAAAGTAATTCAAGACTTACTCTGATGAGAATCACAACTTACTGAGAGTAACCGTAAAGCAGAATAATTTTTACTCATTCTGGAATGACTGAATTTCAGCAGTGTGACCAGGGTCAGAGTCTGGCACACCCTATTAACTTCCATATCTATAACACTCTTTTCCAAATTACTGATTCTGTCCTGCAAAATGAGCCCAAATGGTAACCTTTGTGCCTAATGGCAGTGCCCCCAAAATCTGCAGAGTTTCAGCAAAGAGGAGAAAAGCATTTTCTGACATGCATTAGCTGCACAGAACGGTTCACAGTGCCAACATTTTTGGAAGCAGTTCTGTGCTAAGCTGTTGCTAAGTAGACCTGGCATCTCAAACAAAATATGTCTTGCATCATTAAAAGACAAGTCCTAAACCATGAATTTGAGCCGTTAGAAATGAGTTCATGTGTCCGTGTGTGCTAGACTTCCTTCTTTCAGGGAATGATCTACAAAATAAAAACTCATTCCACTAAACTGCCTTGATTCTAAAGTCTGTGAATGTACCTGGCTTACTTTTTCTCATTGTCAATGAAAATGAGACAGCAAATTAAAGGTACAATTGTAAGAAAAAGTTACAAAGGCAGGACACGAATTACTTTAATACCTTACCAACTGAGCCACTGGTACTTCACAATTCATGAACAAATTTCCTATTACTACAGAGTCATGCTTTTATTGACTGGTATAAATACACCATTTGTATCTTTTTCCATCCTGCTGTGTTTCTATTTTATTGGAAGTGTCCTGTAACAGGTATAACATCAGCTCAGATTACCAAGAAATCTATAAAATAGCTTCCTGCTACTACCTTTGGTGCAGATTGAAAGAATACATTATGATCCCACTGAGTAAATGATAAAAGCTGTTATTCACAGGCAAACATGATTTATCCTCACCTGTTCAAGATTCTGAATGTACCTACTTTATTATTAAATTATGAAAACATTTCACTCACATTGATTAGGAACACAGATACATTATTAAAGAGAGGCTATTAGGAAGCATGTGTTTCAAATTTAAGTCCTGAGGTTTGTGACTCATGGCAGGACCACAAATATTTCATGCAAATGGGAGTGGACAGATACAGCTTCATAAATGTTCCATTGTGGCACCAGAAATACATGATAACATTTTTTTATTATTGATTATAAATTTGAAAATGACATTGCCTGGTTCAAATTAAGTTTTCACTCAGTGCAGCTTGTACATTAAATACAGGGAAAATTGTAAAAGAAAATTGGATTTTAAAAAATGATGATTTCTGTTTCTTTAATAGAGAAGAGGCTTTTTTTTTTTTCTCCTCTGTTTCACTCTTGGGTTGTAAGACATCCCTTTTAAGACATCTTTCTCCTATGACTAGTTGCAGAAGTAATTTGTCTGTAAAGTTGCTGAGTATTTTTTCAACACATAGGATAATTAATTTGAACCATGAAAGGTATGAACACAAATGGGGTCTATTGATCTTAGCACAATATAGGATGGCTAAAATTGTGAAAAGCATTTAATTTTAAGCAAATCATGTTCTAACAAAAACAAGAGGTCAAAACCATAGAGGTTTGAAAACCTTACCATGGGTACCTCTTAGTCAACACCAGACTTAGCATATTTGCCCCTCTACTCACCAAATACAAAAGATACAATAATGTCATTATAAAAACATTTGGACAAGCATTTGGATTAAATCTGTGTGATATTATCTCAGAGAGGCTCGGAATTGAAGGGTTGATAGAAAATGTCTGTAACTGTGGGTGTGTGTGTATATGTGTGCACATTTATTTTTTATATTAAAAAGGGAAGCATATGGAAAAATATTATGCTGAATGCTGATGCCCTGTGTGCTGAATAATTTATGTCCTCCCTGTCTTCTTCTGGTTCCCTTCACACTAATGACTGGTTTAACGCTGATGTACATCAATTTACAACATAACAATGTAGCTTTGGATTGCTTTCAAGTCCAGATTGCTTTAAAAAGCAATAAGAATACATGGAGGCATAAGAGCTTTGCAACTAGCAGTGACAGGACTCATACCAGGCCTTGGACAAACTCTGCATTATTAGTTGTGAATTCTTTCTGGTTTTATTGAAGTTATCTTTTTAATATTGCATTAGTTTTGAAGGGTAAAATGTGAAAAATATTTTTTGTATTTTTTATTTTGCGGAAGAGCTGCTCAGAAGATGCCTGTATTCACCTTAACTCCTTGCCTCCTACCTGGTTTGTATCTAATATCATCAAAATATTTTGTGTTCTTTCATCTAAATGCTGACTATTAAAATCCTTGCTGGGCACTTAAAGTAGATAAAATGATGATGTTTGCAATGCCCAGTGGTAAAACTTTACAAATACCCAAGCTATCTCTGTAATTTTTTACAATTATCTGATGAAGTCTAGTGACCCTAGTGCCTCTCTTGCTTTTTTGATACGGAGTCTTCTAAATCCATTTGATGAGAACCCTGGAAGTTATCTTAACTGTCTCTTCACAAATGCAAGATAAAAACCTTTTCTAGTTCAACCAATAAAAGTGGTGAAATACTGCTCATCATTTAAAGATTCATCTTTGTTATATAAAATCCTAACAAAGTTGATTTGTATCAACTGAAATGTATTATATTTACAATGATTTTATGGACTGTAGTAACAATTTATTGTTCCTTTGGTACAGTACAAAAAGAACATGAAAAGTCACACATAATGCTTGGAACTAACCTTAATCTCTGAAAGTGTCTGGAAGTATAAACTTGTTCATTTCCATGATGATAGGGTAAAGTGTATAGTTTATTGTTTTTAAGCTCATTTAATTCACCTGGCTTTTGGCAAAGAGGTGTTGCAAGGTGTCACAGCAAAACCATAAGAGATGTGTGTTATTTCCAGATTGGTGATGTGAGTGCCACAGCAATCCTGCACAAGACTGCTCCAAAACACGTGGTGTAGTGGATGCAAGCCATCTTTAGCAGAGTAACGTTTTTACTCCATTTAACCTATTTTCTTCTCACTCAGAAAGATAAATGTCAGATGGTGAACCTGCCACTGAAAGGAGAAAAAGTGCACAGGCCTGGACAAGGCACCGTGTGTCGGTTTAAAAAGTGTTCAATCTATTAAGCACATCCTACAGCTGAGGGCAAGGTGAAATATCCTCCCCCTTTCCCCCTTCTGCTGTGTCCATTGTGGTTGTGTGATGCACATCTCACTTCATCACAGCCCATCCCCTGAGGACCTGGGGCAAGAGCCATTAAGGCCACTGGAGTTTTTGTTGTGTTCTACATCGCAGGAGGACTGTGATGGAGGACTGGTAGAGGCACAAGGTGTCTGAATTATTTTATGTAAAGAAAGGTTAAGTGGAAGAGAAGACAGGTAACTGTCTCCTCAGAGTAATGAACTGGCAATTCACACCTAAGGTCAATACTAAGCAGGGTGCAGAACTACAGTATTGCCTTGTTGTCATTCAGATATTTTTATATGACAGGAAAATTACACTATTTAGGTTGGGGCAGTGCAGGAGAAAATCAAGCTATCATTACCAGTCTCAAGTTTTTTTATTACCCTTGGACTTGTGTGGGAGAGCAAAAATGCTCTTTCTGTGGGCTGAAAATTATTTACTGTGTGATCATTCTTTCATCATTATTTTCCCTCATGCTGGAGCAGTAGTTTAAACTGTATAGTTTAAAAAACTATAGTACCCTTTTGGTAAGAAAAATTCTTGTCTCTGTTCTATCTAAAAAATTACATAAGGAGTGCAATTTTTTACATTCCACAGGGATGGCAATAAGGACTTCACTGACTTCAAAAGGAGCTTTTGGAGCCAAATATTCAGCCAATGCAAGTCTGACAGTACACAATTAATGAAACATGGTGGTTTATCCTAGCCAAGGATCTTGCCTTTCTCAAAAGTGTATCTTTCTAGGGTTATGTAACTTGGTAAATCCAGTTATGTTTATTGCCAAGGACAAAACCAAAGTATCTCTATGCTGCTCTAGCCAAAGATCTGAACAGAAAAGGGTGACTAAGTGCAGATTTGCATACTTGAAAGAGACAGAAATCAGGATAAATGGAGAATAAGTGGAAAAGATAAGTGGAGCATCCCAGGGGTTAATATTGAGGCCAGTGATGTGTAGCAGCTTAATTAATGGCCTGGTTAATGTGACAAAGCACAGGCTTAACAAATTTACAGGTGTTATAGAACTGGGAGGAATGATGGATGCACCAGTTGGTTGTGGTGCCATTCAGAAAAATCTCAGCAGGCTGGAGAAATGGTACAACCTGGACCTCATGAAGACACTGAAGGGAAACACAGAGCCCTGCACACAGGGAGGAACAATTCCACACACCAATACGTGCTGGAAATGCTGGGGTCCATACAGCTGGAAGGCAGCTTGGGAAAGAAGGACCTGTGGGTCCTGTGGACCACCAAGCTGACCATGAACCAATGGTGCACTCTTGTGGCAAACCAGGCTGCTGGTTTCCCCAGCTGCAGTGGGCAGAACGTGTCCAGCAGGTCCAGGGAGGAGATCCTGCCCCTCTGCTCCACAGTGGGAACACCTCTGGAGTGCTGTGCACAGCTCTGTGCTTCCCAGAACAAGACAGACATTGACATTGACATTGGAGGAAGTCCAGCAAAAGGCCACTGGGATGCTTAAGGAATGGGAGCACCTCCTGAACAGAGAGAGGCTGAGAGAGCTGGGGTTATCCAGCCTGGAGAAAAGAAGGCTCTGGACTGAACAAGAAGCCATAGACCCATACTGAAGTACAGGAGATTCCATTTAAACTCTTTTACACTCATGACACTGTGAGCATCATGAAACTGGAACAGGTTGCCCAGAACGGTTGTGGAGTCTCTGTCTTTAGGGAGAGTCAGAAACATTTCTGGGTGTAATCTTGGATCATCTGCAACTGACTCTGTTCTGAGCAGGGGATTTAAGAGAATAGAATCATAGCATGGTTTTGGATGGAAGGGACCTTGAAGGTTATTTTTATTCCAACTCCTTTGCCGTGGGCAGAGACACCTTCCACTAGACCAGGTTGCTCAGAGCCCCATCCAACCTGGACTTGAACAATTCCAAGTCAACTAAAAGGTGTTCAGATCTCTTTCAGCTTCAACTATTCAGTGATTCTGCAACACAAAATCTTTAATGTGAGGAAAATATGATTTAATTTTGTCCTATCAGGTTTAAGTCCTTCCTGCTAATGTTTTATGATCTCAAAGACATTTGCATTGCAGAATGTGCAAAGCAGAATCTGCATGAGTCATTCCAGGTTTCAAAATCCCATATTCTAAAACATGGCAACATTTCTCTTTAAAAGGAGGGAGAACATAGACCTGTACAAATCTACTCCTCTGACAGACAACATCAATGACAATTTTGAAGAATTTAATGATGTTTAGGATGACAATATCAGTTAATGTATAATTACAAACTATAGAAAGCAGAATACTTGATAAAAGCTTAATTTGTTAGAACATGTTAGGCAGCCATAGAAAATTTACTAGATGTATAGTCAAATTTGGTTGAAGTTAAATTAGGCATGCATCTTGATTCTTGGTTAAATTTTTTCTGCTGCATCCTCCTAAATGGGTATAAGTAATAATAATAAAAAAGCTGGTACAAGCTGAAGCCTGCAGCTTATACCCCATTATAAATTGCACTTCAGATTTTCTAAACTAATTGTTAAATTTAGAACTAGCAATTAGCACTGCACAACATTTACCAACAGAATTAACTGTATCGCTTGCTATCAAGCTCAATTGCATTTCCAAATGTCCCAGACTGGTGGCTCTGATGCATTCCAAGAAAATAAAACCTAGAAATGGGCCAATGGCAAATTGTAGTGACAAGATTCACAATAGGAAATGTGTTTTTTTGTTTTTTTTTTCTGTTTCTGCTTTGGGTAAAAGTGTAGTCTTATGAGTTAAAAATGCAATCATACCTGAGCAGTGTGAAATTTTATTTCAGTTTGGTGGGAATAAAATGCAAATAGTTACTTTATAAGAGTTCCACCACTTGAGAATTGTACATAGCAACTTGGTAGTTTTGAGGAGTTCTTATTAGCAAGTATATGAACATTGCCAGGAGATGCTACCTGGTGTTGCTTTTTAGTGTGATAGGGTATGAATCTGAGAACTTCAAAAGATATTCTCAACAAACAGCCAAGCCTACAGAGCAACTCACAGCTGGATTTCCTGCTGTGTTTACTTAGTAGAGCCAACCCTTAGGAAGCATTTGCTCTGAAACTGTATCAAGACTAAAATTCAAAGCCACTTACTCCTGATAAACCATTCAGAAGCACAGAGTTGAACTAAATTCACTTGCTTCCAAGGCAGAAGGAGTGAAAGGCCTTAAAGTTGCAATAAGATGAGCCAGTCATACTTTGATGCAATTATATCTGCTTGATTAACAGGTTCTCAATGGGAAAGAGCTCTCTCTACAGGTGCTGCTGAGGTGTGGATCCTGAGAATCATCACAGATACAATACCACCCTCACCTGCCTGATCATGGTCAACTTGTCACCCACCAAGACCCCCAGGTCTTGTCTGCAGAGCTGCTCTCTGCCAGGTCAGCCCCCAACCTATCCTGGAACTTGATGTTATTCCTCCCCAGGTGCATGACCCTTCACTTGCCCTTGCAGAACATCATTAAGTTTCTCTATGCCAAATTCTCCAACCTGGGACACTGACCTCCAGCCAAAGTCCTGCTGAATGGCAGCACAGCTTTCAGGTGTATCAAGCCATTCCCCCCCATTTCATGTCACCAGCAAACTTGCTGAGGGTGTGTTCTATCCCTTCTTCTGGGACAGAGGTAAACAAGTGAAATAAGACTGGAAAAGAGAAGCTAAATAAGTGTTGATCTCTGGGGAATGCCACTGACTACAGGCCTCCAGCTGGACTCTGCTTTGCTGATCACAACCTTCTGAGCTCTGCCATTCAGCCTCACTGTCCATTCATGCAACCCTCATTTCCTGAGCTTACCTATGAGGATGTTAGCGTCAAAACAGTGTCAAAATCTTGCTAAAGTTGAGGCAGACAACATGCACTGCCCTCCATTGACCCACCCTGCCATGCCATTATAGAAGGCTGTCTGATGGGTCAAGCATGATTTCCCCTTGGTGAATCTGTGCTGACTACTCCTGATGACCTTCTTTTCTTCTGCATGCTTGGTGATGACCTCCAGAACGAGATGTTCTGTCACCTTTCCAGGGATGGAGGTGAGGCTGACTGGCTGGTTGTTTCCTAGGTCCTCCTTGCAGTTTTTGAAGATGGGAGTAGCATTGGCCTTCCTCCAGGCATCAAGCACCTCTCCTGTTTGCCATGACTTTCAATGATGTTTGCAAGTGGCTTAGCAACAGCCTCTGCCAGCTCCTTCCACACCTGTGTGTGCATCCCACCAGGGCCCATGGATTTATGGATGTTAAATCTGTCTAGCCAACCTCTAACTCAACCCTTCATGACCAAGGGGAAATCTTCCTTTCTCCAAGCTTTTTCACTTATCTCTGACATCTGAGATTACCAGAGGATGAGCTTATTTTCATTTGAAAGTCTTTCAATGTTCCAACCTTGTTCCAGGACTTGTTTATGCTCCCTTTTCATCTTCTACCATCCTTCTCCTTCTCTTGGTTGTATCGGGATGGTCCCAATGCCTGGGCCTTTAAACCTGGCACTCTTCAATACCTCCACTTCCCTCCACTCCAGATCCCTGTGGAAAAACAAATCTCCACCTTCAAAGCTTTGATATTCTCTTCCAAATCTTCTTCTGACTTTAAAAACCTATTCTCTCAAAATGAAAAGAAGCTGTCCGACCTTATGGGTGAAGTCTTTTCCCTTTCTCCTCATCTCTTTGTCCTTATACCCCTGACCCAGGACTTTTCCAGGATATGAGCTCTGGGAGCACATTTTCAAATAGAGGGATGTGATGTAGTTTCCCAACATTCAATCACTTAAAAGTACCCAAATGTCATGTGTACACTCCAAAACATAATAACCCTGTTCTGAGTCCCAGAAATACTGATGGAACCTCACATATGATGTGCCATTTTCATATTAAAGATTTATTCAGAAGAAATGTTCCCTACAGTGTGTTTAAAATTTATTTCCTTTTTTTTTTTTTTTGCCATTGTGGAACACAGGATTTCTCTCCTGTATTAAAATAGTCAATGAATGATGCATGCAATGCAGTAAAAAACTCATTTACTGTTATTCCAGGATGTATTGATTTACATGTGGATCTGTTCAACCCTTTTTAATTTGACCAGATGAAGAAGTTTGTCATGACAACCTTTGGAAGATCATGTGATCTTACTTCAGATGTCTCCCGTGTCAATATCTAAACCCTAACTAATTTCTGTGACCTGACTTAGTGGTTACAGGGAAAAAGACATTATTAGAATGCAGTTCATATCTAGCAGTACATTACAGGATATGAATCATGCCCTGAAAACAATTTTTTTTTTTTAATGTAAAGTGAATTGAGGATAATTGTCCCAAGAAGCCTACAATTAGCCTGACAAATCCCTCCAAAATTTTTTAAAAGAACGAGCTTACCTAAGAGGACTGTGAGTTCAAAGACAAAAAGAGAAGGTCTGTCAAGTGCTGCATCTAGACAGCACTCACAATTATTTAGGGAGCAAAATGCAAATGGGAAGTTGCAATTTTTGAAGGTTGTCAGAGGTCTACTTATGCATTTTCCTGAAATCCTAAGTAGTTACCGAAGTTAGAGGTTTAATCTCTTAGAACCATTACACAGATAAAGAAGAGAAACAGGCTGTTTCAGAAAGTGGTTTTGGCCCAGAACTTTGGTATAAAACCTAAACTTTTATAGGCAGGACCTGCCTCAGGAAGCCCTTTTCTGTTGACTCTGTGAAGGATATTTTGGCATAACTTGACAATTGGCTCAAGTTATTATTATGTCTAATCTGTAGACCTGAATCCCACTCCTAACGTGTGTAGGGCAAACATGTTTTTTTCCTTGAGTAGGGGCTGATATTAATAGGGCTTTTCCATCAGGAAATCAAATCCACATTCATCCAGTCTTATTTTAATCTCTTGGAGTATGGACCATGCTTTGTCAAAGTCAGGCTGTTAAGAAGAAGGCACCTATGTCTCCATAATGCATAATAATATAACTGCCTTTACATTATAGGTAATTTTATTATTATTATTATTATTATTATTATTATTATTATTATTATTATTATTATTATTATTATTCCTGCTAGATAATTTTCACCAGAAACCAGAACTTCAGTGGAGGATTCTGCGATAAACATGGGTGAAACCCAACACCCAATACACATCAGAAATCTTGGCCTATCATCATCACAATCAGGCAGTAAATTGTATTTGAATATTGAGTTTTTGTCAGAATACTTTTAAGACTTCAAAACTGCAGGCAGCAAAGAGTCTAACACATCTGTAGGGAAGATGTGATGGTTAATTACACTCTGAGTATCTTATTTCTACCTCTGAATTTGTCAAGCTTCATCTCCATTGCCTGGATCTTGTTATATACTTTTCTGCTAAATTAAAGAGTCAATGAATATCAGAAATTCTTCCCTCTGCAAGTATTAGAGTCTGATCAAGTCAGTTAACTTCCCCTTATTAAGTTAAATAGCTTGAGATTCTCTCACTTTAATTACTGTACAAGCTCAGACTTTGCACTAAGTACCTGTTACAGCAATTCAAATCAATGAAAACCACTGAAAAATATGAGCTTATATGCTACAAAAATAAAACAGAATAAGACTAAAAGAAACCTTTCCTGACCATACATCTTCTTTTTTTCTGAATAGAGGAAAGACAAAATGTGTGTCACACAAAAGAAATGACAATGGTGACAATAAATGACATGGGGAAGTTTACTGTGTACCCAAACTAAGGAAAGGATAATCAAAAACTAAGGAGAAGAAAGTGAAAAACTAAGGAAGAGAAGGTCAAAATTACAAAAAAAACCAACATAGGAAAAAATATAGTGTTTTCTGTTCATGAATATTCCCTCCAACTTATGACACAATTCTATACCAATGAGTAAAATTTCCTGAGAAGTTTATGATTTGTAGAAGGAACATTACAAGGTACCAGTGTGCAAAAAGGAAAAATGCAACACAGAGAGAAATTTTAATGAATGAGATTTTTTTCATTCTATCTAATAAATACATTTTAAAAAGCTGAAAATAGGATGATTCAAGGAAACTTGAGTTTTGTATGCCTTCAAGATCTTCTGATGGGTAGATAGATGAAATTTGGGTCAACAAACCTAAAATCAGTGCACTAATTGTAGTGAAATGGAACATGTCTCTGAGTTATTCAAGCCAGAATAGATAAACAGATATGATTACTTAGCTACTGTTGTCTTGGTACCATTAGTCAGATTTTTCATAGCTTTGGTTTACAAAGCAGCAATATATTTTCATGAAATCCTAAAATCAGTCCAAATAGTTTTGATTTATAATCAGTCAAACCTTGCTATGGGACAAATATTTGAGTTACATGTTTTAATTTGAGTTTCATAAGTGCTTTTCTTTCAATTTGTGCCCATTATTGTTGGAATGGATAAAGAATGAGAGTGCCTGGGTTACCAGGAGATACTGCAAATCAGAGACAAACAATTATGCCTGAAGACCACATCATCACAGGGTGACAGCTTTGGTGAATCTTAGTAGGGCAATGGATGTCGGGTGCTGGTTTCCCAATAGCTGCATCCAGAGTCCACAGAAATTAGTGGGAAACTTTGAGAAATGCTGGTTTGGGGGTTTAGCTATTGGAAATTGCCAAACAAGCCCAAACATCTAGATTCATTTAATGTTTGACATCTCACAAAACAGAATTTAAAACACAGTAAGCTAGGACAGAGCAAAATCCCTCAAAATTCAGAGCCAGCTGAATTTTGGCACCCATGAGCAGCATAGCAGTCCTTGATGGAGTTTTTCAGTGGCTTTAGTGTGTGTTTGGAGCAACAGCAAACCCCACATTTGAACCTGGATAACATTGGCATTATGGTAATGAGGCTCGACGAGCATCTGGGCAGCGATTTGGCTCCTGGAAAAGGAAGGTTGGTAGTGAGCAGCCTCAAATGGCTGACCTCATTTTGACATGCACATTACAAGCCATCATCAAATTTGACTGTAACTAAGTGCCAGGGGTTTCCAGCAAGCTGTTCCGAGGTTGTTCATTTGGAGTCCAAAATGAATAACTTTGATATGGCTCATTCCTGCAGTACCACATGTTTTCAAAGCACTAACATGATTTGTAGGAAATTTTAAACTGTGCACAGTTGATCACACAGACTGGACTTCCTCCACTCTGTCAAGTAGAGTGATTTGTCCAGAGGGAAGATGTTGGACAAGGTTTGAAGGGAAGCTGCTGGTGTTCAAAAGACAGACATATAGGGTTTCATTGGTTCATTCTCTGCCAGTATTTGATTTAAGACCTTCCTACATCAAACCCTGATCAGCAAAAACTGTAACATCTGGATTTAATAGTTAACTATATATTCAAGACTGTTCTTTATTTTCTATCCCTGAGACCCTTTGGTATTGTCCCTAGGTGGGGAGAGCAGCAAGATTAACACATAACGTGACACTTGAAACTGCTGCTGGAAAACAAAAGGAATAATCTAGATAATGCACCAAGAAGATATTTATATATGTTTTGTGACTGTAGAAAACACACAGATGTGTGATTTTACTTCTATGGAAAAACAAGAGTGTGCTTTTTACATAAACTTTGAAGAAGATTGGAGGATATCTGACGCACAATAAACTGGCTTTCAAAAGAGTCAGTATTCACCTCATAGCATTGCATTTAGAAATGCAAGGTAAATTATGTTCTGTTTAAACTTCATGAAGCTGCTTCTTCATTTTGAGCTGGGATACTAGAGACTAATTCCAGGGGCTGCTGTAAGAAGGTGGCATAAATTCTTTTATTATATGAGTACATGACACTAAGCTTCCTAAATAGTACTAGATGTGAATATATGGGTAAATGAATCAAACTCAAAGATCACATTTGGCTTCAGATTTAGACTTTAAATATTGAAAATATAGAAATAATTCCATTAAGTGTGTTCCCATCCCAGCCAAGGAAGAAGCATTTGGTAAAGTCAGTTCATCTTATGTGGGAACAATGGCCTTTTAGATACCCAGAGTGGGGTGAGAAATGTATGCCTAAGAGTGGAATCTTCATCTCACATTGAATCCTTACCAAAAGTTTGCCACAAACCAGAATGCATCATTTACATTAGTGTTTTCACTGTGCACAGACAGGAATAACAACAACCACCACAACAACAACAACCATAATAGTGACAACTATAACAATTAAAATTCTTATGCACATTGTTAAATTGGGGAACAGATTTGTCTACCACATAAAGATTATTTGTAGGCTGTTTTCAAACAAGTTTAGCCCTGACACAGAGATAAGTTCAGTTTTTCTGTACAAAACACTATCTGGACTGTCATGTTCCCTTTGCAGTTATGCTAAGCCCAAAGGATGCAGATATTAAATCTCTCTTTACTGCTAATTTGGTTTTCCACTTTGGGTCCATCCTACCCATATCTCTTACTTCTACCATACTTCCATGACCCCGAGTGCAAAAGACCTGCAGTAATAAAAATTATGATTAATAACAGTAGGCAGAGGAGAGGTTAACATCAAGAGAGATTTTGGTCAGAAACTGTGCTGTGCTGGTTTCAGCTTAAAAGAGAATCAATCTCCCATAAAATAAGCTATATTAGCAACAACAACAACAAAAAAATCAAGTAAACATTCATAGATCATGGCTGAACTATGATAATGTAGAATTGAGAAAATATGGTCTAGTCTGCTTAAAAATCTGGCCATGCTGCTGTGCACTCGCAAGTTTCTCAAGCAGGAAATGATGGAAAGCTCCACTGATCTCAAATAACTCAATTGTTTTTCTTTTCTAATCAAATATCTTCATAGTGAGGGACCAAAAATGCATCATTCAGCATGCAATGTGGTTGTGAAAGCATGAAATATGGCACTTCACTGTTAATGTAATATTAAAGATTAAAAATGTTTATTACCTGTTATTCTTCTCTTAATTGTTTTGTGTGGAGAAAAATAGAAGTTGCTGCTTTAATGCATAAAAACCCCACAATGTGCATTCATAGCAGAGAGCAAAGTGTTGGGGCTATGAAAATTATGTAAATGATGAATTCCAGTGAAAGAACTTTGAAACCCTTAGGGTCTTCAAACAGCATTAATTCAAGAAATTAGATACAAAATTTAACTTTTTCATGCTAATAATGATTTCATAAGGAAAAACTCGTTAGTAAAGGTGACAAATATGAAGTTCTATTCAACATTTAAATTCAGGAATCTTAGTATGCGCCCCTGGGATATATTTACTCAGCCAATGACTCTGATGTTATTAAGTAATTTATTTGAGAAAGTCTCCATTCATGAGTTTACATAAGAACAATATCAGGTTTACAAAGGCTTGTGTTGTCAGTTTAGCAAATACCTAATTCACAATGACTTTTGCTTAAGATTTTCATTAGGTTGTTCAATATTGTTTGATCATTTAATGTCAGCTTCATAAGATCATAATTTTCCCTATATGAAAAGAGGAAATTAAAAGGAGAAATAAATTAAAAAGTGTGAACTAAACTTAAATTTAAATCAGCTTTGCCACAAAAGAGAGGAGAACAGTGTCAGCACTTGTGATTGTACTTTGCTTGGTTATAAACTATCCACACTCAGCAATTTAATGTTTTGCTGTGGTATATTTCTGTGTCAGCAATATAAAAAATATATTGAAACATGTTGAGCATATCAACATTGAAATGTTGCATTATGGTTCCATTTTTCAGGACTGATCAGTCATGTGACAGTCTCAATTTCTGGCAGCATTAGTTAGGTGGTTCATTAATTGGATAGGAAAAAAATCCCATCCTAAATCTCTCCATTTCTATGGCTATTTATGCTGTAATCTATGGCCTCCAGCTAGTGTTGAGGCAATGTGCAAATGTAACTAAAAATGACAATTCCTGCAAGTCAAGGAGCAGAAAGAAATAGCACAAGATCTGAAAATTAGGATGGTCAAAATAATCAACAGAATATTTGTTTTCCTACAGAAAATGCTGGTTCCTCAATACAGAACAATTTCCCAGGTAACGAGCTGATTTTTCTCAACCTTATGATGAAATACAAGCAAGCCTTGAAATCTTCATTGTCTCCTGGATAGATCATTCACCATCACTCCTCAGAGAGCTCCCTGGTCTCCTCACAGGGGAGGAGCTTTGATACAATAAATATTTGAAATCACTACTGGTTCCTGTTACAATCTGCCTCCATCACTTTTTCTCCTCCTCAGAATGGTTCTTGCTCTCCCATCACCCTGGTTCCTGCATTCAGGTGTCTTTCCACCCTTGTCTCTCCAGCTTATTCAGGCTAAAATGGCAACACATCAGCCTTGGTATTTCCATGGGAGAGATTCAATTTGAGCTCCAAGGCTTGTCTCTATCCCTTCATTGCACATCCTAAGACAGCTGAATCTCAAAGCACAACCTGTCTGTGTGCTAAATCTTTTGCTCTGCAGCAGCACCAAACCCTGGCTTACACCTGGCCAGGAAGAAAACAATATCCAAATAGAAGCCCACATTAGAGCAATTACTAAATAATGTCACATTTGACTGGAGTATGAAGCACCTGGAGGATCTGATTGAGACATGAGAAGGCAAAAGTCCTTTTCTGGCAACAGATCCCATAAGAAATGAAAACAGGACATACAAATAAAACATGCAATGATTGTCTTGACTGTAATCCACCTTTCCACTAACCTAGATGACTTTTTAATCTTTAACTCCTGTTCTCAACTGAATACATATATAATGAGAGGGAGCAGGCAGGCCAAGTTAGATTTGGTCATGTTTATTAACACTTGTCTTTCAGTTCTAACTGCATTTGTGTGTTCTCTGGCAGAGTGGTTCTCTGACATTTTAAGGACTTCTGAAAGGTAGAAGGGCTCTAATCTATATAAAAAATAATCTCCACTGGTAAATTGGATAGTCACAGGATAGGAGTGGGTGCTCTAAGAGTAATCACAAGGCCTGAAAGGTAACGATCTTGGAAAGGACTTTTTTGCAAGGTAGGAACTCTCAAGAGGAAATCAAAAGTCCTTATTGGAAAACTGTGAATAGAGATGAGAAATGATACAGAATTAGGCAAGGATTCATAAGTAAAATAGGATGTTGAAACTATGAAGTTATTTTACAGGATCAGTACTAAGGTTCAATTTGTGTAAGAGAGAGAAGGCAGCTAGAGATGATTTCATATACAGGCAGGAGACAAGAGGGATTTGGCAGCATAATCTCTGAAAGAAAGTTAATAAGGGGAAGTATCTGCAAGTTAAAAAAAAATCACTATATGCTGTGCCTACAGATAGGTTACCATTCACCAAGAAATATTACCATCCATGGGATTAGTGCTGAAAAATAAAAGCAGGAAGCAGGAAACACAGATGGAACGGGTTAATGCTTTTGTAATCAAACCCATTCACACATTTAGGAGGATTGGTTTTATTTTTCCAGAAACACTGCCACCAGAAGTTTTTGTTATTAAAGCATTAGGTAAAACTGAAGTTTGCAGCACAAACAGGAGTAGAAGGACTGGTTTCATAGAAGTTATAAGAGCACAGGAAAATAATGTATTCTGCATAATGTGGGTGCCTACAGGGATTGCAGAAAGAGGTAAAGACTCATGATTTCCTTCCCTTCTTCAAGGCTAAGGATTAACCGTTCATGGTACTGGTGCTACCTTCCTGCTAATATCCTTAATAGCACACATTTAAAATGGAATCTTTTTGATGGCTCTCAAACTTGAGTTGGATGCAATGCTAGTGAGGGAAGATGTTTTCTCATATTTTTAAGTGATCTCATCCTTATCCTATTCCAACTGGTCTGTAAAGAGCTGCTCCTCAGAATCAAGGAGGTAGGCTTGATTCAAGTGCAGGAAATTGAGGAGCAAGGCCTGACACACCTCTCTTCACAACAAACCAAATAAAAAGTGCTACTTTAGCATAAGACTTGAAACAGAATCAACCCCCTCAAGAAATGACCTCTCAGTCTGTAACTCATTTTAAAACCCAAAGTAGAAGAAATAATATTTACCCATTGGATGAAATTACCAAGTATTTCCCAGCAAAATTATTCTCAAACGTTGTTAAACCAGTTTCCCTTACTGGATCAATCGATTGATTGATCTGTCTATTTATATCTATGTATATATAAATATATACATGCCCTCTTAAAAGAGGGTACTGGGGTTTCCTGTAAAGAACACAGTACTTATTTACAGAAATATGATGTAACCTGGGTGGTTAGAGCACGTTATTTGGAAACTAGCTATGATTTATAGCAGCAAATAAATAAGACAAAATTTGTTTAACATACCTCAGCATTAAGTATCTCATGCATTAATTGTCTCCAAAGTCTGTTCCATTTGTTATCTAACAAGGTATGCTCCATTATTATTTCTATCCAGTTCATTGCTTCATTCTATCTGTTCTTTCAAAATTAGCTTGTCTAATCAGAAACTGCTTTGGCTGGTAGTTCATTTCACATAAAAAGGAGGAATTCTTGTTTACTCAGAAAGTAATTGGATTATAATTTTGAAAAGAAAGAAATATAGATTGTAATAAATTATTTTGTAAAAAATACATGGGAGTGTGAAAAACTAACAAACCCAAGACAAATTAAAAGCTCTAATGAATGAAAAGGCTATAAATAGAACATGCAACTGGAAAGAATAATTCATCATTGTAACTTACCTACTCCTTGTTATTCTGTTGAAAAGAGCTGAATATCTAAGGAAAGAAGAAAAAATGTATTTATCAAATGATGATCAAGAAAATATTTATATTAGCTGTCACTTTTCTTCTAGCTCTTTAGCTCTTGTAAATGTAATTAAACTTTATTACAGAAGGAAAAAGTAAAATTTAACCACATTTGGGAGTATACCATTCCATTACAGCTATTTATTAAATTCTGTTCATAAGTTTGCATTACCATAGGTAGACTAAACTAAAGTTGCATGCATGGCTTCTTTGCCTGCATCAGTATATATTTAAGTGACAACAAGAAAATGCAGAAATTATATTCAAAACACTGACCAATATACTGGGGCTGTTTATAGAGCTGGTCCATCATGTATATTTTATTGCTTATCAACATTTCAATTCATATTAAACTGTAGAACATTTTTTCTTTTATTTCTTACTACCTAAAAATATTTAGTTGCTAATCCTGCTCTTTTTTTGCCTAAAACAAGTAAAACAATGGGTGTTAAAGATATGAGAAGTAATGGACATGAACTACTAAAATTGTGTAAAGGAAAATAAAACACACAAAAGAATGCAGGAAATTGTAGCAAATAAGATTTTAGAAGTTAGAATATATATTATAATATATTATATTACACTATACTATTACATGCAGTAGAAAAATCTAGTGATTGTTATAAAATTCTGAAGTACTAGGAAAAACTTGTAGTCTCAGCTCTCACCTGTTCAGCTGATTAACACCTAGAGTTCTTTCTGTGTGTAGACCTAACAAAAAATACAAAATTAAAATAAATTCACTAAATTATGTGAGCTAAATTGTTATAGATTTACATTTGTTTAGCCTGATTTTATTTATCTGAAAATCATTCAGGTTTTCCTTTTATTTGAATTGCATTTATGATACCAATTCAAGCTTTGATCTTAAATTACACTTTTGGGGCCTGAAGTAATAACAATTTTGGATTACAAGGATCCAGTTCTTATCTACATACCAAACAGGTTGTTTATAGTGCATTTTGTTCAGTGAATATACTCAAATTTAGCACAGGGAGATTGATAAAGGTAATCAGCAAATGCCATATTGGCTTAGAATAAAGATGAAAGCAAAATGCACCTGACTCAGTAAAGATAGGAGTTAAATGCCAGATTATCCACATAAATGTGTCAGTAAGAGGAATTTCATGCATGACAGATCCTAGAATGGGCATTAAAATGGTCAGGACAAAAATCATTAAGTGGCCCAATAACGCACATTGGGCTAAAGCAAATGGAGGATGTCACAGGCAAATTCCCAGCAACTTCAAAAAAGTTATTTAAATGCTCAAAGTTTGGCTTACATGTGAATGAGATAAAAACATTAGGCAGGTTATTAATACTCACTTGAGATGTCTACTCTACATTTAGCCTTATCATGCTACCAACACCATGAAACTCAAAAGGTGTCATGAAATGACTGGATGGAATTTTATTTCTTTCAAAGAAAATTGTAGCTGCAGAGGATGATAGCCATAACCCAGGTTCTACACAGGCCTTGTCCATCAAAGCTGCAAGGAAAGGAAATTACTGATGTACTGAGAGGTAGGTGCTGTTACTTTTCCTATGGTGACTGATGTGGAACTTCATTGAAGAAAATGATATTATAGAATCACAGAATGGTTTGGGGTGGAAAGGACTGTTAAAATTCATCTGCTCCAATTCCTTTGCAATGACAAGGGACACCTTCAGCCAGATTAGGTTGCTCAGAGCCCAGAGCAATCTGGCCTGAAATGTTTCCAGAGATGGCATTATCCCACCTGAGAAACCATGAAGTTTTGGTACCTGAGCCAATGGCTACTTAGGAGAACATAGGGATTGAATAACATTTGGATATGAGCAACACAGAAAAATCACTGTTGTTCAGTCAATATGAAATATTTAAAGCAGAGAATTTCCATTTATTCTTCTAAATACAAAGTAGCCTTGTACCTGCTCTCCAGATTCAGATCATACGAGAAAGAAGTTTGACAGTGATGTAAACACAGACTGGCTGCCCCAGTCATCAGCTTTAGGTTTCTGATTTAGGACAGGGAAAGCATAATCCTGCTTGAATATGCAGTCCATGAAAATCCTCAGCTAAACATTGGTGATAGGAAGTCCCAAAATGCAAAGTAAACTGTGACAAGCATCACAAATGTTTGAATTTTGCTGTTTTTGTCAACGTGATCCGAGCTGAGCATGCCAAAAACAGGGGTGAAACTACCAAGGATTTTATTACTGAAGAAGTAATATTAACCTCAGAATTGTTGGCATATGTTTTCTAGACGGGTATTTTTTAAAATATTTTTATATTTGGGTATGCATTGTTGCAGTTTGAAAATCTCCCAAAATTAACTCTCCTGGTGTGGTGCCTGTGTGTTGTTACCTTTAATTAAGTGAGCCATGAATCAAAAGTCCTTTTTCCTCCCCCACTGGCTGTTCACTTCATGTGTTTCCATTTCTTGTCTTTCCCATTTGCCTCCTGTCTGTCTGCTGTGCCCTTTCAACTCCTGCAGGCTTCATCGCCTTCCTTGCCTGCCCACACAGAACCAGGCTCTCAAAAGGGCTCTTCAATACCACCATAGTGAAGGTTAAACCAAGATAAATAAAACCCCCCCCAAACCATCTGTGAACTGATTCCTGTGGTGCAGTACCAGTCTTTGACCGACTCACATCAGAAATCAGATGAGAGCATAATTTACATATTTAAAAAATTTAAATTAGATCAATTTTTTTTAAACCTGGATTACATGAGACTCTGAGGATTCCTTGAACAACAGCTCTACAACAAACTGATCTGTCTGCCTACTACATTCAAAAAATTGATTTTCTTTTCCTGAATGGAAACATTTCTTTGAAAAGAATGAATTCAATTTGTGACACACTCAGTGAGCGTTCTGCATCTGATTCTGAGGTTTTAGAATCTTTTAAATCAATAATAAAACCATTTTAATTTGGCTTAACTTGGTAGGGCATGTGTACTTGTAATTTTCAAAGATTATGAGATCAGGAAGTGGTCCAGGACTAAGTCCTCTGAGTCATCTGACTTCTAGTTTGTCTGTTTTGGGCTTCTCAGCCTGTCTGATCAGAAAATTCATGGGTTTGAATCAACCTTCATAGTTCAGACAAACAGAGTCAGACTTTGGCTCCAAACTGTCTTAGACCACCAGTCTGTGAAGAAAAATCGTCATGTTATTATAAAACAGATACAGTCCAATAACAAATCCAGAGATTTAAACCTATAAAGCTTGGGGCTATAACCACTACCTCACCAGTGAGCTCTGTAATATCCCCATTCCCACATCTCCTTCCTCAACAATTTATTCTTGCTCCAGGTGAGCTTTAAGAAATTCTTCAGCAGCACTAAATGCTTCACGCAGTTCAGGGACACAGCAGGTTAGCTGGTCTGGGCTACAGGTGTTTCAAGATAACCCCTTTGTGTTGGCACCACAGTTATTTATTGGTGCCTGAAATCCCTTTCCCTTGAAGAGTTCCTTCACAACAACCCCATGCAGCACCAGACAAGAGGACATGGTCTCAAGCTGCACCAGGGGAGCTTCAGGTTGGACATCAGGAAGAATTTCTTCACTGAAATGGTGGTCAAGCACTGCAAAGGGCTGCCTAGGGAAATGGTGGATTCACTATCTCCCTGGGAGTGTCCAAGAAATGACTCAACATGGCACTAAGTGCTATGGTTTAGTTGACACAGTGGTGTTTGCTCAAAGGTTGGGCTTGATGATCTCAGAGATATTTTCCAACCTTTATTCTAAGACTCTAAGATGCACTGTAGCATCAGCATAGTGATGATAACTCCAACTGAGATAGTCTGGTTACTTTTGGCTATCATAGTTCACTGATTGAGAATCCTTGATTCAATTTAGTCACTCAATTACATGATTCTTAGAATTGCAGGGGAAAAAATAGGGTGGAAGGAACCTCTTGAAATCATCTGGTCCAATGCTCACATGTTGCTGCCAGTAAATGAAGGTTCTTTGATAAACTTCCACAGAATTTGACTCTAAGCACATTTGTCACCTCTTGTAAATGCAAATTAAAATGTGTTAAACTATCCCGATGGTGATTTAAGAGTATTTGCCTCCTTTTAGAAGCGTGCAGCGTGCAGAAGGTCAGATTACATGGGTCAGCTGGCCAGAAGTGTGACAGCCACATGCAGTCCCCTGGGCACAGGCAGTCACATCAGCATGTCCACAACCAGCACCCAGGAAGCCCAGGGATGAGTTCTCAGGCTGCACAAAAGACATTTCATATTGCTAATAATCCATAGCTAGAGGGAAAGGTTAAATGCTGAGCATTATTGGGATGCAGTCCTTTATACTTCACTTAACTAATTGAATTTGTTTAATTAACAATTTACACACCTGGAGAGAAGTATAAAATCTATTGTTATGTTTGGCATTCTGCCTAAATTGGAAATTACCTATACGTTCTCTAGTCCATATTAAATGGGATTTACTTTGGACACAATTGCTGTTAACAATTAGATGGGGGTATTTTTTTTTTTGAGCTCCATTTTCTAGACTGGCACTCGGGTAAATTTTTTTATCCTTACACACACCTGATAATAAATGAAATCCAGAAAAGTTAGATGAAAGTATTTTTATTATGGATTTTAAACTGTGCTTCTCTGTGCATAACGTAAATTTTCACCCAGATACAAAAATGAGAGACAGAAACTTGCCAGCCTATTTCACATTCGAAGCAGACACACCAGAGTCACAAAACCAGATTGTTTTGCCCGTAACTGGAAGGCTGAAGAGCAAAATCTCATTAAGATTGGTATATGGAAGGAGGTTTACAAGCCATGCATATCCATGAACAGGTTAGTTTAAATGCCTGAGAAATAGATGGGTTTTCAAATATGTGGCTGACAGTCACGGGCTCAGAAATACAAACTAAGATGAACTAAAAACTTGATACTCAGAAATAGATCTGTCTGGGAAATGGTGTTATGGAGAAATGAATCTGCATTCCAGGAAGACTGCTTCTTAAAACCAGTTCTGATCTTCCCATGATTTGGTAACATGGGTTATCCCTGGCATCCCAGTGGATTTGGGTCTGATGCATGTGTTCTCACACAGCACCTCTGAAAATCTGATTTGCATGAAGTAATGCTTGCCTAAGGTATTTAAAAGATTTGTCAACAGGAGGAATATTACTGCTGAAGGAATATTCAAAAGGCTTAGGCTTTCATGCAGTGCACTCTGTAAAATCCCACTTGCTCATGAAAGTAAAGCACATCTTTGCAGTGGTTATTTCCAGCAGCAAGTAGTTGGTGCCATTTTCAGATTTTGTTTGGTTACAATTGTCTGTTATAGATATTGTTTGCCCCTCTTGCTTGCTAAACCTTCTCAATGCCTAGTAGCTTCATACATGCAGATGCAGGGTGGAAACAAAACTTACCCTTGATGTTTGCTGCCAGCCCTTAGGCTTTTCCTGAAACCTAGCAGGAAAAAAACCCAAGACCAGGTTCTAACGGCCTTGGTTTTATAGATTGGACTGGTATCTCATGGGTATTTACTTGATAATTCATCTGAAAAATGAAGAATTACCTTATTGAATGAATCTCTAAGCAGTTAATTGTTGGTCTGTATCCTCTGATAAGACCACATTGGCCTTGACTGGATACTGAAAATAGCATAGATGTATGAAGTAATTTATTTAATTATTAATTCAAGGTTAGAACGCTAATAGAAAGATCAACAGAAGCTATTGCTATGAAGAGTTTAAGCAATCAAAATATTCTGGTTTTATACTGAATAAGTTCCTAATGAACACCACACAGACCAAATATAGAAGAACAAAAGACACAAACTCATTGCAAATTAAGTCTATTTTTCATTAACTTTGTCGCATATGAACTCAGGTATGTTTGAACTTCGCAGTCATTGCAGTGCATTCAAAAAATAATACTGCAAAAATTTCCATGACTTCAATAGAATCTCTATTGTATTAGTAAGTGAACTCTCCGGTGGCCAAAATAATATCTGTAAATACCCATGAATTTCAGCCCAAAACGGGGCAACCTGGCATGATTAAAAGCTTTGGATTCTCAAAGAGCAACATGACTAAAGCAGGACTGTAGCTTTGAGTGGCACCTCACTGGTTTCATTTGCCAGTATTGTTATTTTCCAAGGTAATATTTGATTTACAAGAAAAATGCTTTTAAGTCCCACAGTAAGTCCTACAATGTATCCACATGTATAAAACCCTCAAATTGCCATCATTTGTCAAATGCTAAAGCCGTACCTGAGACTATTCAGTGGCAAAGTAGGAATCTAATGATGTCAGCAGGAAGGAGGGAGGTTAGATTTATAGAGGTTTTAGAGGCGATGCCTCTTGTCTCTCCTCCCTTGTCCCCCTTCTGACTCCCTTTAATTCAGCACTTTGACCACAGTAATGCAGTTAAGCTTCAGTTTATGGCACAGATGCCTCATAAGTCCAGCCTCCATGATTTCATTGAAAGCTCTCTCACGTTAGTAATTTGAATTGATTTTAAATTCCAAAGTATTGTGAAGACGTTGAAATACAGAGCTTTAATGTTAACCCAACTCTCTCCTTATGCTACTCTTTCCCTCCCAAACTGTCATGGTTTTTCCCTTACTTACACAATAATTGCCTAAGTTTTTTTTTTTTTTTTTTTTTTTTCCTGGCTATAGCTAAGGTTCAAACACAGAAGGAAGGCATTTCTGGATGGAAATAATAATGAATGCAACCTGGATTTGAAATAAATTAGACGTGAATGTGAACAACACTTTGTGACTAGGTGATTACCCCAAACTAATCTTTTTCTATTTTTGTTTACTTAATATAATTCCAAGTTATAAAATAAAAAGTAGAAAAACCTTAGGTGGTCATTCACAGACTGTGGTCATGGGAGTATCCTAGCACAGAACTGTTTTCGTCAGCATTGTCCAAGAGCTGTGGAGTGCCAGGTGCAAAAATCTGGTCGTCCTAAATAAGCTAACTGTTGTTTTTAGCAGTTAACTTCATTTTGTAAAGATCCTAGCTCAAGTACAGTCAAGGTTTTGTCTACCATTTGTTTCAAGAGTCTGGAGCAGATCCTTAAATCAGAGCCAAATGTGAATAAAAGCAGTAAATTCTTTGGCAATAAATCCTCAGTAATCTGCATTACTCAAAGATGGGACCTGCTGGAACATCTTCATAACATTATTTTGCCTTCCTTCCCCTCATGTGCAGCATATTGCAGTAATCAATTAACATGATGGAATATTCCTGTGCTGAGACCTTCTTGTAACTCCCATATGGTCAGAATTTAATCTTAATAGCACAGGGTTTTTTTTTTTTTTTTAGTTTTTTTTTTTAGAAGCTGAACTCATCTTGCACAATAGTGATGATGGAAAAGTAAGATTTCAGAGTGATATTGTTGTTTTCAACCTGTTGGTGTTGAATATTTTTGAGAAGTTAGGTACTCAGACAGGACTGAGCATTGTTCATCTGCATGTAAATCACCAAAGTGGGCAAGCAGAAATGGAGGTGCCCAGTTCCATCTCTTGCACTTGAAAATGACCTTGCTGTACCTCTTTAGAGAAAACATATATAAGCAAAGTTGTTGATCTCTTGATCTTGTTTAAATAATTTACTCTTGCCCATCTCAACGCATCCTTTGTTTCCTTTTGTAACTCAAAGGCTTATTCCACTGTAACAAAGTAGGAAATTCTGGCTTATAGCCTGAGTAATACCAGATAGACCTCGGTTCATACAAAGAAAGGACAGTAGCTGATCTTGTGTCTCTTTCTGATTTTAAGGGCTCTCTAGAAGAGCTTAAAAGTGTTGCAGAATGTCATAATTGGAAGTTTATCTGAGTGCATTCACCATGATTATAACATTGAATCCCTAGAGGATCACAACTCTGCAACCAGTAACATCAAAACTCCCTGACCAAATTCCTCTGTAGGAGTTGTAGAAATTGAATTTAGTGTACTTAGTATACAATAGTCTTGTAATAAAACTTATTAAAAACAAATTCTGATTTTTTTTAAGCTTAATATCAAATCGGCCTTCCATGTTCTTTAGGTTTTTTTATATTGAACAAGAAAGTACAACACAATCCCTACTGTTCTTTCTGAATAGATATGGGGAGGTGGAGAAATTGCTTGGTCCATGTATATTCCAGCAGAGGGTGGCAGTACACTACCACACTCCCACAGTAAAAGAAAAGTTGTGCAGTAATATTTATGCCGTCTGTCTTCAAGAGAAGAATACATCCTGCAGATGAATGTGTTTTGGGAGATGGGAGATGGGAATTGGACTGGGAAAATAATCCTCAAATCACTTCAGTGACCTTGCTCAATCCACTCAATCTCCATCTCTCTTTCATCTGAAATATTTTTCTTCCGTAATTACCATCAGCTGATGACTACAAACCATGAAAAAGCTCCCGAGAATAATCGCCTACGAGAATGAATATGGATATCTGAAAATGGGAATCTCTCCTGATTAACTGATGATACCAGAACCATTAGCTTCATCACTAACTGCAGAATAGTCACCAACAGTGTTAAGCAGGATAAACTCTGGAAGACAGAAAGAGGCATTCTGTGGCAGGAAGGATTTCCATGGCTCTATGGACATGCTGATGGTCTCCTGCCTTTCCTCAGTCCAGTTTTGCTTCTTTGTTAGCAGAGTATTCTTCAAAATTTGAAATACCTTGTCATCTCTTCAGCAGAATGTGGATTCCTCTGTTACTGTCTTAGGCTTCCCTTCAGTTTTTATTTTCTTAAATCCTTATTATTATTATTATTATTTTTAATAGAAAGCAGTTGGGAAATTGTTCACAGGCCAGCAAAAGAGGCAGGGTATATTTTTTTCCGTTTGGAAAAATCTTCTTGTTGACAGAAAAAGTAGCAACTGGTGCAGCCTACTTTAAATTACTGCAGTAAAAATACTTTAACACATTGTCAAACTGCAGACCTTGGTGACTCAAGTTTCTATATTTTTTGGATGTGAAGAAATTTCAGTGTAAGAAGAAATCAGTGCATAATAGGAAGGAATACTCCTTCATTATGCAAATAATGAAAAATTATTTGTATACAGAGCATGATTTCTTTAATGCGCTTTTATTTCCCCTCAAGAATTTAAACCAAAGGATTATGCAGGTCAAGAAGAACTTGAAGAACAAAAGCCATTCATGATCAAGCTCTCAATATGGACTTACATTAGTAAAAACATTTGAGTAACATTTTATAATAATAATCTAAGTAGCTTATGTTAACTTCTCTAGTAACCAAAGCCAAGAATAATTTTTGTGCATTCTTTCAGTAGACATTCATTATTTAAATATGTAAAATATGGAAGCAGTGTTCTGGAACTTCTTTTTATTAAGAGGAAAGAAGCTGGAAATGATGCCAGGAAATTTAGGTGAAGAATGGCATGCCCCTTCTCAAAAATAAGAGATTTTTTCAGAGAATCAAGGGAATTAAATATTTCCAGTCAAAATCGTTGCCAATAATAATACCTTACCTTAATCTACCTTAGTAGATTTCAAAGTGTTTGAGACACTTAAGAGTAACCTTCTTATCTGTGAGTAGCTTCCTCTGTAACTTCTTGCAACATCCCCAGCTTTTCCTACAGGAGGTGATATAATTTTCAGCAGGGTTTCTAACTAGCAAATAATGAGCATTAAGTGATGAAATATGAAAAAAAAAATAGCCAGGGTGATCAGAAGCTCAAAAACATTGTCTGGTTATCATTAAGATTACTTTATGTATCAGTTTAGGGGCTTTAAGGGAGGGGAGAATAGGGTGTGAAGTGCTGCAGTCTTAATGACTCCTTTACATCATTGAGCCCTACCTGGTTAATAGAAAACCTTGTAGCAAAATTTCATTGAAGAATAAACAGGACTATAGGAGTAAAAGTAATTTTTTATAACATTCATTTTAATGAAATAAAAAGTAACTGGGAAAGAGTGAGAGTTTCTTGAGAAGAACCAGCTTGTCTCATAGCAGAATAGATTAAAAATCTGTTTCACTCGTATAACTCTGAAAACCCATGATTGAAAACTCTAGCCTTGAGAAGTTACAATACATCATGAGAAAAAGGTGAGTCAACATGTAATGTTTCAATTATAGGATTCTCAGGAGTACACAGGTGGTATAATAAATAAGGTCATGGTCTTTCCATCAGCAGTATCCCTGGTATGTCTGCAGTTGCCTTGAATGGGAAGCAATAATATTTCTGATTGTTAAAAGTTCAAAGTTCAGAGGAGATCAATCTAATATTCTGAAAGATAAATAAAGATTTGTTGTGTAATAAGTACTTATGGCATTTATATGATCTGGTCTGTGTGGTGGTCATCTGGAACATGGGGGAGATCAATATATGCAATATATTGGTAATAGTGACTTTTAAAATATCCTCCCCCCATGCAATGGCATTATTATTTCAAACAAGTGGTTCTAAATGCAGATTTTTTTTCTCCCATCCTTGATCTTCTTGCGATGGATCAACAAATTGAATAGGTTCCCAGTATGGCTACACACCAAACCTGCTAGATTTTACCCTGACCTGAGAGTTTGTGGAGTTGATTCTATTCCCAGCTTTGTCTTCATCTTTACTTGTTAGGCTGTTTTCC
This sequence comes from Motacilla alba alba, assembly GCF_015832195.1. Classification (NCBI taxonomy): domain Eukaryota; kingdom Metazoa; phylum Chordata; class Aves; order Passeriformes; family Motacillidae; genus Motacilla; species Motacilla alba. The sequence continues at coordinate 5,621,839 of NC_052031.1, read as the reverse complement.
TCATCTTTCCACATCTGTATTCTGCCTCCACAGCTTTTATTCCCCACTTTGCTTTATCTGTTTAGACAAGAGGTCCTACAGGCTCTTGTCTTTTGCTGCTGTTGTGGCTTTGGCCTGAGCCAAAACTAATATTCATAGCCTTGAAAGGAAAATTCCATTAGGAATTAAAAAGGATTGTAAGTTCAGGCGATTCTTTGATTTCTTCAGCTCATGTGCATCCGTAACTAATGACAGGCTGACCAACACGATGGTGTAACAAATGTGAAATGTGTTACTGATGTGACAGAGCATTTGCCAGCACAAAATATATTCAAGAGCAGACTGTGCTCCAAAGGAATAGGAATGTGACTTTTAAGGGCCCTACAATTAAAGAATCACCTTGAGAAAACATCTGCTTGACTAGAAAGGTAGAACCAGACTGAGGAGGGAAGTGCTAGAGACTCTTCATTCTCCATTCCTATCTCAGATTTTTTTATTTCCTAGGCACTGAGCAAATTCCAAAAGGAAGATCATCCATAGTAGGGGTGTAGCAAAACTGGCATTGAAGGAGCACAAGTTCACTTTAGGAATAAACAGCCTAACAAGGAGTTCTGCACTGGTGGTTCAATCAAAGAGTCTGCAGGTCATTTATCCAAAGGATTCCAGGCAGGAGGGGCTCAGTGTCCATGGCTATCCATGCACTATGGGGATCTACTGTTTCTTCCTTTTCTGGTATCTTCTGCCTCTGTTAATTCTGAAGTTAAACCTGAAAATTCCTTGAAGTACCACCCTCTACATTTTTCTTGGTAGTTCTGTAGCAAACCTCTGGAACATGACTGCTCCTGTTCTTTAGTGGATATTACACATAGATGAACTACTCCCAGAAGGTTTGTAGTAGGACATGCAATAACTTCAAGGAAAAACAAAAATGTCATTTCAATTCTTTTACTTTCAAAATGGTAAATTCAAGACAGATAGGATTTTCAACCTCCCCATACCTAATCAATTCCTAGCACATGTAGGTGGCACATTATTTTGAGGATATTTTCAATGTATTCAGATACATTTATCACTCAGGTTATTCACTGAATACACACACCTGGTACAGATTATTATTGAGGGAGCCTTATTATCTTTTTCATTTCCTGATCTTGTGCCATAAAAATCCTAACCTTAATGTTGTATTAATGTATTTTTTTTCCATTTTAAAATTTTATCCTAATTTAAAATGCAATTAAAGAAGTCTTTGGGATTTATGCAGTAAGCTAATAGTATTGACAGATCCAGTATCCTTTTACCTCTAAGGCTCTTCTCTACTGAGTTAGCAAATGAGAGGGTGCTTTTAATCACCTATTTAAAGCTAGGAGAGTATCCTGAGAGTTAATTGCTATTATATTGTCATTCAGGACAAAGGAAAAACAACACAATTTTGTAATCATTGATCTTCTATATCATTAAATCTGAAATATGCTTAATTAGGCAGAGAAATAGACATGGTTAATTCAACTATATGGCACTATCAGATTTTGCAGCTACTCTTCCCCTGCCTTGCCTGCTGCAGAAGGGGAGTGAGCTCTTCTGTTCAATGAAAAATGCCCATCAAAACTCAGAGAAAGCCAATAGAGATGGTGTTGTCCAGCTTTATCTACCTGTCATTAAGATTTTTGAAAAGAGACAAAAATGTTGCATTCCCTTTGACATAGTCTAAATCATTACAGATTTGTTGACACTCACTCGGTTGCTTTGGTGGCAATAGAGGAGAGTTTTCAAAGTGGTTGTCAGACAAGAGGAAGATGTATTTGTGAGTGGAAAAGACAAAAGGGAAAATAGATTTACAGAATATACAGAAAGTTGCTTTCATTTATTTTTTTCCCCTTTGTGTGTTTTTTTTAACTAGGAGATGCCACATGCTCTAAAGAAATGTATGAGACAAATACAAACAAACTGCACATAAAATTCCATTTCTTAAAAATTTCTGTTCCAGGAACACCTTCCTCATCACAGGGGTGTTAATTTCATCTGGTTGACAGCTGTGAAAATAAACTATGTATTTAAGCAGCAAAAAACGGAGACAGGAACATTCACATAATGAAATCTATTTTCTATTTGAATCTAAAATCTAAGTGCTGTCCCTTTAAAGGAGACCTTGCTATCTTGATAAAGAAAACTAATGACGTGGCCTTTCTGGGGCTAGTCACATAATAGCCATGGTGACAAGGACCTCTATCACTGAAAAAAGCAGAAGATAAATGAGATTTTTCTAATATCCATTTCACCCATTGTTCACAAGTGTCATGCGATACAGCTTCTATTTATCATGAGATAGTAGATACTGGGCACTGTTTTGTAAAGGAAACCTGAATTACAACATTGTGTTATTAAAAGCCTGTAAATACTCTTTACTCCTTCCTTTTCATTTTGTAACTGTGCCAAAACAAGTGGGTTTTGTTTTATTATTATTATGTTTTATTTATTTAAAGGACCTAAAGGACATTTCTTATATTTATACTGGATGTCCACACAGCTTTTAGCAATAAAATGAGAATACATATTTCAGTCAGCTTGCCTGAAAACTAGTCCCACCTCCCCCAAAAAGAAGGGTATTTCACCTAGACTTCCTTCTCTTAGCTCTCCAGATCTCTTTACAGAAACACAGAACCACAGAATGGGTCAGGTTGGAAGGGGCCACAGTGGCTCATCTAGTCCAACCTCCTTGCCCATGCAAGCTTACCCCAGAGCACACAGCAGAGGATTGTCCAGACCATTTTGGAATATCTCCAGCAAGGGAGACTCCACAGCCTCTCTGGACAATCTGCTCCAGTGCTCGGTCACTGCTCAGGACTGAAGTTCTTCCTCACGTTCAGGTGGAACTTCCTGGGCATCAGTTTCTTCCTGGGCATTGATTTTTGCCCTTTGCATCTTGTCCAATTGCTCAGCACCACTGAGCAAAGCCTGGATCCCTCCTCTGACACTGCAGATACTGAGAGACGTGGATGAGATCCTCTCTCAGCTGCCTCTTGAACTTGAGCAGCCCAAGCTCCCTCAGCCTTTCCTTATCAGAGAGATGCTCCAGTGCCTTCATCACCTTTGTCGTTCTCCACTGGACCTGTTCCAGGAACTCCATGTCTCTCTTGTCCTGAGAAGCCCAGAACTGCACAGAGCATTCCAGATGTGCCTCACCAGGGCTGAGCAGAGGGGCAGGGTCACCTCCCTCAGCCTGTTGGCAACACTCTTCCTAATGCACCTCAGGATACCATTGGCCTTCTTGGCCACAAGGGCTCCTGAACAGCTTGCTGCCACCAGGACCCCCAGGTCAGCCCCCAGCCTGTACTGGGGCCCACCTGGAGTTCCTGGCTGAGATCCACTTAATTACTTAATTACTATATTTATCTGACCTCCAAGACCTAAACCTTCAAAGATAACGTTAACTTGGGTGCAAATAAAGCATACGGTGATATTCAGTCTGTTGGAATTCACACACATCAACAGTCTGAAACAGTGAGACAGAAATCTGAGCCCCCCAGGCTTAGCTTAATCTGTGGGAGGAGCTATACTGATACTTCAGTATCAATGATATTATTCAGACATTGAGTATTACTCTGGTGAACAGAATGGGGCTTGGCCCACTGCATTTCAAAGGGAGAACAGCACTGGAGAATGAAATGTGGAGGAAAAGAAGTTCAGAAGCAAAGGATGTGGGGAGAAAGAGGTGGTAAGGTGAAAGAGCAGCCACGAGGAAAGGTGTGTGATGTGGTTATAGCAGCAACTAAATGTAACAATTTACACTGTGCCAGATTTGCCCCTTGGTCAGAGTGACAATGAAAAGAAGCTTCTGTGCAAAACAGGGATGGTTTATACCCCAGTCTATTGACCCTGTTTCCAAATTTGATCTTCCCTCTCATCTGAATGGCCATGCTATGTCCCTGGGGCTTTTCTAAACCCCTGGCACCTTGCAGCAGGTGTTGAATTTCTTTCTTGGGCACTTTCCGTTCAAATAAATGGTTGGAAAAGCTGTGCAAGATTTTGATTGCTGTTTCAAAGCATGTATAATTTACAACCTGTGCAGCTTTACTCCTCTATGGTCACCTCTGGGGTGTCAGGCAGGCCAGCAAACTATCAGCAAACAGTTTTCTGCACAAGTTGAGAGGAAGGGAAAAATTCTAGTCATGGATATTGGCACAAATCCACTCTCATGAAAACTCCCACTAAATCTTTAATGTCCGGGGAGAACACCTGAAAAAGCCTGTGCTTAAAACACTGACTTGCAAATTGGATCCTCAATTTAGCTACAAATTTCCATTGTGACCAAAGGAATTGTGCTTGATTTGTGTGTCTCTGCTTCTCTAGAAAGAGTATAAAGCTTTCTGCTTCCTATTTGAAGCTGCAAGCTCCTGGCAGTTAGGGGTGGAAAAATATTTTGCCCAAATAAAATACCTATAAAGATAATAGCAATAGCTGTCTCTCAGGCAATGCTTTTCATCTGCAGATATTAATGCATTCTGCAAAGTATCATTACCTTAATTTATAAAAGCAGAAACTGAGGCACAGGAAGGGAAAATTACGTGTCCAAGGTCATGACAGGAACATCAGTCTGATCTCCCAAGTCCCTCATTTCTGTGCTTTACTATGTCCCACAATGAGGTCTTCCTGGGACACATGGAGTAATAGTGATGATAATGAGCACACAGATATCTCCTTTGAAAGGTCTCATCATATATCTGCCTGCATGCAACTCAATTTATACACCTTGGAAGGATGAAGGCTGAGTCAATATAGCATTAATGCAATACCCTGATGGCTGTTAGCTTCAAAGACATCTTTTTCATGAGAAACAAGACTTTGAAAGGAGAGCAGTCACGATACGCAGAAGTGCCACCTTTTAAATTATGATCAAAGTTGAAAAGTGGTGTAAAGTTGTCAAGAGACCTATATATTGGTTTATAGACTGTGTTTACTAGATCCATTGCTTCATGCATGGTGTTTCTAGCCTGCACATTCTAGTGATAGGTTAGAAGAGGAATTTCCTGTTTTTTACTCTTGGGACATGAAATGGAACAAAGGACAGTGATGCAGTTCAGATGCTATAATGAACAGAAGAGACTTAAATAAGTTCCTAGTACTGACCTAGACTTACAGAGGGGCACCAGTCTGTCAGTGGTGTGAGATTTCTGACTACGTTTTGGAACTATATTGGCCTTAATATTGTAAGCCTGAGGTACCTTTTTCTGTCCACTGCATCATCTTCTGTCTCTAATAGCCTTTACAACTTTAAAACCCCCCATATCCCCTTAGAATTCTTGGGTTTAGGTTAAATAAACCTGGAGAAATTGATACATTGCCATCATTACTCTTTGGGATCTTCCCAGAAGAACAAAAACTAGCCAAAGAACTGCAACTGAGATTTTTGTAGGTATTATATTGTCCTTCTGAGTGGTTTCTGTCCCTCTGGGAGCTGGGTCATCTGTGGTTTCAGTGGACAGCCTTTTCTCCCTTGCTGAGGTTTTAATGGAGACTCTCAATACAATCTAAACCAGAGCAGAACTCCCTGAAAACTCTGCTTGTTATCTCACTCTAATTTGATAACAAATCGCTGTTGCTTAACAACTCAAATGATTTTGCCCCTTCCCTCTCCTAATTTTCCTTGTGAGAACATCCCATAAAGCAACGTCAAAAACAGTACAAAAAGACAAAAGACCTGCTTTCAACTGCTTCCCCTTTGTCCCCAAACCTTCCCATCCCTGGTGGGTGGCATTTAGATTGTTTTGACACAATTTCTGCTAGGTGAATTTATGCTAACATCTGTAAGTACCTAGATGAGTGTGTTTCCACTAAATAGTTCCTAGAGAATAATGAGGTAGGAGATATTGTAGAGGTTGTCTTCAGCAGCTGGGCCTTGGAGCTCCTTAAGACTGTCCAGAAGGAGAAACAAATAGGAAGGATGAGGTCAGAGCACAGAAGAGTTACAGGGAAAAGCAGGATTTGCCACTTGGCCTGTGATAAGCTGGGTAAGGAAAAAGGATGGTGGAAAGCTCATCTGGGGCTGCCTTAGAAGCAGAAATTAGGAGCTGTTTATTTTTTTTGAGGATCATTATTTAAAAGGCAGTGACCAACAGAAGGTGCTACAAGAAAGACTGTGATTACTAATGATGCTCTGTCATCAGTAAGTCTGAAAAGCTACAGCTGGGGAATGCCTCAGTTAGATGGACATTCATTAATGTTTAATATCTGAATCATAATCCCACAGGAGCAAGAACCATCCCATGTACAGTGTATGTTTTCTTGAACGTGCCCCAGTGACAAATATATCATATAAATAATTTTTCCTGTACATGCACTCTGCAAAGTATTCAGAAAACAAAAAAAAAAGTTGTATTGCTGCATGCTGCAAGGCTCTCAGATACTGCATTAGATGTGGTGTAACAGATGAATGGAATGGGAGTTTTCCAAGAAAAACTTCCCTGGGGAAAGAAAAATCACAACTAAAATTTTCTGCAACTTTTATCTAAGACAGTTTGGAAGACCTTGCCATAGTCAAAAATACAGCACCATGAATGGAAAATTATATTAGCTCTTAAAAGAAAATCAAGATGTTTAGGTGTTATATTTTGTTACCCAGTGAGACTTTCATAACTTGCATGCCAATCACCAAGAGACAATACAAAGGAAATAATATTTGCTTCTAGACAATACATATTTTAGTGGTTTATGACTAATTATAAACCTGGAAAGGTGTTGTATGTGACACTGCTGAAGCTTATTCATCACAACAATGTCAGAGAAAGCAATTTCTGGAAATGTTGTTTGTTATTTGGTTTATCTTGAGTTATAAAGTGGAATAGAGAACAATTTCAGACCCCCTTCAGTTTGCACCGATTTCTGCTGAACACAGAAGAAATATCATTATGATTTGCATGTGCAATACAGCCTGAAGAAGTTTCTTGGCAGGCTATGATCTCTAGGCTACTGCTTTGGAGCTGTTATGGCATCGAAATGATCCATTTTAAAGCTACTTCTTGTATTCTCCACTCTCCAGTAGCAGAATGTTGTGCAGTTTCCTCTGTGGTCACAAGGCAGACAGGAGTTATTGGTCTTTCAGAGTGTACTATTGGTGTTATAAAACACTGCACATTGGTATTTCAAGGCAAAGAAACTGGAAGGTTGCCTGGAGAACATTTAGTGTTTGCATGTGATACTTGTCTCCATAGGTGACTTACTGGATCTGAGCACAGGATGATGAGAGCTGAGAGCACACACTGCCCTGACAGGAGGTGACAAGGCGCAGCTCTGTGTGTGCTGCAGCCACAGAACCTCAGCATGGCTGGGGTTGGAAGGGCCCTTAAAGTTCCTCAGGTTCCACCTTCCCTGCTGTGGATGCTCCTGTGTCTCCACAGGGCACAGTGCAGGGCTCATTTCCACACACTCAGTAAATTAAAGAAATATGCACAGGACGGGGGAAGAAATGAAACCAGAATTCAGATGGAATTTTGTTTGAGATCATCACAGGTGAATTCATAGACACATTGCAAGATGCTTAATAGAGTGCAGTAAGAGAGAAAGAGCTTTTTCTGCACAAGACTTGAGCCTGAGTGTCTTTTCAGAACTGACAAGAGATAATAATGTTGTGTTAAAGAGGTAAACAAGCAACTCTGTTAACTCTCATGGTTTTAGATCAGGTCTTGCAATATTTGATTTTTTTTCCCCTAGCTTAATGACTCCAGTGACTTGAAAAGAATATCTGTTTTCATTTCTTTATGGTTGTGGGAAAAATCTTTTCTCACCTCAAGAAACTTTAAAACTGTAATATCTCAAGAACTGGGAAGGGAGCAAAAAGCCTGCAGACAAAAAGACTATTAAAATAACTTTTTGGAGTGAACTCATGATTTTTTATTGCTTGGAGTCAGCAACATGGGGAGGTATTGTGTGCTTTTTCAGCTCTAAGAAGTGATTTCTCTCTGTACTGACCTGAGTGTTTTTTTTAAGCTGCTGTGTCTGAAGCTGCTAATAAAACATTAGCCTCAGAAAACAAGTTAACATGCTTTAAAACTCCACTGCAATTACAGTCTGAGGCTTCAGCTTCTCTGAAAAATTCCTCTCCAATTTTGTTTTGGAGGAGTTGGGTGGGAAGCACAGTGACAGTCTGGGTTGGCAGAGCAGGGGCTGGGATGGAACTCGTGCCTGTGGTGCAGAAGGGTCTGGAGCCTCCCAGAGCAGCAGAGTCAGTGAGCCACCGTGGTCACAGGGAGAGCCCAGCAACCTGGAATCTGCTATGCATGGCTACAGGGATGTTGTGAGGATTTAATTAACACTTGGAAAGCGTTCTGAGGTCCTCAGATGACAAGGTTTACAGAACTCCAAATGACTGTTATTATATCCCCTCTGTGTTTGTGGTGGCAGATAGCCAGCAAGAAGAAACCTTCAACCAAAACCAGGCATTTTTCCCAAAACCTTTGTTATTCTAGGCTACTGTTGGAAAAAAAGGTGGATCTGTATCCAATTTAGTGAGTGTAAATTACAAGTGGCTTTGTTGGGATCCCTCTGTACTTTTGAGCGTGATACACATAGCCAACAGCAAGCTGTCTTGCTGCCCGAGTATATAGTTATTACCCAGCTAAATCAGAGAACTGGGTGAAAGCTCTAATATTTGAGTAAAACCCATCTATCTGTGACACTTCTTTGATAGAGAATACCACAAACAAATCATTTCCTCCATCTGCAACTTGCCTATTTTTGAAAACAGTGTTCATCTTGTCAGACCCCAGCATATATGCTGAAAACAAAACCCAAACAAAATAAAACCTAAAAGCAATGCTTTGCATGTCACACTGGATTCTTCCCTAGGAGAAGATGAACAGTAAGTAGCAGATCTTAACCAGGGGCCTTAAGGTTTGATATGAAACTTTCCAGATATTGTGATAATAATATTAGAACATATCTATAATAGATTCTTCTATTCCAGTTGCACCTCCATGTATATAATCCATGTGGGTCTCTTGCAACTCAGGATGTTCTGTGATTCTTTGAGTCTATTGTACCTGCACAAAGAATGGACATAAAGACTTTGCTAGCAAAAGAGTCAGCAATAAAACTGACTTCATACGCTTTGGCCTTCTTTTCAAGTGGCACAACTGCATTCACTAACCAGTGAGTTCCACAGGTAGCAGCTATTTTCAGTCCTGCCTTTTTGCAGAGTCTCAGGAGGAGGACTCAGTTAATGCCTAAATATACACGTATGTGGAGAGCATTAAATCCTCCTTTCCAGCAACCTTCCTCTCACAATTTATCCAGCTTAAGTGATATTGATGTGACTCATATGTTTCTATTGTGTTTTTATGCTAAAAACATTTCTACAGTGTAAACACATACAATTATATTGCAGATGACTGATTCATTGCTTTTTCCAAATTGATCTATACCACCATGCAAGGCTATTAACATAACCAAACTCTAGATCTGATTTTATTGCAGAACTCAAAGCTGCTTAAAAAAAAAAAGTAGATACAGAAATGTTAATATATTCAGCAGAAGGTATTTTAAATAAATATCTGTCAGATAGTTAAATCTGGTGTCTCTCTAGTGTTAATTATGGAGCAATCAGAAGAGGACAGGGAAAAGAATATTTATTGCAGGTTGAAAAGCCAGTTATTAGGTCTGTATCACAGCAAGCCATCCATGTGGACTTACCTTTAGAAACTGTCTTTCTGGTGATGGATTGATTTTTTATAAATATTTTTCAACCCATATTTGAATTAAGGACAGTGATAAGTGGAAAGGAGCTATTCAAAAGCAATTAAAAGCCATGGACAGACGAAATACTCATCTAGAGAAAAGAATGTAAGCCTTTGCCCAGCTTCAAAGAGAAAAATAAAATCTTCCACAGTCAATGAGAGCCCAACATCCTGAAAACTACACTTTCATACAGCCCAAACACATGAGGCATTTTGACAGCTAGCTCCCATGAGCTTCCATGGAACTTATAATTCCGAAGACATGTATGGATCCTGGCTTGACACCTTCCCGGATCTAAAGTTACAAATGTGTTGGTTAGAACCGAAATTTTCATCTGTGCCCAGGGAATTTTGGAGCGAATGACTTATCCCAGTTTAGACCTACAGCTCACACCTGCCTGACCAGAACCAGATGTTGGAAATTAGCAAAATTAGCAAAGTGGCAAAGTTGTGATTCTTGTGTGGGGTTTGCAATGAAAAAAACCAATAAAATTTCTCACCTTCTTAAACTGAACTGAATTTTTACTTATCAAAAGGAAGTTGTGCGCAAAGGAAGGTTCAGCATTTGCTGTCCCCAAAAGTCCTGTATGCTGCCTACTTCTCCTTGTGTAAGCTTGTTACCAATTGTCCTGAACTCAGTAGGAAATCTGTGGGTCAAATCAGGTGAGACACAAAAAAAAATAAACATTTCTGGCAGAAATTGCAGAAAAAAAGTACTGATGAAGGATTTCATTTTTGGCAGCTCTGTGATTTGCAAGAAATCAAATATTACAAAAGAAGTTAATATAATTGCTGTCTTCCTAGTGCAGTCCTGGCTACCGTGAAAAGCAAAGTGCCACGTTCCTGCATGGCTGGAAAACCCCCTGATATTAACAGGAAATGAAGCGCTGTCCTTGCATCCCAGTTCTCACCATGAAAGATGTGGCTACAGTGACAAATCCAGCCTCCCCCTGCTGCACATACATGTTTTTAAGACCAAAGGCATGCCGTGAAAAAGACCTCTTTTTGCTTTCCCATTTCCATTACAGAAAAGTGTAATTCTTGAGTATTCTGCAGCACAAAAGTCACAAAATCCAAAAGTAATGTATCCAAAACCATGAATATAATGCATAGTGATTTCACAGTGCATCCACACTCCAAAATGCAGTCTACTGATGCTGACAGAAAATACTACACATATAGAAATGGACCCGACTGTAGGGTGCCTGATAGCAGCAACATTTGATGATTTTGGTCTTTCTGAGCACAACTTATCCCAGCTGATATATTGGTAAGAGCTTTTCACATTGGTAATGGCAGTGTCTCTGTATTTCCTGCATAATTCCCTTTTCTCCATGGTACAGGTCACATTAAAATAGGCATTCAGATTACTATCCAGGCTTGCCGTTCTTTTCATGTGATTTTTCTCCATATATATCACGAGCCACTGTTCTCCCATCATGAGTAGTGCTGAAGTTCACTGCTGATGGACTTTAGAACTTTAGGGCTAGCAAAGCTCATTGTTTTAAAAACTCTTTTTAATCTGATTTTCCAGCTGTCCATTAGACAACTGGCACGAGCATGCTCCTATGAAAAGTTTAATTCTCTCTCTTGGACAGAAAAGCAACTGCTAAGAAGATGCTTAGTCACTTGCATATTAGAGGACACCTCATCTGATGTGTAATTCTTCTGTGGTTTGTTGAGTCTTTGTTAATCTTTTTGTTCCACTGAAGACTCTTAGGAAATACAGTTTTACATGAGCATATCTTACACATTGCTTGAAATTAATAGGATTGTGGATTTTAAAACCATGGGAGACCGTTATGATTAACTAGTTCAAGCTCTACCTAGTCTGAGTTTCTGCACAGCACAGGTCATACTTCATCCAGGGATTTCTGTCTGAAGCCCAGCTCTGTGTTGTTAAACTAAGATGTATGTTTTATAAGCACATCTGATCTTGATTTAAGGACTACAATAACACTTAGTAATTTGCCCCAGTAACATATTATACAGTTAAAGGATAAATGAGTTCCCCTTTATTCCTAGTTTGAACTTTTTGATTTCAGTATGCAATTACTAGACCTTTTCCTGCCTCTGTCTGCTAGATTAAAGGCCCCTTCAAACTCAGCATAAGTACTTGTACAAATAGATAGTGTGATTTAAGTTACTTACAAATCTGTTCATTGTAGCAGCTAAACAGAAAATTCCTTTGCTACCAGTATTAAACTGGTTTCTTTAGTGCTGTGGGGCTTTTTTTTCTGGGCTTTTTTTTTTTTTCAGAGAAAATACTGTTTTATGGGATACAATATTGTTAATTTATTGATTTTTTTTTTTAAAGAACAGTCAGGTCAGTCGAGCAGCTTTCAGCAGAAGTGTCACAGCCACAGACATCCAAAAGAGGAATCCCTAAATCGCCTTATTCTCCCTTCTAACACTGATAATGGATGATGGTTCCAGCCATAGGCAGGGACTGCTGTCACTAGGCCAAGCTGCTCCAAACCCCACCCAGCCTTTCCCTGAGCACTGATGACTTAAAAGACCTGCTGTAGGCTCTGCACCATCTCTGCCACCCCAAGGACACCAAAGGACATCTCAAGGGACCCTGAGTGTCTTTCTGAGCAACAGACTCTTGCCTGCTCTATTTGAGAACTGAATTGTTGAGATCTGAGCTAGACAGTACAGGCTCTTTCTGGAGTCACTAGGGAGAAATGGGCCCCTTCACAAGATAATCCCTTTGACATAAAAAAATTGGACAGTTTTGCAGAAAATTACTAGCTCTTAAGAAGCTGTCCTTTCTTTCTGTAGACTGTGCAGGAGACATGCATGATTTAGAGAGGCAATTGTTAGATACCTGATTTAAGGAACTTGAACTTTGTCCTCTGTGACCCTCACTTGTGCCCTTTGAGACAAAATGATGCTTGGGAGTAGCCCTAGGCCATTTACACAAGGTTTCTGTTCTATCATGAAAGAAGTGGTCATGACATTAAAAGACAAACACTAGAGCTGATTACCATCCATGTTTGACATACATTAAAAATTAACTGAATATTAATTTACAAGACAAAGAATGCCGTAATAGGCTGTCAATATATTCAATTTAACATGTACAACATATGACCAAAGAAAGCCACCCAAGGTATTGTGCTGCCTGAATTCCTCAATAAAATGGCAACCTTTAGATGTATGAAATATACATTCTGGGGGAAAAAAAAAGAGGTAAGAATGAAAATCTATAGCTGAGAGAAACACAAGCCCAGAGGGAAAATTCAAGATCTGTTTATGTGTAATTGGGTTTTGCTTTGTGAAAATCTTGACAGCTAGAGGAGCTGCCTCATTGCATGAGACTGTTAATCACATTCAGGGATCTACATGCTGCTAACTGCATACAAAATTCCTGGAGATTTACAGCCTTTGCTCTGGTTTTACCTCATTTACACCACACATCACCCTATAGAAGTATCTCAGCACACATGTGGGATTTAAGTTTGAGAATTATCTCAGAATCTTAATGACTAATCCTGAATGATGAAACTGTGAGTCCGAGCACTGTTGCACACCCTGAAGTAATTTGAGTTGTGACAGTTTGTAACTCATACTGTAAATCGATGAAGCCAGAGATGTATTTTCTTTAATTTGGCTTAGGCCCATATGTATGCTGGATTAATAAAAATCAGTACAGACAGACAAAATTTTGCATTAACACGTTAGTTATAGTACAGCATAGTTTCATAATCAGTAGTTTACGAGTGAAGTTACAGCACATTTGTAAAGGGAAGGCTGCAGCCTGAGCAAAAAATCAGCAGCACTCTGAAATATCAGCATATCATGATCCTTCTGACTTCGACAGCAAAAAAAAAAGAGAACATCAATGAGATATGGATTGGATACCAGTGAGCTTCCTCCTTTCAGAGTCTCTCTGAGCTTCAAATTCAGTGCTGTTTGCATCCCTGTTGTCCTTTCCTATTAGTATTTCCTTGCTCTGCCTTAAAGACCTTGCTTTCTCACCCAATCTGATATTTTGTTCCTTAGAATGCTCCAAACCTGAATAATTAGGGAGTTCTGTGGTGTAGGTTTGAACTCCCTCAGCCTGAGGATGTTTAACCACATTGTCCCCTTCAAAATTCTCACCCAAGGCTCATCCTTAAAAGCAGCTATTCCAAATCATTAAACCAAGAGGTGTCAGCAGATAACACAAAAAAAAAAAGCAGATGACAGGACACGAGATTTGAGGGATACTTATTTGAAGATTTCAATGTCAATATTAACATTGTCTTATGGAACATTTGGGAATGTGAACCCTGGGAAAAAAGAAGGTAGAGAAGAGAGGAAGTTTAGTGTACCTTAGTTTGTGCCCAATAAGTATGAATAATGAGGGGAGATTGGTGCTTCTTTAATGTAGAGCCAAGTTCAACTTTAAATGCAAAATTCTTAGAGTTTGGAGTGTTCTGAGTGAGAATATCTTGAAGATGAAGCACTTTATGCCTATTAGTGCAAGTCATGGGCCAGAAATCAGAGTTTATCAGGAAAGCCAGTGGAAAGTGGTTAGGCAAGGGATTTCCACCTTGCCTTGGGAGCTTTTGTTCTTGCCTTTTGTTCTTGCAGTAATATAAATGGAGCAATGGAAAGGCATTCTCATCCAAAATGCTTGCAAAGCTGTGAGGCACCCAGGTTAACCATTCCCAGCCGTGGGGTGTCTCTGCACATCAGCACAGAGCAAAAGCAGAAGTTACAGCAAGGGATGTCCTCCAACACTGCACAGCAAGCATTTCTGAGCATATTTGGGCACTCAAAGTCAGGTGCTGAGTAAGGAGATACCTGATGAATGTGGTCTTCTTTTTGGTAGACTTCCTGGAAATAAGGAAGACTGGATCATTGAGTGGGATTTAGGCTTTTGAAGACCTAGTTCCAGTTTAGGTGGAACTGGGATTTAGGCATTCCAGTTCCCACTGCCTGCTTAGACAGTAAGCTCCTCACAAGAGTGACCTTCAGACCTGAAGACATCTGTCAGCATTTAACAATTAAATAGGAAGGTCTTGGTTAAAACACAAGGGTAAGAAAAAAAATCCAGGATTCCACTCCAGATGAGAAGGAGACTTCCAGGATGCTGGATGTGTATTCTGCCGCACATCATCTGGCCAGCTTTAGAAATGTCACTTTTCTTATTTCTCAGCTTCTCTGTATAGACCAAAGGAAAATTTTCATTCCTGCAAGTGTTGTGTGTATAATATATGTATTATTCTCTAGAAATACCAACACACTAGAGAGAAGCAGCTAATATAAAACCTTGGATGAAAAGCTTTTATGCTAAACAGAACTTAAGATTAGCCTCTATGCCTAAATTTCCAAGTGTAAAAAATTGAGATAATACTCTTGCTTATAGTCTACAAGGGATTTTGAGGCCTAGAGAGGATGGCAACTTATATAAGTATGATATATGTAATTTTATATGTAGCATAAACAGAGCCTACATAAGACTTCATGAAATACTTAGAACTACACACTGCAATAGGTAGACAGTGCCTTAATTTCCTTTTTTGAATTTCAGGCCAAACTTGAAAATTGGTACTAGTGCAGATTAAATTACTGTTTTCCTAAAAATCCATTAAAAAATAATGAAAACCTGGAAAACATTTAGGTTGGACAACCCTTTAATGCAGTCACTTACTAAAATAAATCCAAAAGCTGTCATTGTGATCAAGGTTTTCAGCAATTCCATAGCTGTGTCTGAAATACTTTCATACAGTATTTGCTTTTTATCTCTGTTTAGAAAGTGGACACTAACATTAAAGCCTGTGCAGACTGAGTCTGAAGTAGAATCCAATCCTCTGCCTAACACAAGACTAAGAAGTAGAACAGCGTTGGTTTCATGGTTATATGACAATATTAAAAAAAAAAAAAAAAAGAAAAGCAAACATAGCCAACAAAACCAATAATACTGCAAAAAAAAAAAAAGAAGAAAAAATACAAACAAACTAAATTTTTATGGAATGCAGTGTTTTGAGCTTATGAAAATAGTAAAACAAAGAAAGGAGTCACAACAACTTGTCTGTATCACAAAATAAGAGCAGCATTTCTACCTGAAATAGTATAGTGGGAGGACAACCATCTCTGGTTTGGGGGATTTTGTCAGTTATAGAGAGAATGGTGGGATGCAAATATCTAAGGAATATATAAATAGGGTACATTTTTTGTTAGCTCTTTAACTCAATATAAACTTAACATTCAAGATGATTATATGTAACTTTTTCTCCAAGTGAATACATCGTAATTGTATGGAAAAATACCCCCAAATATAAATGGTTAGGAAAACATGAGAAAAAGAAGAAATGTGTGTGATATGTGTAGAATACTGCAGATATTTTAGATAGTGTTTGGGAAGATTGTCTTCAAAATGTATCTCCAGAAGATTAATCCCATCTCCATATAAGAGTTTAAATGACTTATTTTGTTGAGGTGATTGTTGCTGTCAATTGAATTCAAAGGGAGCCCTACAGTAACCTCTCTGTAAGTTATAAAATTAATGTGAACACCTGAAAGCCTCACAGTCCTCCTCCAACTGCTCTGTTATGTTAGATGTTAGACAAAGACACACAGGGCACTGAGCACATCTTGGCTTCACCACAGAGCTTGGAGGATGAAGCCACAGAGCTTGGGAGACATCCAACTTCGAAACTGAAACCTGCAGAGCTGGTCAGGAATCTACCAAAAAAAGGTTTCCCGAGAAAACAAGAATTCTTGAAACCCACAACAGATTTGAAAGGAGACATGCTCTCACTAAACAAGTAAAAGCAAATGTCACTCCAAAACTGTTAATAACTGGGTGGCTAAGGAATGAATCTGAGTTATGAAAATTAAAGTTCAGATTCCTGATTTGAATTATGTACAGAGAAAAATTCCTTTTAACACCCTACTGGAATACCCTATTACTGTCCTATGAGGACTGCCTCTATGTCTTTGAAAATCTTTACAGTCTTAGTTTAATTTTTGTTTGGAACACATAAATTTCTGGAATCTCATAACTTTTTTTCCCTGAGCACAACTCCTGCTTGCTGTAACCATAACTTATCAGGCAGCCAACAAGGAAAAAAGAACCCAAAGCAGTATTAAATTCTGCTGCATCTAGACAAGAAATATATATTGGGACTGATCCAAAAGCCACTTAAAAGCATGAAACATTTTATGGGGTTGGATTGTGCACAGATAAATTTCACATATATGCATACAGTCCTTACAGACATGCAATATGAAAGCTACACCAGTTTTTCCTGAATATTGAGATATATATCAGTCTAACAGAACAGTTCAAAATAGAAATAATGTCTTTTTTTATATTTAAATATCTCTGCACACCTAAATGCCATTCCAACAAGCAGAGATGACATGTTTATGTACAACTATTTATGAAAAGTAGGTGTCATTTGTTTATGCCAATGAAAGACAGGGAGAAGTTCATATATGAACAGGTATATAAATTCATTAAATTGCTTTTTATGTGCACATCCTCAAACGTAAGTTTGCAATTTGCCAATCCATCTTCTTCCAGACTCCTTCCAATATTGCAGCAGTGGTGAGAAATCCAGAAATCATTATCCAGCCTTCAATCAGTATCTCACAGGCTGGGCTAACTTGCTTTATCTTAATAGTAAGATAGTGACTGGCAAGAGCAATAACACTGAGATAAGACTGGATTCATATCGCTCCTTGTCAACATTCTTGGCACGCTGCTCGTTTTTTATTCTTGAATAGAGACCCAATCAATCCTAACTCATAAAATTACTGGTGGCAATGCCTGGAATGTTGTAGAAGCTTTAGTGATATCTCAGTTTTAGAGACGTTTGGCTCTCATAACTTTTTATAGAACAGTTTGCTAAAGGATAAGCTTATTTAATTCAGACAGAGAAAAATATTTCATGAGATGTTCTCACATCACTGAAGACGTGTGAAAGGCTGCTTGTCACTGCTGTCTTTGCTCAGTCCATTGCTAGGGTAGCACATCTGCCCTCTGTGAGATTCTGGTCTGGCAGGGAGTGAAACACTTGTTAACAGCAGTTAAAGGTGGGTCTAGGGAGATGAAAACGCTTGGTTCTTATCTACTCCAGCACCCAGATCTTTAAGGATATAAAACGTCTTCAGTCAATCATTCTCCAGTCTTGCAGCATTCCAGGGCTCTACCTGAAAGCCACACTAAGTCCCAGCTCTGCCACGTTCCCTGCACCAGGCTCTGCTGCAGCTGGCTGTGGATGTCAGGGATGGTATTTACACCCTTAGGTCATGCAACAAGCCCAGTCTGTGGGTGCTGGCTGTGAACTTCATCCAGGAACTTTTAAAGTTTTGTTTTGTTTTGGTTTTGTTTTGTTTTCTTTTTCTGAAGTACACATTATGGCCATCCTGATAGTGCACATGTTAACATGCCACCCATTGTAGCAGTGGATACTAACTTGGTCAAATGCAAGGAAATGAATAATTTCACTCATTAAATAAGTGACTCAAGGGGTAGTAAAACAGGGACAAGAAATGACTCCCCTAAAATACAGCTCACAGTCATCATGCCTGGCTCTTTTTTTGCTAAGAATAAAAGGTATACTCAGTTCAGTTTACTTCAACATGTTACACTCGTTTGGGATGTTGGAAATACATGGTACTAACCCATAAAAACAAACACACTTCTCACACTTCTCACAAGGGTTTTGGGGAGGGAGAGAGCCCTGGAAATTTTTAGGATGATGTTTTATTTTAGAAATTCACCGTGTATTTGTCAATTAAACTTTTTTGCTTTTGAAAGAAAAAAGTCTTCATGACTCTTCGGCAGAATCCAGTATTAGTCTTTTATCATTTGAAAAGCTGGTAAAAGTATCTAGAAAAAAAATAAAAATGGATACAAGACTGTCTTCCTAATTAAACACTAAGACTGCAGTATAGAGTCTCACACCACACTGTAAATATGAAATTAGGGATCCTAGATGAAATGTCAGAAGCTTTTTCTTATGAGTTTATATCAGCAACTTGATTATCATATTGATTCTGCATATCAATGAGATAACATCCCACAGTGTTTATTCTTCACCCAATTGCTTTCTTGAACATAATAAAATTAAATCCAATATGATATTAAATGTAAACATACAGTGATATTATATGTAAATATCCATTTAAATATCTCTCTGCTTATTGATATTCAAATTCTCTCTGCAAGTGTAACATTGCTAACTACAATAATATATTTTTCAACCTTCATCCAGAGACTGGAACTAAAAAGAGGATAATCTATTTCTATTCCTTTCCATAATAACATTGCATTATTTATGTAGAAGGAAATGAAAATAGTAAGTCTATTCTGCCTGAACTACACTTCTTAGCTGATCCCTCCTGATTGGTCTTGGAAAGCAGAATGGAAAAAAGAATGTGATGCACATGCTAAGCTGGTGCTGGCCAGACTGAGCAGACAATTTTTACCCTGCCCTCCACAAATCAAGAGCTATATTTAGACTGTAAACTCCTGACCCAGGCAACCTCTTTGTTCTGTGTTTGTACTGAGACCAATACTATGGGGTCCCGTCCTTGTCACTGGACTCTTGTGTAACACAGTAAAACAACTAAAAACAACTTATTTTCTGTTTTGTAGAACTGGAGGCCTTGCTGCTGTGGGTTTCTTTTGTGCAGTGACATTGTGTGTTCTTGGGATGTTCAGCAGTGACTCAGATTATCATCCTGTGCTGTTACAACACCATCATTACTGGTGCTACATGTACCCACAGGTGGGAGCCTGAATCCTATTTTTTTTTTTTTTTGTGAAATAGTACATTTGTCCTGTTATTTTTCTGTGATATTAAGTATTTCCAGTCACCAACCTATGCCAGCTCCCTGCAAAACCTTGTCTTTTTTCTTTCTATGCTGATTTGGTTCAAATATCTACCCAGATCTTCCATTACTAAAGTAAAGGTAAAAAACTTCATAGACTGACTGAATGGTTACAGTTGGAAGGGACATTAAAGGTCATCTGTTTCCAAGCCCCTGCCATGGGCAAGGACACCTTCCACTAGATCAGGTTGCTCCAACCTGGCCTTGAATGCTTCCAGCCACAACTTAGTGTTTTTAATAAAATATATATAAGCCAATTGCAATTACTAAAATATTATTTTTTCCCAGGTGGTAAATAAAGGACAGATTTGACATTGTATTACTCCAGTACAAAGTCAACAGCTCAGACAATTTTTATTTTGGAGCGTTCTTATTCAGCAAAGCAAACAGTATAAGGAATGCTAAAATCTCTAAAAAGCTTTCAGTTAATTAATAATAACAGGAATGTGACTGTTTAGCTAAAATACTCAAAAGAGCACTGGAAAACTGTTCCAAATAAAGCAACTTGTATCCCACTCAAAAGGATTGAATCTTCCTTACTTGACTTTTTCTGTGTTTTTTTACTTCTTGCATGGATAAGGGGAAATCTGAATCAATCCACCAAAACTTCACAGTTCAAAACTAAGCAATGGAACAGTTGAGCAAATTTTTATTCTGTTCAGAATTGAACCCAAAGAAAATCTTGGTGGTTTAACAAGAACTAATCACAGAGCTGGAAAAACAAAAGGTTTCTTTTTTGTGTTGTATTTCAGCTTCTTGTAATTACACATCTGAAATCAAAATTAGGGCTATGGACTCATGTTTGGTACTTTGCCTCTTAATGCATGATATTACACTTGACTTCTCCTTTTGCAGTTGTCAGTAGATAAGAACATAATTGCTTTCTTTGTCTAATCTTGCCTTTGTGCTCCAAGCTCTCCATTTTACATAAGACTATTTTCCATGATGTAGTGGTAGATGTGTTGTTACTTCAACAGTCCTCACAGTTCACTATCACTTTCTACTTCATAACTGCTGAAAATAATTTCTCGCAAATTCTTGATTTGATTGGTTATCTTAATGAAATTCTGCAAAATTGATATGTAATCTGGACATTGTTGTTAGCCCTAACACAGAGATTTTTAGCCTGAGAGGAGTTCTTTTCTAAGAAAAAAATTCCCTGTTAGAGACACTTCCTTTGTTAGCAAATGCTCCTTAAAAATACTTGATGTTTTGTTTTAGGAGATACCAACCTATTTGTAAGTTCACAGAAAATTATAATGAGAACTTATCTACAGCTAATTTCCCAGCTCATATATTATATAATACAGAAACTGCTATAGAGAATCATTATTTGATGTTACAGATTATGTAGTAAATGTTTGGCTGCTTTTTGGTGTTTATGGGAAGAATTTGAGTGGCAGAGGCAAATGTGTTTGCCCAACATATGATTAACAAAAATGGGTGCTGTTTGTTAAAAAACACATCTCTGAAACTTAAAAAAAACCCCTAAACCTCCAAAAAACAACAACAAAAACAACAAAACAAAACAAGAAAAAACACCACCCACAAAAAAAACCAAACAAACCACACAAATAAACCCAAAATTTCCAAATGGTAGAATTTACTTTCTGTTTACTAATTTTCTATATAATTATGGGTCAGTCAAGATTACCCAGATGAAAATATACAATCTCTTAGGGTGATGAGAGGGCAGCAATGAAAAAGTATATCAGTATTGCACTGTGAACCGTACAAGCTTAAAATTAAAAAATGTCATCTTCTATGTGCTAAATTTATGCTCTCATATACCTATCAAAGGGAATTTCTAGCAAAGAATTGATCCTAAATACTTTGTCTATAAAGAAGAAGTGGAAAGGGATTTAGTTCATGGAAAGGTTTGGCTTCACATTTTGATTTCAGCAAACCAAATAACCTCAGCTTATCCCTCCACTTTCTCTGAAGAAGCCCTGACTTCCCATGAAATTGTGAGCATTACTGAAGGATTGAAACTTGATAAGGTGTGGGGCTGGGGGCATGGAGTGTTTGTCTGAGGAATATTGTGTGCTTAGAGATTCAGCTCAGGGTGTCTGTGAGATGAGGATTGCTCTAGAAAACAGCCAGAAGTTTTGTCTTCAAATCTCAACTCTTTGGACTTCTGAAAGGCTGTGAACTTTTATTTTCTCCAATTCAGTCTCCAAAGCAGAATATTTCCTGTGTTTTGAACAGATTTGAATATGCTAAGAATAGTCCTATGAATAGGACTGGCTAGACACTGATTGTGAAAGCTGTAACAAAAATTAAACCTGATTTGTATTGCACCCTTTCAGTTTTAGGAGTATTGATTAAAAGTGTATTGAATTGTTTTGAGATCCAACAGACACAATTTCAAAAAACAAAAACTTGTGAGTGTAGTAAGACCACTGAGGTCTTAGGAATGTACAACTGAAAGAAAACTATGAGAGATACCTTGTGAAAGAAAAACCATCATGCCCATAAGCTAGGAATCCAGATCACAGTAATTCTAGCACAATGCAGGAATGTTGTGAATGGTTATTTATTGCTCATAATTCCTTCTGTCCCCAGTGTCTTTCTGGTGACTTCTCTACTGGTAACTGAAGACAGCCTGACCACAGATAGCGCTGCATGGCTCTTCTCCATACAGATGAACTCTATTACCTTCCAAAAACATCGTGGCTGTGATGCCTTGTGAAGGCTGACCTAGAACAGAGACTATATGGAGTTAAGAATACAGTAGGGATTTATTAGAAGGCTTCTATGGATGCACCTTGGGCAGCACAAGAGCCCAGCCAGGGCTGCACCCAGGGTGAACCAAAATGGTCACAAAATGCATGGCCGGTCACGGGGTCTCTCCCTTTTATAAGTTTTGGTCCACTTGCATATTGGAGTTAATTGTCCAATTACAGCTTTAGGTTATGAGGTCCCATCCTGCTTGTTTTTCTCTCTTTAGCCACGTTGTTTCTGCTCTTGGGCATTTGTCCTTGGTCCCCAGCCAGAGAAGGAATTGTTTTGTCTCCCTACTCTGTGAAGAAAACTCAACATCCCCTAATACGAAGCTCAGAACTGCACACTAAAGCAGCACAGAACCTGAAAAACATAAAAGCTAAAACCTGAGGCATCAGCTGCACCTCACACTACCCCAGCACAACTGGGTGCCAGATTTGTGTGGGAGAAGTGATGTTAACAGCACAAAACTGTTTCAAAGCCATCCTGCATCTGAGCTCAGGTGCTCTTGTGTTTCACTGGTCCCTGGAAGGAATTGGACTCTTTCAAGGAAAAATCCTCTCTTACTCTGACTGTTCAGACTTAGCTCTCCATCATTCAATTCTTTCTTCATGGGTACAGTTTTTCTTGGAAAACAGAGGAGTCACCTGTGAAAAAAGATACTTGTGGCACCTCAGAAAACTTGGCATCTAGAGACACAGGAAGCGTGATGTCCACACGATGCCTTCGCTTGGCACTGCACTGAAAAACCTCTTGAGGAGAGAGATTAAGCCAAAGGCCCAGATTTGAAAGCTAACACAGGTACTCATTAGGCACAGATTAGTGGCACAGGGCACAAGTGTGGTATAAAACACCACCAGACAGCTCTTACACTATGGCTTCACCAAGGAAAACCCAGGTGTTTTAAGGAAGTCAACCAGATTCAATCAATGGGAAACCTGAGGTTGGGATGAGCTGTGTGGTACTAACTGAAGTGGTCATTTAAATGAAACCCTTTGCTTAGATTAAAAAAAAAATAAAACAACAAAACAACTACATGGAAAGTAATTCTCCCTGCATTTCGTTGTCCTCTTTGTTCATTTTTCACCTTTTGAAGCTGTACAAAAGCATCTTGGCATTTTCAACATGATTAACACAGCCACAGAATGGATTTGAAGTCAGAGGGTAGCTTGTCCTAAGATTGCTTTTAAAGAATAACATGCATTGTTTCAAGGTGTCAGCAGCGTTGTGCATCATGCACTAAGCTCTCCCCTGTCTTCCTGTGTTTAAAGGGATTTCAGAACAGATCTTTTAACTCCAGGTGCACGAGTCAGAGTTCACATGTACAGCAAAGCAATAACTTGTTGCAGGCTGGAAGGAGGCAAAATTTCCAGGTAGATAGTGTCAAAGAGGTTTTACTGGATCTTTACTGTTTCAGTGGCTTTAATAGGTGAGTGTAAAGCAGAAATACTTAGTTTAGGAGTTTAGTCTGGTTTAGGAGCCCTTGGATTTGAGCTCTGTTTCTACTCTGTAGCCTAGACTACAATCACCTTGACTTTATGTACATTTTCACCCTATGCCCCAAAACATCAGCTGAGTGTTTTTCGGCATGATAGTTTAAGAAAGATGATAAAATACTTGCTATTACATGCATTTCAGAGTGAAACTCCTGACCAGTTCTGCAGAATGATTTTGGATTATGCAATTTTTATGCCTTCCTTGAGTTTTATGGCAGGTCACAGATGAAAGCCCTGAAAGTTATGCTTTCTATTGTTACATCTTTATTATAAGTAGCATTGATAACTCCACTTTAAGACTAAGCAAACACAAATAAAAAAAGAGAGGAAAAAGATATATAGTTTTGCACTACCGACCATATAACACCAATAAATTCCTGATTTTACGTGTGATCTGTAGAACCTTTTTCACTCACCAGTAATAAAGGTTATAGATTTGTTTTCATATTTCTAAAAATTGATTTGCAAACATTTTATACAAAATTTCTTGGACATTAAGAGGTATGAAATTCCACATCATCTGAAAAAAAACCCAAGAAAATCTATTTTGTTGATATTAGAGCCAATCAAGAAACCAAACGATGAATTTATCTGAATGCTTACAAATATAATATTTCCTTTAATTTCTTTTTATTGAAATAACCTTTTGTGACTACTAATAGCTTTCACATAACATCAGTTTCAGCAGCCTGACCTGACTCTAGACACAAAGTTAAATGTAAACTAATGAGCACTTAACTTTCCATTACATAAATGGACATTTATCAGATGACAAATTAAAACCAATAAGACACCAAGACAAATGTGCTGTCAACAGCATTAAGATGGGTCATTTTCACTACTCCCCTCAACTGTACATTAATAAGCATTCCCTATTGCAGTGTATTCAGGGCTTTGATATTGATTTCTACAGAAGTCCAACAGAAGTCAAAGTTTACAGCATGGTGTTGAGTCCCACAAGGAATATGGTAACTATGACTGTGTGATTTTGAAGCCATGATGACTAGAGAAGTCAAATATGTATAAAAGATATTTAGGAAAAGCATACAAAAAATACAGAGTTTTTTATTTTGTACTTAGGCTCATTTTTAGAAATGTGTATCCAGATATTTCAGCATTGTGAATACACTAAATATTCAGGCAGCACAGAAATGAAAAAGTTAGTCCTGTGGTCTATTTAAAAAAATGAATAAAAGAAAGAGTTTGAGGCAGTTTGCTTTAGTTTGCTTTGCAGCTAATTGATTTAATGCATGCAGTTTAACTGCAAACTTAGGAAGTTTTCATTTTTATTTGACAAAGCCTTTAATTTCTTCAAGAAGTAAATTTCTAACAGGAGATGATCAGTTTAGTCATGCCTCTGAAGAACATTTTTTACAGAAGGAGGATGCAACTCTTACTGATGTTAACCCTTGCCTGAATCCTGGGAATAGCATCTCAGCCTTAATGAGCAAATGCCACATGTGATAAGGAGCCTCTGATGATGAGCTGGAAAATATAGGTTATAATTGAGCAATGAGATCTAGCCGAGTGAAAGACATTTGTGGAGTGGATTGTGGATGCAGTTAATGATTCTTAGTGCTCACTGCCTGTGTTCATCATGCCATGAAGAGGCAGAGTTCACTGGCTGTCAGAAGCAGAGGATGGAGGATGGAGAGATGTGGGATTTCTGCCACTGACTCACTAAGTGAACATGTGAAATCACTTAACCTAGGATTAACAAGGCACCTGTGTGAACAGCCATTGAAATTTGGTAAATTAGTGTCATAATTTAATGCAGGGAATTACATATGAATCTACATATTTGGGCTAGGAAAAGTGCAGAGAAGAAGGCTGAAATCAGCCTATGTGATACTGGGGGATAGGAGCAATTTTAGTGTGTGGATGAAACCCAGACACACTGAATAGATGAGACTTTAAAACACATGAGGGCTGATGTATCCATAACCAGCTGCTGCTGGCAGCATGAAGAATTCCCTGTGAAGGTGGGCAGGTTGAACTGTTTTTCCTTATCACTAGAAAACCCTAACTGTGGGGAAACAGCATAAATTCTATTTTCTGGGGTGGGGGGGAAGCAATGCTTTTTAAATTTTAAATATTAGAAATATGTTAATTTGTAGCATCAGAAACTCCAAGTGGGGTTGATCTGACAAAAGGTGAGTGTCTGAGCTTGTGCTTTGGAGCTTTGAGAATCTGGGCTCCATGAGAGTCAGTGGAGATTAGGGGCAGGACTTGTCTAATGAAATGTAGCTGTCTAAAATAGGATGAGACACTTGGATGTATTGACTGTCTCTCTCTACTAAGGGAGTTTGGAGTTACTTGGTGAAATGCTGAAACCAATTTGTCTGTGTACATCCAGAAACCCCTGTGTGGTTGGATGAATTCCAGCTTGTGCAACACATGTATAATAAAAAAGAAGTCCAATGTTTTACATTTCTTTTCTCTTATAGATAACCCTAAAAAACTTTCAGGAGAAGCTTGTACTTTTCAGTTAATATTTACTGTATTCAGTCTGAGATACTTCAGTGGGGTCCAATCACCAAAAAGAAAACAAGTTCATTTTAGGCAGATAGATGAAGACAGTCCAGATTCTACAAGTGCATTGTAGTCTTGCACATAAACCCAGTTAAGGGCATAAATACACCCTGCAATGAGTTGCTGGAGTTTGAAACTACTCCCAGCTTTGTGCAGCTATCTGTATGAAAATCTTCCTGGTAATTCCAGTTTCACAAAACCAAAAAAAGCTTTCTATCTATTTGAACTTTCATAGCAAAAGATTGGTTTAATCTTAGAAATAACTCCATGGCCATTCACAGAAAATAATCCCATCACTTGCAATGCATTTTTAAGGACTCAGGGTCTGTGTTTGACATGTGTGGATAGTGGAGAAGTTTTGACCTTTTCTTTCTTAACCACCCCATGATAGGGAATGTAGGAAATATTTCCTGCTATCACCTCAATTCCTGTCAAACTTTAGCCTGGAACTAATTAAGAAATTTTTTGTAATTAGCCCGGTGTCTGTTCTTGATGCTCGGGTGTCTGTTCTTGATGGTTAATGTGACATGGCAGGTTCCTGGGTGGCTGTAGAGCAGTGGAAGCAGTGAGCATTGTTTTCAGCACCAGGATTTTGTGTTTGCCATTGCAACTCACTTCACACTTTAATGTTAGCTAGTTCTTTAAATGAAAAGATTTAAAAGGAACATTAGACTGAAATATGTTTTTTTCCCCTCCAAATTTTCTTATTTGTAGAAATGTAACAACTTGCTGATTGATGCTTTCTCTGCTTGGTCACTACAGAAAAAAAAAAAGTGTGAGGAAGCTGACAGGTTGAAATGTAACACATTAAAGTGAGTACTTTTTTCTTTTACTTTAGTTTGGAAATTGGCACAGCCTGCCTAAGTGTTCAATTTGGAAAAAGAGTCAAATGTTTCTTTCAGGAAAACCTCATGGTATGGAAATTCTTGTCTCTGATTTACATTAGAGACTAATAAAGCTTTCGACCCTCTAACTCTTCTTTAACTGTTTGGTTCCATCCTTTAAAGGAGGCTGCTGCTGTCCTGCCTATTGACTCACCAGACTGGTTTGATGTGCTGCTGAGTGTTCTTGGAAAGAACTTGTAATATATCTATTTTTCAGCCAAATCAAAAGCAGTGCTAGTGGCCTTGCTAGGGATGACATTCAACTCTGGGAAACATGAAAGACCTTTCTGAGGACCAAATATTTATCTTCCAGATAGGCTAGACAGTACTAGGAATCAGGTGTTTCTAAAGCTTCCCTGAGGGAAGTTTTTTGGGTGTTGTGATTTTGCAGAGCATTTCCATTTCAATGTACACACTGCATCCACATTCGTGACCAGGAGAAACATAGAAATGTCTCTGGGGAAGGCTGTGATCTCATGAAGGGATGTCTCAAGGAGGATTTCTGCATCCATGCAGAGAAGGTCAGAGGCTCTGCATGGCTCTGCGCATTCCCAGGAATGCCTGGCATGTCTCTCTTTGCCTGTGAGGAGGCCTGGGAAAACAAATACTTTTACTTCTTCCTTTGCCAGGATAAGCAAACCATAGAGCTCATTGGAGGTCAAAGGAAATTGGGCAGCTTTTTGCTCCAATTATGGCAGAGCCCTAGTGAGGGCAAGGATTTCCGGTCATGAAGTGAGAAAATTCCCCAAGTCCCAGGTCCTGCACTGGGCTCTGCTGGATGTGCTGCACAAGGAGCTCAAAATCTCCACTTTTTGCTCTTTCAGTAGCTTTTTCCTGAACTGTTTGCAAATCTACACAGGCTTTTCTTTGAAGGACACTTCAATTCCTCAGTTGGTTCAGACAGACTTGGGAATAAGTAGATGACCTTGCAGTCCTCTCAGCTTTCAGGGTTTTCTGCTCCTCTCTTCCTTTAGCCCATTTTTGCACTCAGTAAAATGTATCTGCTTTTTCTTAAGCTGTGTCACAGTCAAAAGGATCACCAGTACCAAAACCCCCTTTTCTAGGAACATCTCCATTATTGCAGAGATGTGGTGTTACATTTAGATCTCACAGGCACATCCTCAGGGGTTATTTTGAGAGGTGAAGGTGACAATGCCTTGTCTCATCTCCACCATGAGTCCACTCAGCACAGGATAATTGACCCTTCCCACCTGGCCATAACTGAGCAGGATTTGAGGTTGTGGACCAGCCACTGCCCTGCTTTGGTTGTCTGGCTCACTGAGCTGTTCCCCCGGATGGCTGTTTTAGCTGGAAGACTGATTTTGTTGATCTGAAGATCATTTCCATTCAGACATGAGTGATTCCACAAACCAGTTGAACAGGCAGCACAACATCTTAATGAACCAGTAAATATCAGCATGAATCATCATGGATTCTCATTAGTCACAAACTGTTAATTAACTGTGACTTCTGTAGCACAGGTACAAAAATCTCTTTTCTAGACCTCTCTCCTAATAGTTACAGAATCATAGGATCACAGAATGGTTTGGGTTAGAAGGGACCTTAAAGTTCATCCAATTCCAACTGCCCTGACATGGGCAGGACCACTTCCACTCTCTCAGGTTGCTCAGAGCCCCATCCAACCTAGCCCTGAATACTTCCAAGGATGGGGCAGCCACAGCTTCTCTGGACAACTTGCTCTCTAGACTTCCAGTGTCTCACCCCTCCTTGAGTAAAGAATTTCTTCCTCATATCTGACCTAAATTTCTCCTCTTTTAGTGTAAACACATTCCCCCTAGTCCTAGCACTATATGTCCTGCTGACACTGCTTTTTGATGGAGCACCACTGATTTGTGGGGTGCCCAAATCTCTCCAGGTTGGCCATGAACAATGTGTAAAAACCAGGATAACTTGCCATAACCACATATTTATATGACCCTAAGCCTTCACCAGTTATCTGGCTGTTTGTTCCTATTTTTCAAGAAAAGCTTCCTAAGACAAACGTGTCTGAAGGCAAGGCAGCAGAAGGGAACAAAAGCCTTCATGGTTTGGGCTTAAATCTGTATAATTTCACAGATGTTCTAAGCCCCATGGTTTGGGCTTAAATCTGTATAATTTCACAGATGTTCCACCAAAATGACATCATCTAGTATCTTGTCTTACCAAGGCCAGCCCTTGACAGCTCCTGGCAGCACAGGAACAACCTCAGAGAGAAATGGAAAATGGAAGGTAATTTCTTTTCTCCCATACTCATTAATTTGCAAACAGATCTCCATTAGACAATCCCAAAGCTTGAGACCTCCTCAGCTCTCCCAAATATTGCTTACATTTATTATTATTACTACCCTAGTTATTCTCGTTAGTTTAACACCATATCTAAACATCCCAAGTTGATTTTGAAGGGAGTGTGGATGGAAATGTGAGGGGTTTATTTATTTTTAATAAGGATAAGCCCAGGCATTAGAAACCCACTCTGTTTTCCCAGTTTTCGTATCAGTCCCCAAGCATGCTTCTACCACCATCTTACAAACTCAGACTGACACGGAGCTGATAAATTGACAGAAAGTATCAAATGTCAGCTAGGGCTCTGATTCCCTCTGGAGGCTCTTGGGAACAAAGTATGAACAGATTGTTCATACCAGAATACCTCATTATTTTAAGCAAATTGACTTTCTTATTGACTACATTGAAAGGTTGTACACTACTTATAATTACCAGTTCTACTTAATTTTCCTTTGTAAAAAGGTCTGTACTCTCTACTTGACAGTATTATTTTGATTAACCTACTTTTTGCCCCAAGAGGCCATTTAATATTTAAAAAAGAATGGCTTGATTGTACAGATGTATAGCACATGCACACGATTATTGTTATAATCACCCATATCTAATCTGAATGGTGAAGTGCATTACACTACATTTTGCAATGAACTATGAGATTTTGTAGAGCTGGTGAGGTTAACAGCAGTATACACATTGAAAAAAAAAAAAAAAGTCCTGCAACTGCAGGAACACAAAGTGCAATCTACCAGAAAATACAACGGTGTGATGTGAAGCAAGAAGATTAGAGGATGTGTTTCACACCCCTTGATTTCAGTTCGTGACTATTTTATGATCACTCTATTTGGCTGATGTTTTATGGCTAATAATAATATGATATATTAATTTTTACATTCTCTCTGCTACTGCTCTCAAATCCAACTTTCTCCCACCTCTGGTTTCAAAATGACAGAGTAATATGAACTGATTACAGTTTGGCCTGGTCAGATATGGTCAAGGTAATTGCTGGAAACAGCTTCTTGGCTTTTTGAGATATGAGAGAGGCATTGAAAAGAACCTGCTGATGCAGAAACATCTACCTGGAATGAGGGCCAGTGAAATGTCACTTGCAATCCCATTAGAGTGATCCTGGTTGACTACCTCACACTGCCCTAAAGGAAGCATTTTCTCTCTACACTAGTTCATTGAAAAATAGGGGAAAAAATTACGACTGGTTCAATAAAAATGAGGCTGTCAAGGGTCTAAAGCCAAACATTGTACTCTACTGTGTTCATAATCTTTTTTTTCTTCTAGATTTTTCTTTCCTTGTATTCTCACAAAGCAGCATGACTCCCTGCTGGCATTAGAGTCCAGTTCTGATTCTATTTCAAATTGATATTTCAAGCCAAGAAATTCAAACCCCAACTTTAATATTTTCCACATATCAATTTTCTCTTGACACATTAACAAGTCTCTGTGAAATGCTGTTATACTTTGACACATGGCTTCATAAAAGTGACCTCTTCCTATTCAGATATTGGCCCTTGCTATGTTTATCCTGTTGACAGGAAAAAGTCTTGATATGATTAGAGGAATAAAGTCAAAAGTGAAGACCAAATTAAAATGTATTTTCATCATTAGAAAGGTAAAACTCTGCTTGCAGGATCTTTATTGCTGGTAATGAGGCAAGAAGTAAGAAGAAACCTGCTTGGTTTTCAGATTGCAGTCTGTGTTGGCAAGAGGGGGAAGAGAAAATAAGACTCTTTTCACTCATGAACGGAGAAAATTGGATCTGGAATCCATCGGGAAAAGATATATAGGAGCCTACAATGTCATTTTACTGTCACTTTTCAGACAACAAGCACTTTTGGGGAGCTCCAGTCAGAGTTTGAAGGAATGATCCAATAAACCACACACACTCCTAGGGTTGTGGTGCTAGGGAGTGAGTGACTGCAATTAAAATGACCCTCAGATGCTTCAGAATAAGATTTCAGAGGTTTATAGTGAGAACACTTAAAAATGTTCAGCTGCTTTTCCTGCTGCAGAGTGATCAGCTACCTCTAGAGAAATGAAACAAGACAGGCACAGGGCTCTCATTGAGGAGCCAGAGATCTGTAGCCATTGCACTGGGACAGACTAAAGAAAGTCATTATTTTCTGTAACTGTTTTGTCATAAATTTCTGGCAGCAGAACTTAGGGAAATAATTGGCTCCTAGTAATTTTTCATGAAAATGACAAAAATTGATAAGTATTTCACTTTGACACACTGTATGTGTTTGATTTAACTTATGCAATCAGCAAACAGAAAATCCGTGGAGGTGATGCAAATCTTCTGGTATTTAGTTGTAGCATCACAAACATGGGGATTGTATGGGCAAGTAAGCCAAGTTTCAAACCAAGCTGTAGAAAACTGAATTGGGTTGTGGGTAAATTTATATTCTGGGATGCTGTACTTCAATGACTGTCTAAATACCATTCTTTGTGGAAAGTTATTTTGCTGAGGTGATTTCTAAACAACTTGTATTTCCCCTTTTTGACCAGACCAGAAGACCAGAAATACCATGCACAGTTATTTGTGGGCTATCTGCTGCCTAAATTCCAAGTAAACTAATGAACAATTTCTCAGTTGTTTGAGTTGCCCAGGTTGGTAGGTACAAGAAGAGTGTATTTAACTCACTTTGACATAAAGGAATTCCTCATTAAAAAAAAAAAAAAAAGAAAAAGAAAAAGAAATGCCATATATAGATTTTTTTAAACTTCTGGAGATGATTTTGCAACTTTTTTTTTTTTTTTTTTTTTTTTTTTTACAATTTAGTGATCCCTTCGTCAATACAGTTGAAAGAATCTGGGGAGAAATTCAGCTCACCTGAAAGCAGACAAAGACTAAGTTCCTTAAAAATAGGTTTCTAGTGCCACCTGATGCATCCTTGAGGATCTGAGTTGCACCATGAGACTGGCATATATAACACAAAATATATGATCCCTGGAGCTTTCTGGAAGAGTGTTTGGAGGATATGCTGGCTGCCTGAGTCCTTCCCAATAGCTCCACAAAAGTGCCCCATTTGTGGGCACTGAAGTTGGATCCCACATCTACAATGACTAATCCAGTGGAAGCTGAGGCACCCAGATACAATCTTACTTGTAGATTTTGACATTTAGACAAGCTGAATTCTGCTTGCCTTCCCAGAGCTGTGAAGCTCTGCAATTCCAAATGAAACAAGATGCTTATCTGCATCTTTTAAATATTGGGTTTTTTTTAGGAGAAGGAAGAGTTCAGTCACATCCATTCAGCTATGGCAGGTCTGGTAGGAGCCTGGAATGCACCTGGTCAGAATTGTAAGCCTGGGAGCAGGCAGCAACATGCAGTGCATGGAGAAGTCTGTGCTGAAAATATCCAAAATCCTACCTGTTACCCTGAGTTTTATAGTGTAACTATGAAATGTCACTTTACTAATGCTAACATATATCCTGCAATTGCAGTTATGTTCTAAAAATATATATAAGTATATAAAGTAAGTATATAAGAGCAAGCGTTCCTTATTGAATGTACAAGAATTCATTGTCATCTAGGGTTCCATACCACTTAGACTTGTAGGTATCTCTGTGCTGACCCATATATGAATATACAGGGGTGTGACTATGTACCTAAAAAACAGAGGTGCATGTGTAGTTGGTTTAACTGTACACAAGAGCTATAACTCATAGAGTTATGAAAAACTAACCTAAAAAGAAGCATCTCTGCAGAGGCATAAGGGAGCAGTAATAAATCAGCTCAGTGCAGCTCACTGTGCTTGTATGTTGCTTTTTCAGGGAGGCAGCTCTGCTCTTTGCGCTTAAAATGTTAACGGAGGAGCGAGGCTTTTACTACATCTGTGCTCCAAAACATGTGCATGGAGAGGCAGTTACATAACTCAGCAGCTCCAGGTCTGGGCATCCAAGCTCTAACAGATCTATCTCTGCTTTCCTACCCCTGTGCCTGTGTTATGCCCGTACCCGCTACTTTCAGAGGGGTGGAGCCAACGTGTCAGAAAACGGAGAGGAAGAAACATCAAGTTTGCAAAAACAGCTGTTGAAAAGACTTATTAACCTACTTCTGCAAGAAAGATGGGGGGAGACTTTTTGGGAGGGCATGTAGGGATAGGACAAGGGGGAATGGGTTTAAACAGAAAGAGAGCAGGTTTAAGTTAGGTATCAGGAAGAAAAACTTTACTGTGAGGGTGGGGAGGCCCTGGAACAGATTGCCCAGAGGAACTGTGGATGCCCCATCCCTGGAAGTGTTCAAGGCCAGCCTGGTTTGGGCTTTGAGCAGCTTGGGATAGTGAAAGATGTTCCTGCCCATGTCAGGGGATTGGATTTCAATTGTCTTTAAGGTTTTGTCCAACCCAAACCATTCTGTGATTCTATGAGTCCATAATTCATAATTCTATGAGTCATAATTCACGGAATCTCTTTCATGAACGTCCTGCTGTACATAAATGCACTGTACATCCAGAAAATGGGATTCTGTTGTTTTGTCTGACATTATTGATGGTAGAAGCAGGCACGCTGCTGGCTTTTGGTGTGTCAAATCCTTGCTGTGCTCTTCAAGCCACGTGTGTCTCACCAAGTTACCCATGCTGGCTTGTCATAGCAGCTCAGCCTGCATAGAAAGACATGGCCTCAGCGGAAGAAAATTAAGGTCATTTCCATCACTGAGCACTGAGAGTGGTAGCAGGAATAACAGCAGAGTGTATACCTTGGTTCCTGGGATGCTGTTCTGCCCACAGGGATGTGGACTATTTAACTTACTTTCCAAAATGGCCAATAGACAGTAACAACTTCTGACTGACTCATAGCTCTTGAGGTCCAAGTATCAATTTATCGGGTAGTCTGGTTCCTCATGCATTCATAAAGATGCTATACTATAAGTGACTAAAAAATTCCTTATTTTTTTTTCTTTCCAATGGCATCTGTGTCTCTTCAGAGACAGCAAATCTGGGGACATTCCAGGATTTGGAAATGCATCAATTCCCTTTGCATTGAAGGCATTTCACAGTACACAAAAAGCCTACTATGCCATAATGACATTTTATTATGTGTACCAAAATTGTCTTGAGGACTGCTTTGTACATCTTTTTTTTGTCATGTGCAACATTGTGACCATGCTTTCTGACTAGCTCAGGAGGTGGACTGGGACAGTTGAGTAAAATGTAGTCCACCGAAAGGAAATATATGGCGGAAAAATTCTCTTCAGGAACTGTGTAACTGGGAGTTCTGTGAGATAGTCAGGGAAAATTAGGCTCAGGAGCAGTGTATTTCTGGTAGGAAACAATGCACTTCCACACTCTAACAAACTTTTCTAACTTAGCTTTTGTTGTCTCCTTCTTTCCAGCTCAGTAATTGAGGCATCTGATTTTCACTTTGAAAGCAAAAATTCCTAGATTCAAATTTCGGATGAGCTGGTTCCATGGCAGCTGTCTTGAAGGCATTTAAATACCACATAGAGAAGAGCACTTTAAAATCCAGATGCTCCCTCTGTGTATTTGCAGGAGGTGCTTATGACACATCATGATCTCTAGAGTAAAGTTCCACCAGGACCACACAGTATCTGACCAGGGCTGATCCTGTCCTACACACCAAATATCTGTAATTAAGAGTTAATCATATTCTCTGCCCCAGCCATTCCCCGCCTCTGCTCAATTCTTGGGCTTGAGAAATATCCAGTATAGATTCTGAACTTGTTGTTTCACTCCTCCTTCTTTTTGTCATTTTATGCCATTCATCTGCTGGCTCAATCACAGATAAACTAGCACAAATCAATGAAAAAGATTTCAATCTTAATTGCCACTAATTTGTAATGGACTAATTAACTGAACATACTGTATCCTGCAAAGCTTCTGTCCTTTGTTCTGCAGTTTTACTGTGCCATGTTTAATTGATTCTGGTAGCAGCCTATAATGGACTGCAAGAGCTCTCTTCATAAAATAATAAAATAGAAAGAAATTGTAAAGAGGACTGACTGAATTGCATATGAAAAAAGGCACGTTTCCAGCAGCTGGATAGAAATGTATCTTGTAAATTTTACCTTGGCTCATAAAGCAAACACCTTTTACAACAATCTGCTCTACCACCCCCTCCTCTACAAAGCCAGCAGATAAGATTTATTGAGAAGATGTAAGGAAGAGAGAAGGATACATTTAAATTGCTCTGAACTAAACTGTGATCCTAATAGCAGTGGTATAAAGGCAGACAATTGCCTGAAAGATGTCCCAGCATCATCAAAGGTATATAATGTTGCTGCCTGAGCACATGCCTGCTCCTGTTACAGAAAAACCTGAGGAATTATTCATTCTTCTGAACATTGAATTAGTAGAAGGATAAATGATGATATTTTATTAGGGCACTGTGATTTATTAGACCATTCAGATTCTTTCACTGCTTTTTTTACAGATTTTAGACAGCTCACTAAACTCTGCCTATAACTGGATAAAGTTACTTGTCACTCAACACTGCTTTTTCTTTTGCTGTTTGGTTGATACTTCACCCTCCTTAGCTGAGGTTTCACAAGATCTTGAAGACGTTTTTCTTTTTTTTTCACCAGTTTACATGAAATGCTGTGCTTCAAGCTCCCTATTCATTCCCATGTGTCACATTTCTTTTTACACAACTGCAGAGCTGTTTTGTATAATTAAAAAAAAAAATTAAACTCAGCTCACTTCGGAAATCTGAGATATAGTGCAAAACCAGCACTGGTAGAGCTGAAGTATTGAATTATTCTGGTGAGACATGGGCTGGAGGTGCCCATGATGGCGTAAGAAAATCTTATACAGGTTTTTGAGCTGCAGAAAATGTACCATGGAAAGACACAAATGAATCAGACAGAAAAAAAGATAATGAGCTATTAGAGCTGTTGAAAGGGAAATCCAATTGACTGTCATCTTTATACAAATTGTGAGAGTCAGGCTTGAAGTTACAGTGAAGAGGTCTGAGAGAGCAGAGATAATACTGCTAAAGTGCAGGGTTTTTTTGGTGCTTTTCAGCAGAGCCTTGTCCCATGTGTTAAATTACAGCCCTGTCCTACTTTCCCATTGAGCAGCACCACGGAGATGCATTTTCATTTACTTGTTCCTTTGTGGTGTGTAGCACCATCCACTTTGTACAGAGATGCAAATAAATATAAAAAGTGCAGGGAAATAGTGATCCTGAATCTTTGTGCCTTGTTTTGAGCTGAGACCCTCTCCTTTCAAGCTCTGCTCCCTTTCTCTGCATGCCTTCTACCTTGTCATATTCAGATCATGCCTCATTTAGCTGAATTACTCAGGTCACCTTAGATTAATTATGCAATTTGGCACTGATGCTGCTGATCTACCCCTATCTGAGTGCTGTGTCAAAGAAGTCATAATATAAGCAGGATTTAAGAAGAAATCTGCTACCAATCAAGAGCACAGACTCGGAAATCTGGTATTTGCTATCACCTTATTTTTATGATGAATTAGAGGATGTTCTGAAATAATAATCCTGTGCATGTGCAATTTTTCTCTACATTTTACGAACGCCATCCCTTCAATTCAAACTCCCATCCTCATTAATTTTCAGTGTGTGAGAAATTTTCAGTGTGCTGAGATTCAACTGAAAAGAGATCCCAAATATTTGCATAGAAACCTCTGCTGTCATAAAAAGTCTTTGAATAAGAGAAATCAATGTTATTTAAAATATTATCTTCTTTTGTAGGCATTGCAAGTTAACCTGTCCCCAGAAATCCTAATCCAGCAACACATTTAAGCATCTACTCGCTTTAATCAGCTGCAGCAGTCAATGGGATCCTTGAAATGCTTAAATTTCAGCATATACTTAAGTTTCATGCTCAGTTAAATTCCTGGTGCATTATGTCAATGCTAAAGAGTGTCACAGCTTAGAAAATCACAATCACATTAAAGCTGGATTCTTTCCTTTGCTTTCCTTTTTATTGTATGTTTAATATGTAACATTAATATTTATAAGCATATGGAAGGCATATTTACAAGCACTTCCCTGTAAATAAGATACTTGGAATTATTATAGCATTTCTTGGTTTTATTTTTCTTCATCGTTTTATGGTGTCTTTTTCTGTGTTCAAAATTTTTTTCCTGAACTTTTCCACTTTAGGTTTACCATTCCTTAATAACGCTGAAAGAAGCAGCATCATTATTTCTTTTCTTGTTTTGAGCACTTCTCTCTCTTTGTTTCCATTGACTTATTTCACTTTTTTTCTTTAGTCTTTTCAATTCAGTGTTTTCTACACCTTTGCCTTTTATTCGGGTTTTCTTTTATTTTCTCTTTTTCATATCTTTCACAATTTTTTTTTCTAGTTCTGTTGCCTTGCCTGGATTCTCATGTGCATCAATAGTGGCAAATAATTAGCAAACAATGTGGCATTTTCTTTGGCAGAGACCACCAGTAGAGAGTCCATGCCTTCAACATTTCTGACAGGGAGGGCTTAGAAAGAGGAATGCAAAGAACAGTGTACCCAAAAGATATTTTTCAATGTCAAAGCTGTAAACATCTGCATATCTAGAGGAGTAAGGATTTTAATTCCAAAGCAGAATCTTCACCCGCAAAAGAAACAGAAATTACCTAGCAGTACATTTAATTTCTGGGGAATGCTTTGACAGCATTAGAAACCTGCATCCATTGGTTTTAGCTTTTGCTGTTTGGAGCTGAAACTAGCAATGTTAAAAAGTCTTAATACCAATGATCCAAAAAGAGCCTAAAAAACCCCAGTGTGGTGAAGTTTATTGTCTCATTTAAACCTCTAAGACCTGAAGGCTATTTTATTAGGCTCTGAGGGAATGAGAACCATTTTAAAGTTGTTTAATAGATGTTTTTGATGCTTATTCAGTTGTCCTCTTAAAACCACGAGGAGGAAGAGAATTTTTACTACGTTTCACTCTAGTAGTGATTGGAAATATTTTGGACAAGGTTAAAAAAAAAGAAATTAGATGTGTCAGTCCAGATGCAGCCCCCTGTGAGACTCCTCTGGTGCTGGTTGGGCTGTGAGGCAGGAGATAGCTCTTAAAGCCAGACACTGTGGAGATATGAGGCCCTTGCTCCTGGGCGAGTCTTCCTGGGTGATTTGCCCTAAAACCAGGGACTTTATGAAATCTCTGCTGCAGTCCTGTAAATCCCATATTCTTGTAGAAATGCATGTAGCCAGGCTGCCAATTTCAATGCCTCTTGAGAGCTTCTACTCTGCAGAAAATTCTGGCATAAAACATTTTCAGACAGATTCAGTCTTTTTTTTCCAAAAGAACAAGGATTTTCCCACGAATTGCAAGCATTGACTTTTGTCCAAATTGTCCTTAACACCACCCATTTGGAATAATAGTAAAAATAATAGGAGCAGCAGATTGTTCTCATTCTATTATTAAGTATAAGATGATAATTATATATATTCCCAGGATAAAAAAACCAAACAAATCTCTTATGTTCCAGTCCTGACCCTCTCTTTTATATATCACATTAAATTGTATAACCTTTCTGTCCCTTAGATTAGCCTTCTGCAAGAGTATGGAATACCATGCTTTGAAATATTTTTATTATTCTTTAATGATGAAAATATGATTGTAATGTTTAAAATTTTTCTCTTTTTTTTTTTTTTTTTTTTTTTTTAACAAGGAAATGTGATCAAGGTGGGGTAGGGATTTTTTAAAAACTGGTATGGCAAGTCTTTCAGTGGAATCCTAACCTGAAATGCTGGCTCTCTAAAGGGATCACTAGCTGCTGCAGCAAGCCTAATTAAAGCAAATATTGAATCAGACAAGTTTTACATGGATGTATAGTATATTGGTTTTTGATTATTCAATGAGAAGTTCAACTAACCTTGTTTTCACTGACCTGTAAGAAAAAAAATTTATTCCCTTTAGGCTTACTATAGTGAAATCTCATAATTCCTCATTTCTACACACAAATACCCTCCTCTTCCCTGAGAAATCCTTGTAATTTGTGTAGAAAAAGGTGCCTTTCAAAGTTTGTGTTGAAAAAAGAAATACAAGAAATAAGAAAAAAATCCCTCTCACTTGAAAAATATCTGGGGTTCTGTTTATGATTCTGCATATGCCCAGGACAGCTACAAATATTTTGACCACAAATTCTATGTAAACTATGTCTTGAGTTAAATTCTGTCTTGTGATAATACCTGGGGCTTAGTCTGCCTGGCAGCTGAGGATAATCAAAGCCTTGCTTTGGATAGAATCAGAGAAACAATCTATATTTTGTCACTGATGCTTCAGTGCAAATAAGCAAGCAGGACATGGAGGCAATGCTATCTTTTCATTATAGAGGGTCTGCTTTAGAGCTGCCTGACACATCGTTTAACATCCACTCCGAAATGCAGCATCCTCTGCTCAACACTGAATGTTCATTTCTGCCTGAATCTATCTGAATTCTTCCTTCAGCCAGAGACTAACCTGTGTCCCATGGTACTGGGCAAATGTAGAGTGCAGGTGTCCCTCCTGAATCCTTCAGAGCCTTGTGAACCACCAAACAAAATAATCCATGTCAGAGGTACAAGGCAATCATTTTATCTAAAGCCACCCACTCCTCTTTTGTTTTCTTGAGAACATCGTGTGCTTTTTATTTTACATCCTCCTCTTCAGATCTGCAGATGTGAAACTTTAAATGCAGGGTATTAAAAAAAAAAAAAACAAAACATGAAAATTACAGAGCTTTGCAGTCAAGTACTATGTGTCTGCAATTCTACAAGAGAAGAGCAGAGATAATTTTACATTTTACTTACAGACATCCATGCGATAAAAAGAAAAATAATAACCTTTTCCACAAAAAAAAGTCAAAGATTGCTATCTGCGTTTAATACCAAATACTAGAAAATGAAAAGTGCATTAGTCTCTGTGAAATAGATAAGCCTTTAAAATGAAGCTCTAAAGGGACATTTCTATGAATAAAGCAAACTGTAAACAGAATATCAGAAAATACTTCTGAGCTGCTAGATTCAGCAAAGGTAGACAGAAGAAATGATACAATGTGAACTCTAAACTTGTCAGAAATGGGTACTGTATTGGAGAACCAGCCAGAGGAACAATCCGTAAGAAAATCCTCTAAAACCTAAGAAGAATCCCCTCCGTGTCTAATTCTACAGTTATCTGATAAAAAACCTGGTACATTGCACCCTGCCGTCACACCTTGCTCTTTTTGGGTTTAATAATAGATTGCAGTTAAAACTGTGCCTGCAAAACTCACTTTTTCTTCAATGGGCCAGAAATTCTCCCTCTGATACAAAAGTATTCCTGGTATAGGATATATTTGGCCTTGTATCTAACGTACTCAGAAATAAAAAAAAATAAATTAGTAGCTTTTCTTTCTGTAAATGTCAGGTTTATTATAAGCTTAATATATTATTATTATTAATTGGTTTCCAATAGCACTCAGAAATCCCAGCAGAGACTGAAACACAAAGAAAGAGATATTCTTTGTCCCAGAGATCTGAAAGGATAGTGATAAAAAGGGAAACAAAGAAAGAGATTTGTCTAAGACTGAAATCAGTGAATGGTCTTGGCTGGGTCCTTAGGTGTCCTGATCCCCATGGATTTTCTGCAAACCACCACTTTTTTTTGTACAAGTGTTTTATGGCACCAAGCTGTGAAGCACAGACACTGGAGTGAGGCCTGGAGTTCTGAAGAATAAATGTATTCATAGTCCAGGGAAGATAAGAGTTATGTTTATATGCATTCAAAGGCAGATGGACCAGAAGTACATTTATTTAAACTCCCACGTTAGTTTAGATTAACATAAAAATGTGGAATATACAACACCTCAGGAATAATTGACATATTTACCTGTATGTTTAGGACGAAGAATGAGTGATTGTGTAGCCTTTCCATGGAAAATAAACGGATTTACTGTCTCTCAAAATGGGCCAGTGCTACACTGGGTGATGAGGCACAGGTATGCCAGAGAAGCTGGGATGCCCCATCCCTGGAATTGTTCAAGGTCAGGTTGGATGGGGCTCTGAAACCATTTGTGCCTGGAGTGCTGCTGATTTTAAGGAGGTGGTGAGCTCTCTGGTGGGTGTAAAAGGAGCCTGTGGTGACTTGGCTGTAGACAGCCACTTCCCAGAGGCTGGAATGAAATTCCACTGCAGATGAAATACCACGTTTTGTGTGTGGGGCTGAGTCAAGAGAGAGCCTTTGGAAGATTAAGGAAATATGGTGTATGACAAATGACTGAAAGAAATTAATAACCTGTTGTGGGAGCAGTAGTGGTCTTCAGATACCAAAATTACTGCTCCAGTGTGAAGGTGAGGATTCTATTCCTCAGGCCAGTGCTGGAAAGGATTAGAAATGAGTTTCAATCAAAGCAAAGATGTTAGGGGATAAAAAAACCTAAACAAACCTTCTTTTAAGCTGTGGGTAGGGAAACATTTAGCAGACTGTCTGGGACACTGTGATGACTCCATCTCTGCAAATCTATGAGAAGACCTTAAACAAGCATCTGTCAGGACTAATACATCTGCTGTTGATGCCTCTTAGGGCAGGGGATAGATGAGATAGCCTCTGAGATCCCTCCCAACCATATGAGGCTATGACACAGAAATGTGTAATTCACCTTTTATATTTGCAGAGATGTGAAAATAAATAATAACTGAAAGTCTAATCTTAGCAAAACTCAGAAGACTAGGGAAAACACATATAAATCATTGGTACTAAAATAATTTACACTGCATTGCAAAGGTGCTCAGCACCTAGACAGTTAGGCAGCTTTTCATAATACCTCAAATGCAATTCAAATGTCAAGTGAAAACAGACTTGCCAAGTCTACCAACCAACAATTTTGAGATTTTTTTCTAGGTGAATTGCCATATGAATTTTGAAAAATAGAGCAAGTAAGGAGGAGAAATAGTCCCTCCTATCTTGTAAGATGTCAGATCTTTGACTGTACATGATCCATCATTGTGACAAAGACAACTTTCGATTAATTTACAGCCAGTTTTATTGCTGAATCTACTTACTGCATAGTCTGTGCTACAATTTAGCATAGCCAGGCACCCACACGTAGGGAAGAAATGGATATTTGAAGTACCTCTCCCCCAAAATAGCCCCATGATAGTTACCAGCATCAGTACTATTTACTCTGGGAGCATGCACTTGAACAAAACAAGGACTGCCTACAGCAGATTAAAAACAGATTAAAAACATTTGTTTTAAAAAGGTTAAGCTGCATATGAATAATTTATTCAAAATGCTCTATGTAATTAGCAATACAGGAATTATTTGGTAATAACTAAACCATTACTGTGCACTTTCTGCATGAGCATAAAAGCCTCTACTGCCTGTCTGTGAAAGTGGTATAAGAACTCAGCAGCAGTTTCTCAGATAACTGCTTTTGCACAAGCACTTTTGGTGCTGCTGAAGCTATTTTGGCTCAATTAACAGCACCAGGTGCCCTATAAAAGAATATTATTTTTAATTGGTTTTAATGCTTCTTTCACTGATTGGTATGAGTTCAAACCCTGTCCTGAAGGGTTTGAGCTACAATTCTTGTGCCTAAAGCTTTACATTTACCTTCCTTGGAGTGATGCCTAAATAATGCATCTCTTTTGCTGGCATATCCACATTTATCTCAGGTTCTGAAATGCTTTTAGTCATCATTTAAAAGCTTCTTTCTGTGATGGCCATCACCCTTAGGTTTATAAGGCTTTTATTGTGGCACCCCATTAGAGCTATTGTTTGTTCTTTTATTCACCTTCATCCAGTGCATGTGTGGGTGAAGGGACTGACACAGACATTTGGCTTGTTTTGAGTGCTCCCATCTGTGATTCACAGGGTGTACAGAAGATCAGGGAGGTGAGGGAAGAGTAAGGACAAAGAATGGTCTGAAATGTTGGACAGAAATCTCTCAAGAAACAGCAAGTTGCAAAAGCTGAACTGAGGTATAAGACAAATTCTTTCTTAAAAATTTTCAAATAAAGCTTCTAATTTCAGAAGCACAGATGATTTTTGGT
Source organism: Motacilla alba alba (assembly GCF_015832195.1). Taxonomy (NCBI): domain Eukaryota; kingdom Metazoa; phylum Chordata; class Aves; order Passeriformes; family Motacillidae; genus Motacilla; species Motacilla alba. The sequence continues at coordinate 5,578,431 of NC_052031.1, read as the reverse complement.
TCCTCAAATGTCACTGGATGATGAAGACAGAAATTTCCAGATTTTTTTTCATCTCCAGTTTAGGCTTTATCAAACTTGACTGAACCTGTTTGTCTCAACACCATTGCCACTCTTTATTATTTGGGTCCATATGGTGGGGTCTCAGGGAAAGTTTCCAGGATTCTAAATCTCAGATCTGTGGACATACATCAATGCCTAACTCTGGATGCTTTGCTTCAAAGGAACCCTGTCTCGTGTAGGCTGTGGTTTGGGGATGTCAGAACAATGTCCAACAAGGCATTTAAAGCTCTCTGCTTTTTGGTGTAGAGGTCTAGACCCTAACATTGACCTGCCAAAGGGACAAATCAGATTTAAGGGAGTGTGTGGGTGAGAGGGGAAGGTAGGAAGGGGATGATGCAACATGCAGCATATAAAGAAGTGAGAGTTCCAGGGCAAACCCCAGCCAGCTGAACATTGGACTTATGGCTGGACACGAGCATAGGACAGAGAAGATACACACAACAGGGCTTTACAGTCTAACTGTGGTAAAGCTGCCCTGATGGCAAAGGCCAGGCTCTTAACAGCTTCTCTGATTTTGATGTAGTGTAGCATAGAGGATTAGGCATTGGTATGAGATGCAGAAAAAAACCTTTCCTTATCAGTCCAAATGGAGACCAAAATTTGACTTTTCACTTAAGAATCACGGCATGGCCTGGATTGGAAAGGATGTTAAGAGTTGTCTAGTTGCCCCTGTCATGGACACCTTCCACTATCCCAGGTTGCTCCAAGCTCCATCCAACCAGGCCTTGAACATCTCCAGGGATGGGAGCAGCCACAGCTTCTCTGGGCAGCCTGTGCCAGGGCCTCAGCACCCTCACAGGGAAGGATTTTTTCATAATATTCAATCTAAACCTACTCTCTTTCAGTTTGAATCCATTTCCCCTTGTCCTGTCACTCCATGCCCTTGTAAATAGTCTTCACCTTTCTTGCAGGTTGCCTTGAGGTCACAGTTAAGTCTCTTTCCCAGGCTCAACAATCTTTTCAGACCTTTAACACAGATGTGATGACAGCAACACAAAGATAAGTTATCTACTAAGGTGCCATAAACTGAAAGTGTCCATATAGACACTTGTGAGCAGCTATGAACTGTACTTTACTCTTCCATTGTTTGCAAACTGAACAGCTTTGGTCCTTGCTGATTGCTTATTTTTAACTCCTCCTAAAACTAACGTAATGAAAACTTTATGTGTACATCTCTGTGAAGGTTTAGGATCAATTAGACTGTGCATTTGGCCAAACATTGTCCGAAAATTCTAAGCAAACTTATTTATGAGCTTCTTTGCTGTGAAGAAAGCCACTGCCGAGAAAGCCTGAAGAACAATTTGCAGATATCTGAGTTTTGCTGTTTGCATGCTAAGCTGAAACCAGGGACCAAATTTTCAAAACTAAAGAGTACACAAGTCCTGCTGATTCCAGATGGTAGAAGAACTTGTTGGTCTATGAAAGTGCAGGATATAATAACCCACAGAACATCCCAAAAAGAGACACTGATGAACATGACTGAAATGACCTTTGTTTTTCTTCTTCTTTCTGAAATTCATACCCATGCTGTTCCTCTTGAAGGGACTTGTATTGATGAGCCTAAATTTGGAAATGTAAAGAGCTGCATAAAGACTATAATAAGACTATAATAAAGGAGGACCTGGGAAGACACCTCCCTTGGAAATGTGCAGTGTTGCTCTGCATTGTATCTTGCTGTCAGGTTTACATTTCAGAACTGAGCATGACACCCCAAGCATGCCTGCTAAAACAAATTTGACTAAAAATTCATATTAGAGTAGTTCTGCTACCAGGAAACCTCTATTAAGGATGTCCAATTTTGGTCCAAGGTACATCCTCCATGCCTTAGTGTGTCACAGTCTGTATTATTTCCCTCTGTGTGGCTGTAGGCCTGCTAAGATTTATAATGTTTAACCATTCCATTGACACTGCATTGGAAAAGAAAACTCTGGAAACATGATTGTACATGAAAATCTCTCCTGTAAGGAAGCAGAGGAATCTTCTTTTTTTGCAATACATTGTACATAAAGCAGATCCTGATGCTGCTTTGCACGTTTCATGGGGTTTTTGATAGCATCTAATTTGCCTGTACTATCTACAGCATCAATAAAAAATGGTCTTCAATTTACAAATGAAAAAATAACAGAGAACTAAGTTGTGTATTTGAGATAGTGATGAAATCTGTAAAATCAGTCCCTTTGGTACTTTCAGGGAGATGCAATGAGAAAAAAAAATTAAAAAACAAATGTTGTGTTCACAGACTACTTGTCATCACCTCTTCAGATTATCTTAGCTTTTTGGCTTGTGAGGTAAATTTAATTTATTATGTGGAAAGGAGACTTTTGGAAAGAGCTTAGGCCTCCTTTCCTCCCTATGGCCACTGCTGTCTGGGGTCTTGAGCACTTTTTCTCTCTTGAGGGAATTCTGTCATGTGCTGAGGGAATGAAAAGCACATTCATAGCCCTTTCCAAAATTTGGTTCTTTGCATTGGTTGCATCTGCCTTAGAGACAGATTTCAGGGCTATGTCATAAATATAATGGTGTACCTGTAAGTATCTCCCTTAAAATGCCTCATCATATGTCTCACCTCAGCACACCTCAGCTGGAATAATTTTCTGAATTCTGTACTAAAAAGAGTTTTTTTATTTCAGATCATATAGTCATAGTTACACGAACAAAAATTATAAAGGTAGATTTTAGAGAATTACCACATGTAGTCTGCTGTTAAAATATTAGGTATTAATATTAAAAAAAAATCAATCCTTCCTGCTAAGTATTCAGTATAAGAAAAATGAAAACTTATATAATCCATGTAATATCTGAATGATGTTAGAAGTCTCTCTACTGAGAAGCTGATCAGAAATACTCAGTGAAACTGTAATTTCTTGCACTCTAATTAACTTGATTCTCCAACAGGATGTCCTTGTACAATGGAAGGCAAGCAGCCATTCCATTGTACTTCATCTAAGAAACTTATATTTCCCAACTTTTGTCATATTATATAGCTATGAATGCACATTGCATATATTTTTGTTTAAGAAGCAGCATGTGTTTCCAGTATAAAATTAAGAAAATAATCTCTAGTTCAAAACTTGCAGCAAGATTTCAACATCTAAGATCCAGCTTTTTACTCAGAGCACAAAACTTCAAACCTAAGTGATAATGAATTGACTTCTAACAAGCATCCATTAATTACTCTGTTCTCAATATTAAAGCAGTCGCAGTGACAAACCCCCCAGACTACAATGCTTCATCATGCAAGAGCATCTCACTCTTTGCTTACAACTTCCCCTCATACCATTCGTTTCCCTACTGTTCAGCCAGAAACTCTGTTTTGGTAACAGCTTGTTGAGAGAACTCCGTGTTTTCCCAGTATGTACTTGAAGAAGATTAATGAGTCTTACTAACATGCCAAGTCAATCTGTTCCCTGCTGTCAATCACCTCCCATAGAACAAGGATGTCTGTCTCACTGGCTATATTTTCATGCAGATACCCTGCAAAAGTTTAATTAAAACACTAACCACAACCGATCGTGAAATACACTCCAGAACACTATTTAAGAAATAATTGGATGTGTATTAGATAAGCCTTTTTATGAAGAACTTGCCCTCTAAAGAGTAAGTGAAGACAAAGGGAAGAATACACAATATGAACAGTTTGACAGTGATTCTTATGATTTAATTTTGATTTCTGCTGTTGAATGGTTCAGCCTGTTTTAAAAAGTGGTATCTACTTGCAACATCCTGCTTGACTATTGTCCAAGAATAAATAATTTACATTGAAAAAGAAATACAATATTGCTCTTAGCTTGGCAGCTGGAAGAGGGGGGTGGAGGAGAAGAAATTTTGTAAATAGGGAAAACAGATGACTCGTTTTGCAAGACTGATTTTCATGGCAGCAGGCAATAGGGTATCAGTCTACTATATCCATTTTTCAAGAAAGAAATTAAGAAGCAGTGTGGGAATTTCTCATTCTCTTGTATTCTGTGGAGTTCCAGTAAGTGCAATCACAGTTAAAAGCTGTAGAGTGGTGTAGTGCTACCTACCCTACATTACATAAAATCTGAAAAAATGTCGCCTTCAAGTCTGAAAGAGCTAAATTTGCCATATTCCAGGTTAATTATGAGTGATGTAGAGCACGGATGAATTAACCAACACAATCAGAGCTGACACAGTGGAGGGAATTGTCCTTTGAGAAGGCAGGGGAATTCCAAGGTGAAGTTAGAAATGTTTGGGGGAAAAAAAAGGGAAGGAGTGGAGCAGAAGCAAAGAGAAAAAAAGAGATGGAAGTTCATTTGTGGAAGACTGAGGACCACTTAAAGAGGACAAACCCCTGAAAGTTTAAAACCCCTTTCTGCTTTCATTACTCAAGTTTTGTAGTGATTAAGTGCTATCCTCATAACATAAAATTAAAAAAAAAAAAAGTAAGATGCAAAAATATCCAGAGATATATGTGTTTATTTCTAGAACATATTGTTCTAGAAATTACAACAGTAATTTCTCTTGTCCACTGAAGTAGGTCAGCTTCTAATCTGTTTGCTAGTTAGCAAAGAGGTTCAAATGGTATAAAAATTCAGAAGGCCCCAGAAAAACATAAAGACTTGAGGAACTGCACACACCTTTAACATTGAAACAAATTTATTTTTTTTTTTTGTAAATAGTAAATGTTGATGAACGGCCTAATATGAGAATATTAAGAACAAGGAATCATTATAACTGCAGAGGTATTACATCACTGAGGGTAGAAAGTAGCAGTCACATGGCTTGTTGCAGAGAAATACACGTTTTCCCCACACATCACAATCATTGGAAGAGGAGATGACTATTCCCAAATTTTGTAGTGGTTGGAGGCACAGCCCAAAATATTGGAAAATATTTCAGTGGAAAAAATTCCTTCAGGGTCATGGAGCTTTGTCCCCTGCCACAACGGCTGCTGGTAGTATCTCTGGGACTGTCCAGCACTCATACATTTCTTTTCTGGCTTTTTTTGTCCTACATCTGTAGGTCAGGAACTTCTGATAGATCCAGGCTGTTGTCAGCTGACTTTTTAAGGTTGATTCCCAAAGTCCTTTTGGATGCAGTCTCTTATTTCAGTCCTCAAGTTGTCTGGAAGTTTCTCTGCTAAATCATCTGCTTTTGGTCCACTTGAGCAAGTCGAATTTGTTTGGAATTTGCATGATGAAAGTGTCCTGTATCAAAGTCTCTCCTTTCTATATATCTGTGGAAAAAGAAAAAAAAACAAACAAAAACAACAAAACAACCATGCAATTTATTTGCATGTTTAGAAGGGCAGAACATAATACACCACATCAATATGCAAACAGGGACTACTGAGGTTTTAAGTAGTTTATGGTCCCAAGCAAGTTGCGGGGGGCATCAGTTCCTGAACTGATCATGGGGAGTTTTAGGACAAAAAGGAGCATGCTGTTGCTGCACTTGTCATGCCCAGAGTGCCACATACATCTGGTCCTTTGGCAAAATCCATGTGCCCCCTCATTCTTGTTCCCTTCACCAGAATGTACTCACCAAAGCCATCTCTTGGGCTTTGGAAGAGGCCTGGCTGTGCCTGGAGAGGTCTGGGAGGATTATGTCTTGGGTGATGCCACCAGGTCTTTGTTTGGAAGTGGGATGAGCCAGAGGTGTGTTGAGAATCCCTTGATGAGGTGGCCCCAGAACTTCTGTTGGACACTCAGCTCTGCCTTGCTGGCAGGAGTCTGTGAACACTGAGGCATTCTGTGGTCATCAGCCATCCAAACATCTTGTGAAAATCATCTTAAAAAGCAAAAGTGTGTCTCACAGCCCCATCTGGCTGAGTCCTTTCTCTAAAGGTAAATCTTTCTTCACCTTCTGTTTTTGAATTAAGCACTGTTCTGTTGATAGAAGCCTCGGCCCCAGTCTGGCTTCTCAAAGTATTGTTTAGTTTTCCATAGAGTTTTTCCATTGGTCTTCTCAGACAGAAACTGACTTCATGGTCCCATATAATGGCCAGCTTCCATCCTTCCCCATGACCTGCTGCTCCTGCAACAGTGAGTGCAGAGTTTCTTCACAAGGGGTCTGCTGAAAGAAAATATTCTTGGGACTGACAGAGCAAGAGAAATTTCTACAATGCTGTTACATCTACAGGACATGTGAAGAACCTGGGTGTAACCACCCCACCATAAAGAACTTTTCCTCCCAGTTTGCCTGCCTGGGACACTGTGGGCTCAAGATGGAAAATAAGCAACTTGGGAATCTGGACTGCCCTGCAAACTGAAGCTTAAGTGTATGTGATGGTTTTGACATGATTTGTGTCACTTGAGAGCCTGGTGGCATGTGAACATAGGGAATAACTGAGGGTTATGTCCATGGGGAATAAGAAAGAGATGTCTCTTCAGATGTTCCATGCATCAGGGGTGCAGAGCAGGAGGCTACTGAAGGAAACCTTGGAAGGAGCTGCAGAGTCCAGAGTACTCTGCTGAACCCAGCAAGGGAGCAGTTTGTTTCCTCTGAGGTTCCCAGAACTTACTGCTGGAATTCTCTCCAAGGTTATAGCTCCCTTTTTCCATTTAATATTACCAGTAAAAATTTCTCTCGTTGAGTGTAGAATGACATTCCAAGAATTTATTAAGTCTACACATGCATTTCTTCCCTGAAATTTCCAGTGGGATATCACAAGAAAAGATTTACAAATCACATATTCACAAATTCACAGAATATTCTGAGTTTGTCTTCTTTTTTTTTTTTTTTTCCCTTCTCATTTTTGATGATTTGAGCTTGGGTTTTTACTGTCAAAACAAAAATATGTTCTTATTGATAACAGTCCCTGAGGCACAGACCCCTGGAAATACCATATACATTAATAAGGACCTTGATAATTTAATTTTAGTGTTGAATAAGTGCAGATGCCCAACGCATGGCTGTATATGCTACATGCTTGTGTTGCACAGTGTGGTTAGGATATGTCTGGATATCTGGTATGCAAGTTTTGTGTATAAACTGCTCTTTAAATTGTTGATCACATCCTTAGGCAAGTTCTAGTGAATTAATAGGACTTGTTGATTGGTAAAAAATAATCATAAATCCAAGTTTGCATGGTGCTGTCAAGAGTAAAGGTTTACCTTAAAGGAGGAAAGTTTTAAGTGAGTAAGTTAAAACAGATAAAATATAAAGTATAATATGAAAAAACTAGCAAATCTAAATGATCATTGAACAACTCCTCAGATAATTAATCCACATTTATGGTCACACTATTCAACAACATCAAGGGAAAGCCAGATATTTCCCAGCCATACAAAAAGTGATAAGAAGAAATATCTGCCTCTCATTCCCAAACTGGTTCTCATTCCTCCTGGAAGACACTTTTTTTATAATCAAGAGAGATCAGTACCTTGATTTATCTGAATGACACATTTAAGCAAGTCAAAAACCTCTGTGGTAGAAGTTAATGATGACTGGCTGTCCAGGGGATTTTTAACAATTCATTTTGCTTTTGTGAGGTGAGAGAGGTTCTGCCTTAATTCCCGCTTTTCCCTCTCTGTCCTGTAGCAGAACAAGCATATTAAATTGACCCAGAATTACTTGTTCTACTTAAAATAAAAGGAAAGGAAAAAAGCCAGATATGTTCTCTATTTGCCTTACTGCCTGATAAACAAGAGAAAAACAACTCAGATGTGCCAGGTGCAAACTTGCTGCTGCTTTTCTGTGAAATTTAAAGACGAGACTTCAGCAAAGGCCATTCAATAAATATCTGCTGTAGCTAATCAGAGCAATCTGAATGCTGGAACTAGCTTTACATGTCTGCAATGGGACAAATCAGATACCTGCTTATAGCACTCCAGAGTTCCCAACACTTCGGCTCTAAAAGACATAATCAAAATGTTTCATGAGGTGTAACTTGCACAACTTAATAATTAAAGAAATGTCTCAGACTCCGTGCACGTGCTCCAGCAGGAATGGTGCCACTCAGAAATAAATTGCATGTCTGCTTAAGATTCTTCCCCAGCAGTATTAGAATCTGTCCAGTAAAATGATACAAACTTAATTTGCCATAGTACTAATTTACATTGCCATTAATGAGAACACAAGTTTTAAATCAGAGACATGGAAGTACTATTGTGCATCCAGCTTATTTCGACTCCACTCAGGGTGATAAGGCATTCTCTAGACAATTGTAATTATGAGTAATTTGTAAAAGTAATAAGAACTGCTTTTTATTACAGGCAATAAAAATCAATTCTTCATTCAATTATCTTTCCTGGCTATGATATGATAGCTGCCCTGAGTGAGTGCAACAGGAAAAAAAAGCTGAGCTAAGTCCTAAGGAAAATAACTATTAAAGACAATAGCACTGTTAAAAAAAATAAGAATCTAAGAATATTTAATCTCCATTTTGACTTCTTGTCACAAAGACGTGATAATAAATACCTGACAATGTTGCTATAAACCTTTTTCCTTAAGACACCAAATTCACATATATTGATAATATTTTAAACATAGGACCAATTTCATTGATTCGTAGGATAATTCTTGTAGTTAAGAGGCAGCAAAAGTATAAGTCTTCATAGAATCAGAATGGTGGTGAAGAAAAGCATTTTAGATGTAATTAGTTTTCATGCAGTAAAACTTGTTGAATTAGAAGTTAAACATTAGCTCCAGTTTTAGGAGGAATTAGAGCTTAAAATCACAGATACCTTCTATTTATTAGTACACAAAGTTTTAGTCAGGAATGTTTTTTCACAAAGGAATGTATCTGGAAAAAGGTCCCCCTTTTTGATTTGTATTTTTCTTTTTCATTTCAAACTTTTCAATCAGAGGTGTCTGGAAACAAAATCAAACAAGTGCTTTCGCATAAAAATCCCATTTAATCAAATAATTTTGTGTATTTTGAGTAATAATTTTCTTACATTTTTGATTTCAGGGCAATTGATACTGAGGAAAAAGAGTGTCAGATTTCCTTTTGAAGGTGGGACCTGATTTTGTTTGTTATGATTTCCTCATCTGCCAGAAGTATGAGATTTTCATGGAAGTGATCAATTGAGTCTCCAGTGGAGGAAGATTTGAGGATGGGTCACTTACCCCAATAACTTTGCTCTCCCTTCTTAATAAGGAAAAGACAACGTACATTTGTTTGAACTTTTATCTGGAATATTAGAAATGAACAAAGACTGTTTAATGGGCAAACAATTCCAGGATTTTATGAATCAAAAAGTTTTTGGGGAGCTCATTTTTTGCCACCTCTCTAGAATGATGCATCTCTGCTCAGAGAGCAGTGAATGTCAGCTTTAGTCATGAGTCATTTCTGGAGCACTTCATTAAAACAAATCCATATAAAATACATGGGTCATCTTTTCCTCAGCCTTTCTCAAATCTTCAACTGCTTACTTGTAGTGCATCTCTTTCTTCTTTTAAATTGTATTTTTAAAAACTACCTCCTTCTCTTGAGTTCTGTATGTTACTTACGTAGAAGGGATCAGTAAGAAATTTTCTGATTAATATTTATAAAAAATCTTGTTTGTGAATACTTGGGAAGAGTGAGTTTATGATGTCATGGTAACCTCAAGTTTGTAGTCAAATTTTCAGATTCCTCTCTGAAAAGATTTTTGTTAATTGGCAACCTGTACCTATAGCAACAGAAAGACACCTCCTTCAGATTCATTTTTCAACCAAGTTTTTCTAGGGAAATCTTCCCAAAACACTGCTTTTAGAGGAATGTTCAGTTCATAAGTAAAGAAGGAAACTGGAGTAAACTGGAGTGCAAATTTGCTGCCATCAGTAGATTGATCTTGAGTCCCTTTAATTGTTCCCAAAATTCCGATTTTAATCGGATAAATTTGGAGTAAGAAACCCACAAGACATCCACATGAACTATTTAGAAAAAAGTCAGGGTAAAATGCTATAGTGAGTGTACTGTTTTCAAAGCATGATGTATTCAGCTCTGGTGTCAACAGCAGGCCAAGCTCTCCTGCCTTCAGAAGTGATTCGGAAGAGAACACTGACATAACCTAACCCCAGAAACTCTCCAATGCAAATTTGCTGCCATAAAAATGGGTGCTCATTATACTGGCAAGATCCAGTTTTAATATTGGCAGGTGTAATGAAATCTCCCTCTGCATCACAGTTCCTGAGCTATACCATCCTTGTTATTGCACTCCTGAAACTCTCTTAAGTGGAGAACTCAGCATTTGCATAAATTCCCTGAAGATCTATGAAGAAAATGTTCCAAGGCCCTCAGGGGGCTAAGTCTGTCTGGTGAAGTATATGAATAAATCTGTCAGTTTGGAATCATTAGGAATGGATGGCTTTAGGGTTGATTTTAAATGGGTGCCGGCATATCTCAGGGTTTTCCTAAAGACAGAGGATGGGCAGGAGAAGCTTCTATTATTCTCCTTGTTTGGATTGGGTTAATGGGAGTGTTACCAGGAATTTTGTGGGAGTTGTGGAATCAGGAAATCACAGAATCATTTAGGTTGAAAAAGACCTTTAAGATCATCAAGTCCAGCCATCAACCCAACACTGCCAAATCACCAGTAAACCATGTCCCTAAGCACCACATCTACAAAGTAAGTAATTTGTAAATACAAGTTAATCATATTAACACAGAAAAATAGACACCCAAGCAGCATCTGCTGAATGTCATACCATTTTTTCCTATTTTGTTGCAGGCAGGCCAGGTGGCATAAATCATTCCTTGCTCTGTTTGCGTTTCTATTTTTTCCCTACAAATTAAAGACAAATTATATAGGTGGATAGAAGGCAGCATTTTAAAGCACTGAATTTATAGGTATATATTTTCTCAAATGTATATGTTTTGGTGTTGCTATTGGGAACATGGAATATTGGTAAAACTCTCATGAAAGTAAATAATTTGCCTTCTCTTAGAAGCCTGAACTTTCAGACTGAATCACATAGATTATGGCCAAAAGTTCTCTCAGTCCCTAAGGTAAGGAAGAATGGTCTTGTACCTTCAGTCACAGATTTGAATGTGCTGCATCTGGCTTTTCCTAAGATTCTGTGTGTGATCTTATGTACATTTAGGTGAACAGCCCCAAAAAAGTCCACAAGACCCATTCATTCATAATTTAGGTCTGATAAGTTGACACACTGAGCACTTCAGTCTACACACTATTTGACCTGGAACTAAAGTGAGAAACATTTCTGAAGGTCAAAGTTGCTTGACTGCTGTAGGGTTCACAAAAGAAAAGTAGCAAAAAGTCCCTCATATGTGCTAACTTAGCTGCCCCAAGATGCTTAAACCAGCAGAGCTAAACACAGAAATACAATTACAGTGTGATCTGAAAGGCAAAAGACCGAGGGCAAGGAAAAATCCTTTGTCTTCCCTGACTTTCACTGACACTGAGGAAGACCTTGCTGTTCCTTGCTTTCGAAATCTTTGTCTCAGACTCAATTTACTGGGGCAGTGATACTTAAATGAGGCTTTCCAGCAAGTCATCTCCAGGATGTCCTCTCTGGGCTGCCCCAGAAGGACTGGTTTGCCACTGAGCTGTGCAGGGAGGTGAGGAAGTCCCCAGTGTGATACCCCAGGGGATGAATTGTGAAACTGCATTCTATAATGGTGGGCTCCTTGGATATGATATATATCCAGACACATATGTAACTAAAAAAAACAACAAACCAAACCAAAAAACTCCCCAAAAAACCAACAAAACCCAACAAAACCCAAACAATTTCTGAGCTTTAGAAACAAGGGAGGGCACATAGATTGCCTGTGTAACTGAGCATCCATATTTTGTATGAGCAAATAACGTTGAGACTTTGTCCAAGAAAAAGTGTGCAGATCCTCTGTTATGTAATAAGATGGTCAGATATTCTAGATTTTCTACAATATTTCCCATCTTCTTACATGAAGCAGTCAGACTCATGGACATAACCCACCTTGGCTTCTAAGACAAATCCCATCCTGCTGCACACAATCAGCTCTTACAGTGATGTGTCCATTAGAAAGGCTTCAGGGTGCTAATCCAGAGCAATCTTTTCCCTTTTGACAATTGTTAAGAAAGAAAAAGTGCAATTCCTTGGTAACTACACAGATCTGCTGAAATCAGATATTTCCCTTTCCTATTACTGCCACAATGAAGATTCCATTTTCTTTAGGGAAACCTCAAGAGGCAGCAATCTAGTTTTGAACTATTGCCATCATCTCTCTTAGCTGCCTAGATAACATTGCAAACTGGGATATTTTTGTTGTTTAAAATATACAAAAATAATAAAAGTATCACAGGGGCAGGAAAACCAAGAACAATTTAGAGATGACTGCAGTAACATTAAGAACTCTGACCTTATCCAGCTTTCCCTGAGGAACACAAATAGACACAACTGTGATAAGAAGTTTCAAAAGAATATTTTATGTATATTCTGTAATCTGTTTATTAGATGTCTCATTTTGAATAAAGTAAATTTATTATAGATTAATAATTTAATACATAATTTAATGATTTCTGTGTCTATTTTTTTATTGGTTACCTCAATAATGGAGATTTTTATTAGACAAATAGACTGCTAATTGTGTCCTGACATTTTGGTTTCATCCAGTTTTTCAAGTAGTTCTTTGCAGCTATGAATTTCCAGGAAAAGCAGGCTCTGGTGGAAAAACGCCAATTCTTCTTAAATATGGCATTCTGAAAAAAATATCTCCTTTTCTTCCTTTTCCTTGAAATTATACTAATGCATGTTTCCATCAGAAACGAGCCTGGCCTCCTGCCAGAGTATCTGAGAGAAGCTCACATCTCTGTGGCTCTGGGAAACCTCAGCTCATTGAGGTGCTTGGACTCTTGGCATCCTCTGCTTCAGCACAGTTCGGGCACGAGGGCTGCTTCAGCAACAGGGAATGTGGAGTCACTCCAGGTTTTACAAGGTTATGCACTTCCCAGGAGATGGGATGCAACCTAGAAATACTCTCCAAACAGCATAAGGACTGTGGGATAGAAGATGACAAAGTAATAAAGGATTGAGGAAGGTAAGAGATTTCATTTGATCCAGACAAGACAGCAATCATGAACTTGTCTCATTCTCACCTGGAAAACCTTTAATTTCCCCTATTCTTTTGTCTATTACAGCACTGAGTGGTACCTTTCAGATTTTCTGGAGTTCTGGAAATACCAAAGTGAGCCTCAAGGCCCACAGCTCTGGGCTATCTCAGGCTCCCTCAGATTCTCTGTATGGTTGTGCAAGAAGGCCAGGACTGCCTTATTTCTAGTCATTGTTTGATTTTAGCCAAATACATACAGAGCCTACTTTTAGTTTTTAAGGATATTTCTCCTTCAAGTAATGAAGGGAAAAAGAAAAGAAAAAAAGAAAAGAAAAGAAAAGAAAAGAAAAGAAAAGAAAAGAAAAGAAAAGAAAAGAAAAGAAAAGAAAAGAAAAGGAAACTGGAAATGGAAAAACAAGCCAGGCACTGATTAATTTTCTTTTGACACATTGTTTGCCTAATGCTTTATTGGATTAGGATAACATTTGCATGAACAAGAAATCCACGAACATGGGTTTTTAATAATCAAACTGCTAACTTAAGTGTCATAGCAGTGTTTGGGTGATTAATGAAAGGTGTTTATAGCACCACTTATTCTGTTTCATTTCAGCAACTGTGCAAAACTCCTTACAGGGTGTGTGACATGTTGCTCCCTTTATAGAGCAGTCTCCATATGTTCATTAAGGTGGAAAAAAATACAGAAGCTAAATGCAGGTGTCAGCTGAAACCTGCAGAGGATCACTGCTTCATTGGTTCGTGCTTTCTTCTTTGATTTGCAATTAACATATTTCAGGACTTCAGACATGTTTTGCCTGTTGTCCCTGGGGTACCATCATTCCTTTGTGTGGTTTGATTTCTTTCTTCCTTTTTATTTTTGCTTTTTAAATGTTACATTTTTACTGACACAAAGAAAGATATCAGAGGGCAGAAAATATTCTTCTGCATCTACTTGCCACGGGATTGCATATTACATATTAGGATATTTGCTTCTTCCCTACTTTTTTTTTTTTAATCACACAGTTGTCTTAATGCTGAGAACCTTGAAATCCCATGGGAGGACCATCTTAAATAAGGAATCAAAACAATTCAGGCTTCTCATCACAACTGTGAATTGAAAAACTAGCACACACCATGTTCACTCCCCTAACTGAGACATTTTCTGGAGCCTGTATTTAATGATGAAATGCAGCAGGTTTTACATTTGTATGGTAAGTAATGAGCTGCATTACATGGGACTGAACTATTGCAATCATCCTGAGAGAATCCAGTATGGCAAAGTTTCAGAAAATCTCTGACTGCACTTCCTTCCTCTTGCCTCCTGCCCTCTGTTGCCTCCTCCTCCTCTCTCGGCCACCTTTGCTGTGTTGCAACAAAGGAGTGAGCAATAATTATTTGGTGGGGCTTCTGCCCTGACTTGCAAGGTTAAGAACCAGAGAAAATAGCCATCTTCTGTGGAGGACTCCAATTTCTTGTCCTCATGAGAGTGGATTGTGAGAAAGGCTGATGTCTGGGCAGAGCTACCACAGGTCATTCTTTCTGTCCTCAAGCTGGCCAGAAATCCAGATGAGAAACTCTTTTTGCATATTGGCAACCCTTGTGCTGGTATTTGAAAGGAGGTAGTTGTCACGCTTAGCATTTGCATGTTCAGAAGCTAGTGCTCCTACTCAGGGGGGGAAGTTAGTCATGCAAAATCCTGGGGAGAGCAGGGAAACTGGTTACATATACAGGAGCCAAAGTACTAACCAAAAAACATGGAAACAGAGAGATAGGGATAGGTGCCATGGGTGAGTGAAGGCATTTTTTCAGGATTCGGTGCTATCTCACAGACTTTCTACATCCCATGCTGTTTATGCCAGTATAAATGTCAGTACAGTAAAAGGATGCATCATCCATTTCTTGGACATGATAATATCAGCAGGGCTCACTTCTGTGTTCTTCAGATGGCTTCCTTCTGAAGGTGCCTGCCTCAGATTTTTAATATCAATTTCATCTATAAATATGGGACTGCATTACACACTCTCTTGTGTATACATGTCCTTTAATTCTTTTACCATTCAGCTGAATTAATTGTTATGATCTAGCAAGGGAATTATAAGAATTGTCCTCCTGTTTTCACTCTCAGGCCATTTCCTTATCCAGTATAATCCTAGATCTTCCTTAAAATATTAAAGAAAATGACACTTGTTAGAGAAATTATGAGCTACTCCTTTCTGAAACACTCCTTTTCTATCTCCTAACTGTAAGCTGATTTAAGTGCTGAAGCTTCTAAGGTGCTAAATTTGCCTTGACCCTTACTGTTATTGCTGAGGAGGTAAGAATGTTTGAAAACATTCAAAGAGGGGAAAACTTTAACTGTTTTTTTAATTTTATTTTTTTAGGTTGCATGCAAATGGAACAAGACATGGATGAGCCACAGATGTTAGAATTCAGTATTCTTATGTTGAACGTGATTTGTGTTCTTATGGGGCAACATTTTGCAGAAGTCCCATACTGTAAGAAAACTGCTGTGGCTGCCATGTCATGGACATATGAGTGTGAGGATAGCAGCTGTTTTTTACACCTGATGTATAAGATCCTCCCCAATAAAGTTATTAGGCTCCTTATCATAGTTCAGGTAAAAGATCTGTATGTTAAACAGTTGAGATTGCATTGGACTGGTGTATCTGTGCAGAGTTGCTTGCTATCAAAAGGACCTAGGTAAAAATCTGGTGAAATTTTTTTCATCCAGAGAGAATCCAGTCTGTGAAACAAAAGGTATTTGAGCCTGGGTATTCTCTTCTCAGCTTATCAGCAACAAACCTTAGAAATGATAGATGCATATATGACGTAAAATGCTTAAGAATGAGCCGAGCTCATTTTCCTCCTGAGGATCTTTCAAACCAAGGACTTTGAGAATAAGAACTTAGAGAATAAATTGATAAAATTTATGGAGTCCAATTTTATTGGATTGCTGCTCCTCTAATTGTTGCTTATGCTTATTTTCATCTAATATCCCATTTGAAAACATTTGAGTGATTCTGTGTTCAAATCTTTCCACTTTCTTCTGTCTGGCTAGGTAAGGAAAGTGGGAATGGAAACAGAGATAGAAAACCCTGCAAGTTTGTTTTTAGGCTATCTTTCCTTTGGGGCAGAACTTGTTGGTGAATGACAGTTGCTGTTACAACAGCTCAAAAATACAGACGATCTCTTTACATAACAATGTCTTAAACAGATTTCAGAAATGTTATTTTCAGGGAATAGTGTAAGCCTGGGTGCACTCAGCTGTCTGTATTACACTTTTCCTCTTTAAAAGCAGTATTTAAACACACAGTGGCCAGAGTAATTCATGGAGTAAACCCTGAAAAATTCTAAATCAGGATTAGTGTCTATTAACTCTATTAAGTTCTATTTGGCAGTCAACCAAAGAGTCAACTGAGCTCACATTCCTCTTTATCCGGTAACTAATACTGGAAAAGCCACATGTACAATATCAAGTGAAAAAAGGTGTCCAGGGTAATGCTGCAGCTATCAGGCCAAATTCTCTGCGGGCATAACTCACAGTATTTCCAAGCCAGATATTTCAGAACAACCCGCCTGTCTCAAATTAATTTTTTGTATTCACTTTTTAATAAGCAACTTTCCAAGCAACGAGGGTTTTTTAGCTGCATGACTCCTATTAAAGTCAATAGGAGTCATGTGGCTAAAACCCTATGTGATGCTTGAATTTATTGGAAATTGGCATCTGCTGCTGAGAGCACTTCTATTGTTTGGTCTTCCTGCCCAATCATCACTTTCTGCCTGGCCATGTAGCTCCTTGTGCTCCTACTTGCTGGAATCTCCATGCCTAACCTTTCTATTCCTTCCCGAATATCCTTTCACACTAAAAATAAAAGTGCCTCCTCTGTGGAATCATTAGTGCCTCCTGCCCTTTTGTTTGGATTTTCTGTGCACAGCCTCTTTGTTTGGCCTTGGCTGTTGCTGAACTTTGCTGTTGGCTGCTCTGAATCGTTGCATTGTTCGTGCAATCACTGACGTTTGCACGATCCTGCAGGATCTGGGTGGATGAAAGGTGCTCTGCACACAAAAGCCTGTCTCCTTTCAATTTTATTCTGAAATGATAGGGGTTAAAATACCTCCAAGTGGGTCTGATAGCGTTGCTTTACTGAAAAATAAGCTTCTAGCAGGTGTTATCAATTATTACCTGGGAATTTCTTGCTTCCCCAAAATGCTGTTATTCAGCTGGAAATATGTTTCACTGCAGTTTCTCTGAGAAGTTTTAATCAGTGTGAATGTGAGCTGCAAAACCAACCCTTAGAGCATTGTTGTAGGATTTATTCACCAATAGCTGAAGGCAGCGTATATTTTGTTAAAAATACCAAACCAACTTTTTGCTTGGTTTCCTAACATTTTATATGAACATGCATATGGACGGTATTCAAATTGTATATTTGTCACAGAATCATAGAATGATTTGGCTTGAAAAGGACCCCAGAGATCATTGAGTTCCAACCTCCCTGCCGTGGGCAGGGACACCTTCTACCAGACCCAAACCCAAGCCATTCTGTGATTCTGTTCTGTGGTTCAGTAATGAAGGTTCATTCTTCTCCAGAAAGTGTCTCTAAACATCTGAGATTCAAAAAAACAAAAAACAAACAAACAACAAACAAACAAACAAACAAAAACTAATGGCAATCTACTAGACTTTACAAACAGTTTTAAGAACACTATAGGAAAATTGCTAATGATTGAAACTGAGTGTTGTACAGCTGTACAATAAAGGGTAGAAGCTGTCCAGTATTTTAAAGAGAAAGTGTAATTCAGATTCCTTCTGGTACTATATTTAAAAAAAAATCTTAGGACTGAAGGCAGCGCTACTCAAGCAACTTGCCAGCCAGATGACTAAAGTAAGATGAAGATTATCTTCAAGGAAGATCTTGAAGAGCAATGGAGCACTGAATGAATACAGAACTCTTTTTGGAACAGTCATTGCTGAAAATCTCATATTTTAACATGGATGTACTACATGAGAAAACCCACAGTGTTTCCCTGTAAGAAAATTTTGCATTTTTTCAAGCTATTAGAGACTGAAAAATCTTTAAAAATATTTTTTTATTCATTGAGTAGCTTTTATGCTTATCTAGGGATCCCAGATCTTCAGAAGCTTATTTGTCTATAAGAGATGCAGAATTTGTGGTGCAAATGTCACTCCTTGAACATCCTTCTTTGACCTCATTATTTGGGAGTGTGCTAAGATAAAAGGAGTCCTTTTCTCTTGTGCCTCTTTCCTTCCCAGTCTTGCTTCTCTTACAGCCAGAATAATGTGAGTTAGTGGCAAATGCTGTGACCATCTTTCAGGGTTTACCCCGAAAAAAATAGATTCATGTTCTTAATACATTTTCTTGGTAAGGCTGCTGCTGGCCAAGTGAAATTGCAAGTGTGTTTCCATTTGACGGGGTTTGGAATGACCTTCGCTCATTTTCCACAGGATTTTCTGTGGAACATGTACCGTAGCCCTGTTTATCAAAGTAGTTTTTTTCAGATTTTTCACTTTTGAAGTCCAGTGTTTGGCCTGAAAAATACTTTGTTAGTAAACATAAGACACCAGAAGGTATCAAAGATAAATGTTTAAGATAAACGCATGCAGCAAAAGTGCTGATAGTAATATTAACATTTTATAAAGGAAGAGTGGGTCAGAGATGTGTTTTTGAAGAAAAATTAAGAAACTTTTCATTAAGAAAAATATTTTATCTGACGTAAATCTGACCTGAGCTAAATTTGAACTGCCCTGGAGAAAGCAGAAATCTGTGCCACACTGTGGGACATCCAAACTAAGCAATTCCCCAGATAAAAGATTTAGCACAAAGTTAGTTTTAAACTAAAGAAGACCAGCACTTTAATCTTTTTGCTTGATTTCCCTTTCAAACACAGTCATCCATTTAGTTCCCTGCTGTCCTCATGAAGAATTTCCTCACGATGAAATCAGGGTTCGGAGATTTATTATGCAACGAGCAGAGCAGGTTCAAACTGATAAAGGCTTCCTGGGTGAGTGAAGGATGCTTAATGCTAGGAAAGATACTCTTTTAATGTGAGGTTCTTGACCATTTATTACATAAAAATGTTAATCTGATAGTGTTTTTAATCTGCTTGTTATCAGCAGCGGCTGCTTGGTGTTAAAGACAAGATAAAAGGCAGAGCTGAAGAAGCAGATTTGGGGAGCACTCGCTCAGTTAACATGCTGGATGCAACACACCTGCCTCCCATTTATCTGCTCTTCCAGAGTGAGGAGGAGAGGGATTAGGGCTGAGATAAGGCACAGCTTGGTGGGCTGATTGGGCAGCGGAGTGCGCACGCTGAAAGGACACTGCGCCGGAGATAAGCCGCGATAAATGTTGGGACAGTCATTTCCCAGGAAGCTCTGCAGAGCAGAGGATTTGCTTTACATGGCATTTCGAGGGGTTCTCCGAAAGCAGAATATTTAATCCTTCCTCGCCCCTCCACATCTCCCTCCCGCCTCACAAGACCTGCAGAATTTATGAAGCCAAACTTCCTGTAGATTTTCCGTCCGTGTTCCGCCCTGGGCTTGCTCCAGCTAATGTATGGGCTGGTCCTCCCCGTGAAATCTTGGCAGGCAAAAGACACTGTGATTAGTCCTGCTTTTTGTGCGTGCAAAACCAATTGCTGGTGTAAAATATAGAGTGGCTGCCAAACTGGGCTGGCCTCTCGTGGACTCAGGAGTTATTGGTAGCCTGGAGGACAAGCACTGTAATAATATAAACCTTATATTCTGAGAAGACCAAGATAAAGGTTATCTCTGTCTACAAGACAAAAATACAAACTTTTTCTTGCAGGATTTGGCTCAGCAGTTAAGTTTTCATATTTGAGCTGACACAAATATCTGCAATCAGTCAGGTAGCTGGATAGCAAAGAGTTTGCCCATTTCAGAAAATGTGGGGGATTAAAATCATTGACCCTAGGATGAAGCTATGACCAGTCCAACTTTTCTTGCCTGGAGACATGAACTTATTTCCAGCAGTGAATCCCGCATATTTCCCGCTATCTAGTAGACTACCATAGCAACCAGCCACATTTTTACGTTAGGATGATCTGCCTTTTACCCAAAAGAGATATTTACAGTTATCATTTCTGTTGAAATCAATAAAAAAGTCTTCTTTGGCAATGCAAACTCATACTGCTGAGAAACTTCCAGCAATGTCGTGGGCTGATGGTAAGTTCACACAGCATTTGGTCTGAATGGGTACAGCCTGTTCAGGCACAAGCACACTCTGTTACTGTGACTTCAGGAGGAGCCATGGATGCACAAGCTGGGTGCATCCAGGAGCAACCTACACATTAAGCAAATAAAGCATTTGAAATGACTTTGAAGTGAACAGGCTGAACTCTGCGCATACTTTGGTGTAGCGTGGATGTGAACTGGTCAGTCACACACAAATGTGTGGAGCTGGATGGATGCTGTGCATGTGCACCCCAACATCTCCTACTCGGTGGTTTACCAGAAATCCTGAATCACACCTTGTAGTTAAGTAGGATTTCTCTATCTTTGAGCTGTCTTGTTTAGTGTCTTGTCCCTGCCCATGGCAGGTAGATTGGAACAAGGTGACATTAGAGGTCCCTTCCAAACCAAACTGTTCTAGGATTCTATCCACATATGCTAAACCCAAGGGAGACCCATATTAACAATCCTACCTCATAGGCATTTATGTTTATGAGGGAAACAATGGTCAGAAACTCCCAAAGGCAGAACAAAACAAATGAAAAATCAAGTGCTTGTTGTTACTTAATCAGACATTCACTTGCTGATCCACTCAACTGCATTTAAAAATGAGCATGTGCTGGGGAGCTGTGTAGCTAGTATCCAGAACATCCAAAGTTATACATTTCTCCCAAAAATAATATTAGCAGAAGGGTTCACCAAAGGAGCTGAGCAATACTTTGGTGTAAAGACTGTTTAAATTTGGTTTTTCTCTTGAATTCAAACCCGGAAGCTTCTTGTTCAAGCACCAGATAGAGAAGCATCCATTGATGCTGAGGTTGAGAACTTCAATCTTTTCTCCACACCAGCTGAGGAACCATATGTCTAGATAGGATGTGATCACAGCTAAACTGATCTCTAGTTGATCTGAAGACTTAAAGTCCTGCCATATTAATTTAATCTTGGGAAACCAAAAAGTTTCTAATGGTCACAGCACAGAGCTTCCCTGAGTACAAGGAGTATTTTGACAATGCTCTCAGGCACATGGAGTGATTCTTGGGCTTGTCCTGTGCAGGGCCAGCAGTTGGACTGATGATCCTCTTAGGTCCCTTCCAACTCAGGATATTCTATGATTCTGTGATTCTACCATGAGTACAAACCTCTGGTCTCAAGCTAAGGACTCACAAGACTGATGATTACAAAACAAACTGGAAAATGTCCAATACTAGCCTCCTGTAGATGATTTCAACTAACCTATATTCTTTCCCCAGGCAGTCATCTGAATAAAGAGACTACCAGGCACTAAATGGGTTAAAATTGCTGGGGCAGCAGAAGTACTTTGTACGACAGAAGCTTTGGTCCCTCTGAGTTAATGGAGGCTGTTAGCAGATGGATCCCAACTGATCTCTAGTGGTAGGACGCAGAGAGGAGAGAAGAAGAAGAAAAGCTGTCACAGTTACAAAGTCCATGGCTTCATACATCAAGTCCTACATCCAAAAGCAAATTGGAAGTCTGCGCAAGCTGCAGTGAATTGGAGTAACGTGCGTTGCTCGCCAGTTCTGCTAAGTAGGCAATCAATATATTTACTCCCTGGATAGAATACAATTTTGCTGTTGTGACAGTGCTACTTCTACTACTCTGAGAAGAAAAATGACTCCATGGAGTCTGTGATCCCTATCTGGTCAGAGCCTCCACTCTCTGGAAGATATTTTTAAGGATAACTAAAAATCATAAAGAACATTTGCACTGCACCAAAGCCAAGAAATTCAGATGCACAATAGAATTCAATGGTGAGTGATTAGCCCAACCTATTTTACTGAGATACTGCCAAGTCATCTGGATGGTATCAGCAGCCATGCATCACTTCTGCAACCCCGACATGTAGCAGACAGTTGCCAGTGGATTCAGATGAAATTCAGCTCTTTGCTGAATTTTGCTTCATATGGTTTTTAAAGGAAAATCTTATATTGTCAGGTTTTTGTTGTTGCTTGTTTGTAGTTTTGTTTTCATTTTTGTTGTTCATGCTTATTCAGGTATCTAGCTGTATTTGAATGTTCTGAATGCAAATTTATCTACTCACAGAGCTCAGACTCAGGCTAATCAGCAGATAGCAGTCACAAGATACTCTTCTCTCTCATTAGCAATGGAGAAGGGAAAGAAGAAAAGAAAGTGGGAGTCATGAGGAATGGACTTGCAGCTAGAAGTGAAAAGAAATCATGGTGATGAGACATGTTTTTGCAAACCTACATCTTGGATAGGAATTTTCTGCATCTGCTGTGGGATACTATGGGAAGATGAGAGAAACGAAAGAGGAGAATCTCTTTGCTGGGAATCTCTTTAAGGACTTTGTAAAATCATGGCAAAACCAGCCTAAATGAATAGTCTACTTTTTTGACCATTTCAGTTTGTTATTGGAAGATTAATGAGAAGAGTTTGAAGCAGAAGATTAATGTGGTCTATTCTTATAACCTGCTCCCCTCCTCATAAATCTCCCATTATTTCATATGCACTAAGCAGCATGTTGCTTCACCTTCTCTGAGACACGAGTCCACCAACAGATCTCTTTCATTGCTCCCCTGTACTTCCCAGAAGGCAATACCCTACTTAAATAATACCTACACCTCTCCCAAATGATATCTTCTTCTCCTTTGGCAATGCCTCACCACTACTAATGAACAAAGAGACCAAGAAAGGGAAAAAAAATTAGACTCATGAAAGTATCAGGATCAACTCCTGAGAGTACACATATTTAAATACAGTGTGGAAATCAACTGAAATTGTACAAAATTATTAAATTTGATTTTTGCTTCTCACTGGTAAGTTTTGTACTTCATTTTCTCCTTTTTGTCTTGAGAGGGATAGATTCACTGTTCTTTCATTCTCGGTCTCTTGCTCTGAAGAAGTCCACAAGGTAACGTCACAGATGGCCACCACCACCTCAGCTGTCAAAGGGAAAGCTCCCATAAGAGGAAGAGCTGACAGCCCAGGTGGACTCTCATGTGCTTGAACTTCAGCCCTGCAATTATAGTCCAAACACAGAGGAGAGCAGACACATCTCTCTAAACACCTCATCACTGCCTTCCCACAGCGTGCCTGGGAGAAGAAGAAATCATAGCTGCATTTTGATGTTGTACAAAGATAAAGAACCAGCTAGATGAAGTGATTTATTTAGGGTCACTCAGAACATCTCTAGTTGAATCAGAAACAGAGCTTCAGTACCTGGAGCCCTGTTCCAGTTAACAGTTGTATCTGCCCAGGTGACAGACTACACTTTCACTCCACAGAATAACAAAATCAACTCTCCTGAATACACCCTGTTAGAAATGTTGTCCCCTGTAGCAAGATTGCAAGAGATTCACAAGCCTCCTACGTGCACAGAGACCAGAACGACCCTGCCAAATGCTGTCCTAAATTATTCTTGTGTAAAATTCATTGGGTACAAAACAGGAATAGTAGAAAAGGCGGAAGGAGATGAGCTGTTCTTGAAAGTTTTTTCTTATTATGCAAACACAGAGTCCAAAGATTTTCCAGGGAATTGTTGTGTTAAATAGCCACAGTTGTAAATGGTGAATTCATAAATGAATACAAATGTGTAGCTGTCATAACTGGCAGATGACACTTCCTGAAGGATAAGCTTGTACTCTTCCCCAGCGAAGGCGGCATGCAAGAGTTTCATCTCCTGAGACTTCTAATGTACAAATTCTTTGGCAATTCTTCCTAAGGCAGAACTGTTTTTAATTTAGAAGACGTCAACCTACTTGTACTACTGGGAGAAATTAATAAGCCAAGGATGCAGGTTGGCTGTACTGTAATACTGAGTAGATATGTCTCCATTAATTGCAGGATTGCCTGTGCTCACTTAAAAGCTGTTCTGTCTCAGAGCTTGATCGTGTTGCCTGTGCTCAGACAAAATTCCCTTGAGCTTCTAACACCTTTCCTGCTGCTGACCCCTCAGGGGTGGGTTTGTTTCATGTCTGCATGCTTCACATGCTGAACCATATATTTCTTCTCTCTGTATGGCACAGGTATGAATATAGATAGCCATATGTCCGCTAATACTAAGCTGTGTTTCTCTAATCTGTCCTAGACATTTAGAAAGGCAATTAAAGCAAAGAGAATCTAAAAGTCATATTCAAGTGACCTGGGTTATAAACAAGTCTTTGGATTTATATTTTCACCTGGTTGCTATAACCAGGCCCTATGTGGGGCATTATTAAAACCAACCTTGTCCCCTGAGAAAATATGGGCACTTCATGTTGCTTGAATTCAGCCTTGAAAAATGGGGCAGAGTAAGTCTGTGATAAACAGTAAACAAACAACCCCCCCCAAAAAAAAACCCCAAAAACAAAGAGAAGAGAAGAAAAAGAAAAGCAAAGAAAGAAAAGAAAAGAAAAAGGAAAAGAAAAGAAAAGAAAAGAAAAGAAAAGAAAAGAAAAGAAAAGAAGAAAAGAAAAGAAAAGAAAAGAAAAGAAAAGAAAAGAAAAGAAAAGAAAAGAAAAGAAAAGAAAAAAAGAAAAGAGAAGGGAAGAAAAAAGAAAAGAAAAGGAAAAAGAAAAGAAAAGAAAAGAAAAGAAAAGAAAAGAAAAGAAAAGAAAAGAAAAGAAAAGAAAAGAAAAGAAAGAAAAGAAAAGAAAAGAAAAGAAAAGAAAAGAAAAGAAAAGAAAAGAAAAGAAAAGAAAGAAAAGAAAAGGAGATATGTTTAAATTCATATTTCACCTCTCAGCTTGGTACTTTTCTACCAACTTAGGACCCTTCTCTACCTGAACACTTCCAAAGGCCCTGTGCAGGAGAGAGGGGGCATTTACTGGAGTTATCAACTTATCCTTCAAGTTGGAGGAAAATCCTGGTCTAAAGGATTGAATGCAGTGTTTAAGTTTGCAGATATTCTGGCAGATTTACAATGTGTGCATGTACATGAGGATAACCAAAGTCCTTCAGTTTTCCCTATCCACTTCTCTGCATGATTATTCCACCCCAGTAAGCAATCTATTATCTGCTGGACTGACTTATTCCCCACATTTAGTAACTCTATTCATGCTACCAAGTGAATGATGCTCTCTAAATAACAGACATATATTATGTACAATTAACTTCCTAAATCTGTTAGGGTAACAAG
Organism: Motacilla alba alba; assembly: GCF_015832195.1. Lineage (NCBI taxonomy): Eukaryota > Metazoa > Chordata > Aves > Passeriformes > Motacillidae > Motacilla > Motacilla alba. Next base: position 5,553,123 of record NC_052031.1, on the reverse strand, counting down.
AACTTGCCAGAATTAATGCTGTGCTCCCCACACATAACCTATGTAAATGTTTCTAAAAGAAATCAAGTTTAAAAAAAAAAAAAAAGATAAAAAGAAGATGCTTTCATTCTTCAGTGAAATTCTGTACAGCTCAACACACTCCCAGGCAGTGGGTAGTTTTTTCATTGATTTCTTTTTTTTTTTTTTCCTGAATAGGGATGAAGTCTTCCCTTGAGTACAAAAGGAGAAGATATTAAATTTTGGATGATGCTATATTTAAAAACAGAATTCAGAAAGTGCACTAACACCAGAAATTCACCAAGAGTTTTGTTTAGAAGGTGATCTTCTACTAACCTAAGTATTCTTAAGAATAGTTTAAGTGAATGGAAAGCACATTATACTAAGTTGCTATCAGCTCATTCAGTATTATGTGAATATTTGTTTTTACTGAGGTTGATTTGAGATTTGTAGTCAGGTTTTGACCTTAGGTAGCTTAAAATGCTCTCAGTGAAACTACCCCAGATTCCCACTGACATGAATAAAATAAATTTTCACATGTTTGCTTGGTTTTTTTCTGGCCATTGGAAAACTCTGCAAAAAATTTTGGCAGCTTTTCATGGGGAACTTTGTTATAACATAACCTTTTCACATATTACAAAAAACCCCAAACAATCCACCTTTATAGATCTTCTTTCTTTATGGTATAAGTTGTCTAAAGGATGTGCAATCAGTACATGGCAAAAATGAACTCTTTAAAAAAAGGACCAACCTTTCAGGTCTGCAATTATTTGAATAACAGAGGAAATTTCACACCCCTAAGCAGGATCTTGCCATTGACTTACAATTATATTCTTTTAGAGTGTGGTCTAGTATTTGAGATGACACCAGACCAAGACTCAGATGTTTCACTGAATTATTTATGACCTGGGACAGATACACCTGCTCTCCCTGCCTTTCTCACTTCTCACTCTTTGTATGTCACTCTTTTTCAATGGGACCTGCTTAGGTAGAGATTTCTTTCTTTATGTGCAAGAGCAAACACCAAGAAGCCCTGGTTTTAAGCTGGAATTCTAAAAAAGGAGTATCAACAATAAACAACATCCACTACACAGCACAAATAGCTGCAAAATGGTACATAGAAAAACAATGTGGAAAAAATTAATTTGAGATATTTAAGGTTCAGAAAATTTGATGATTCAGTCTAATTGGGTGCATTAAACAAACTATATTCAAGGGATATGCTCCTGGCATGCTGTAAAAGCCTTTTCCCCCCTTTTTTAAAATGAGAAATCTGGTTAATTAAATTTACTTACTGAACAGCTTGTATTACAACAGTAGAAAATGACAGATGTCTTTCATAAAATTAGTCATATTGTGGTAATTTTCCCCTCTCCCCCAAACATTGTGTGATTATGGGCATATTTTCTCCTGTTAAAAAGCTATCTGTCATAATTGGTAACGAGTACCATGCAAAAATGTTCTGAAAGAAAAGGTGTTCTACGTGAAATGCAGAAAAGTTTTCCTGTGACAGATTTTCTCATTGCTACTTTATTCTGTGGGCTGCTAGCTGCTTGCAGAAAACTGCTTAATTTTAAAGGCTTAGACTTATAAAGGCCAATCATGTATTAATTCATTTGGTATTCATTGAGAGACCTTTAATCATGATGGATTAATTTATTATAAATGCAGATATAATATGTTATTTCATAATATCACTACTGTACTTTAGCAATTAAACAGTCTGTTATTATTTCAATCACTGCCCAGATCTGTATCATGATACAGTGTTTTGCTCCATGGTGAATTATTTTATATTACATATAGGAGAATGGATTTTTTGGAGAGTAAACCTTTGGGAAAGCAGAAATACATAAGGTAATATTTGGCTCTGATATCCTGCTTTGTCTCTGAGATGATTAATCTGAAATACTTGGAGCCAGCAAGTCAGAAGCTTGCACTGATTACAGGTCTGATCCAAAGCTGGCTGAAGTCAATGATGCACTCAGCACCTTGGACCCTTCAGTGAGTGAGAGGGGTGTAAATACTTATCAGGAGAAGGATGTGGAGAGGCCAAAAACCAGGCAGGTGCACCAATTAAATCCAATCTGAGCCAACTAGCAGATATGGTCAGACACTAGAAAATTTAACCTGTTTGAAAATTTAACCTGTTGTTTTTTTGAAAGCTGAGCAAGTGCTGACCTGCATTCCTGTTCCACTAGACAGACAAATATAGAGCTTCCCAAAGGACCTGGGATGAGGCCATTTTACCTCCATTTTAAAGCTACATTCTTTTTCACAGTTCTTATGCCTTCTGATGCTTTCAACTCAGAAGAAGAATTGATGCACATTTTTGCTGATCCAATTTTACCAGTTTCAGATGTTCAGATGTTACTGTGACCCACATGGAAAGGCCCTGGGGAGAACCTGGATCAGAAGAATAATTTCCTTATTACAGATGTGAAAACTATGATGCTTGGGAAAGAGATACCTTGCTTTGGTACCTACAATACCTGTGGAAAGATAAGAAGTAGAATTTCTAGAAAATTATTTTCAACCATTTCCCTTTGTTCTAACCATTTGGCCTCATTGTTTTGTCCAGCATGTGCTGTTTTCATGTTGGAATCGACATCATAGCAGCATACAACTGATACAGCTGCACCAACTGCCAAAAACTCTAAAGCTTTTCTCTCTTTTTCTTTTCTTTTCTTTTCTTTTCTTTTCTTTTCTTTTCTTTTCTTTTCTTTTCTTTTCTTTTCTTTTCTTTTCTTTTCTTTTCTTTTCTTTTCTTTTCTTTTCTTTTTTCTTTTCTTTTCTTTTCTTTTCTTTTCTTTTCTTTTCTTTTCTTTTCTTTTCTTTTCTTTTCTTTTCTTTTCTTTTCTTTTCTTTTTTCCTTTTCTTTTCTTTCTCTTCTCTTCTCTTCTCTTCTCTTCTCTTCTCTTCTCTTCTCTTCTCTTCTCTTCTCTTCTCTTCTCTTCTCTTCTCTTCTCTTTCTTTTCCTTTTCCTTTTCCTTTTCCTTTTCCTTTTCCTTTTCCTTTTCCTTTTCCTTTTCCTTTTCCTTTTCCTTTTCCTTTTCCTTTTCCTTTTCCTTTCTCGTGGTAGAAGTTGCCAAGTCTGTACCTCTGGCTGGACAGTGGAGAACAAATTGATTTGTTACCTTGAGCTCATTTTTTAACCTCCCTCTATTGACATTTAAGTAACTGATTCTTCTCCATCATTGTTAGCTGTCTTTTCTCCTGCCTGTCAAGAGCTTGCTAAATTAAGATTCACAGCCCAGGATAGTTTTCATATGAACCCAAAAGAAGTCAATATGTTTACTTAGATAAATAGTTATTTTACAAGGTAGTGTAAAATGCATAATTTTCTGGGTATATAAATCCATGAACCACAATCCATCATGAGTGACTCATTTAATCTCTGATGTATCAGTGGCTGCCTTCTTCAAAGAGCAATCTGGAATAAGTGGCTCACATTAGGAGATCTGGAAAAAAGCTGCACAGGCAGCAAGTGAGGAGACCAGAATCAAAATGATGGTAATGTATCCTCGGTCATAAGACAGAGATCACAAAATCCTATTAAAGCCTCCAGAGTATCATGCACCCTTTCCAGGATTCACACCCTCAAAAGCATTTTCTGCTGCTTTTCCTTCTCACATTTGGACTGGATTACAGAGCTATCTGCAACTGGAGATGAGGAGCATTTTTACAGGCTAACAAATCTACTAGAACCAATGGTTTTAATCTCTCCTTGGCTACAGAATCAAAGCCAAGTTCTTTGCAGGTGCAAATGGGATCTGCTCCACTGCCTTAGGTGGAGTTTCACTCATTTACACCATTAAAGAATTTGGCACTGAGGATGTTGAGATCAAAAGGTTCCAGTTGGCAAGGAGATGTGCAGAAGAGAATCTGTCTGGGGAAATATTCTGAGAAGACTTATCTATTCTGTGAAAAGAGAACTTACCTCTCCCCAGAGGAGTCTGGTATTGATAAATCCAAATTATACTAAATTTTGGGACATCTCCTCTGACCCTGCTAATTCTAAACTGGGCAGTTTGGAAAGTCTGCCAAAACCCTGCAGAAGAAAAGGAAAGCACATTGGTGTGCTCCTCTGTGTGCATGTTCACATCATCCTATCATATGCATATTTTATGCTTTTATTTTCCCCTGACATAACAATTACTGGTGGTCTGTATTGTTCATTTAATAAAATGAGGTTTGGAACGTATCCTGCCATAGCTGCTTGCACAACACACACAAAAAGAAGTATCATTATTAGTAGATGTGTCTGCGTGGTGCCACTACTCCATTGCCAGAAGCAAATTTCACCTAATTTGGAGTTCTTGCACATGCAACAAAGCCTTTGCCATTTTTGTTTCAGAGAGAACTAAGAAAGATCTGTTTATTTGTTAATAATAATTTTGGGAAATACAGGGAGCAGTGAAATATAAAGACTCATTTAGAAAAAATTATCAAAACTAACATTTAAAGTGAGTAGAATAACACAATTCCCAGTCCCTCACCCCCTCTTGCTCTGGAAAATATATGCAGCTTTTCCAAAAGGACAGCATCAGTATATTTACACTTTTGTACCTTTGGATGCTTGTTCAGAATCCAATTTGCTCCTGGACAAGGGCATATTGATGAGTACCTGGAGTGTTTATTTGGATGGACGTGCTTGCTCTGAAAGCCAGCTTCACTCCAGCAGCCCTTACCCATTCTCAATAGCTCTATACCAGCAGTCAGCCTTCTTTCCTCTGAGGAAGTCACAATACTTGCCTCAGCCTACACTCTTTCACGTAGCAGGAGGATTCTGCACCAGGTTGGATCAGGTCTTTGTCCAAGTCCTGTGTCCATCAGTAAAACTTAGTGGATGTCTAGAGCAGGCTATAAGAGCAAGCCAAGCTTACTCTTTCAAGTAATACTTGAAAATACTTCAAGTATTTTCCCATCTTCCCAAACTTCCTGGTTCAGGGATGCTCTGTAGATATAGCAACATACTGAGTTTTTATTGCACAGGTTAGGATACACTTTTATACTTGAAAGCATCCTACTTAATCTGTGCAGACACCTGCTAGCAATTCCCACCTCTTCTTTTCAGGTCCCCTGTAACAGGGTGGGTAAAGTCTGAAACTGCACCTGGCTGAAGTTCAAGTCAGTCTGTGAGTATTCTGGGGAGGACTTTCCCTTTGAGCTGTGTTTCTGCTAGTTATGTCTACACTGATATAAAGATCCAGACCAGGAAGGTGGCCTAAGGACCATTCCCTGACCATGCACAGACCTTTAGTCAGTAACCTGCTCCCCTGCAGAGCTTTGGGTTGTGCCAAATGTCACTCTCTAAAACGATCCAGGTTTTGGGCTGGGGGACAGCAGGTACCACAGACAGGTTGCATGCTGGTTCTGCTGGGGCTGGGGGAGTGTGTGTGGGCTGCACCAGCTCAACAGCACGTGAAGCTACAGGATGGTCCTTGGCTGTGTTCTTCCTAGGACAGACAGAACCCCAGAGATTTGTCCAAAACACATTCACCAGCAGCAACACGAACCACTAGTACCACCAGGACTTTCAAAATAAATTTTATCACCTTCCTAAGAACAAGTTTTCTTGCTCTGGCAAATTAATTTTAAGACAATGAATTAAGCTGCATAAAGAAAAGTGGAGGCATGGAGGGTCTTTCAAGATGGTCCCCAAACTAGTTTTGCAGCATGTGAAAATTAGTTCCTTTTGAAGTGTTTCCTGTCCTGCTCCAATGTCATTTATTCTGTCCTAATGTATTTTGTGAAAGTCAAGCAGAGAAATACATTTATAGAAGACAAACCACTAGTAAGGGTCATAGACTTCCATTTTTATTTTAATAAAATCTTTGAAGACTAACTCATACAATTTGTGAATCACACTTCATGAGAAAGACTTCCCAGAGGTTTTTAATAATTTGAGGTATGAAGCTGACTGGAAATACCAGAACAAAGAACTGCTTCTGTGTGCTCACTCTTGTATTCAACCAAAGATAAGTAGCTATATGACAAAAGTATATTCTTATACTGATGGGAGCAAAGAACATAAAGAAATTTAAACTATGACAATGTTTTTCTAGTTGATGGTGCTCAGATTGTCTTTGTATACAGAAGGGGTTGATTATCCTTGTCTAAAATATACAGATTTTTCTTAGATAAACACACCAGCTGATGATATTTCTTTTTCCAAAATAAGGTATCTGTGCAGTAAATTAGGAAATGTCCTGAAAGGCAAGAAAAATGTAGCTGAAGAAAAGGAGTACAAGTATTGCCTTCCAGAGCATCACATTATTGGCTTATTTGAAGTCAGAGTTCTCGATCCTGCTGCAAAGAAGCAGCAGCTGGATCACCGTGTGTCACCAGTTGGAACTGGGGGATGTCTCATACAGAGGCACAGTATGGAACATAGAGATGTCTAAATGCTCATATTCTTTATTATATCTGTTACTACCTGTCTGCACAAAACTTTGAATTGCTGCATCCATGTAAGCAGGTTTTAAACCTTTTAAAACAAAATAGGGTGCTTTGCTGCAAGAGTGCAGTTAACCTTTACTACCTCCTTCTGGAATATTGTTATCCCTAGTGCAGGAATTCCTGCCTGAAATGATTTTGTCAGTGTGGTGTTAAGAAGCTGGACACGTTGAATCAGTAAATTCTATCATCCTCAATGATTAGTGGGGCTCTAGAGACTATTATTTGCCATTCTGGGGCAGATGCTCACCAGACTTCAAGGGATCACTGATTTATATCAGCAGAAGTTTTGGCATGTTTATGTGAATGGAACTGGAGTTGTTTTCAAGAAAACTGAAAATGAGCACTTATGTAAAAAAACCCTACATTTTAACATAGTTCTGTTGTGGGTATAAATACATTTGTGTGCCCAAAACAAGTTAGTTGCTGGGTTTGTTAAAGCGTGCCTATTTTTCCAGTTTTTCATAATTAATTTGCTAATAAAGATTTCAGCTGCGGTGGAGTCTTTATCCTACCATAACAGGAGTCCTGGCTTCATAACTTCACTGGAGCAGCCCACATGATGAATATGAGCTGAAGAATAGAAGCCAAATCCTTCTAGGCTCTGCATATTTGTGCTTGCCAGAAAAATTATGGCCAGTCGAAGGAGCAGGAGATGGAAAGTAGCCACCTCTGCTTTGGCACTTCTCAGAGCCCACTGAGGCCACTGTGCAAGCCTTTATACTTGGACCTACATAAGTGCCTTCTGAAGCTGGATACTGGAACTGGGGGGCAGCAGGGACTGCTTATTTATGAGTTACTTAGCAGTCGCTGATGCAGCAGTTGCCATAAGGCATAGCCTCGGTGCAGCTTATTCATACTCCTGGCAAAAGTTATCCTCCTGGGAAGTGGTGTTGCTGGCCACAAAACAAGAATACTTTACTGCTTCTCTCACAGAGTGTGAGTATATTCACTCAGGGGGCAGTTTTAGCATTTGGCCCTGTGCCTGGACATCATTACTATTGGGCACTGGCACTGCACACAGCCAGGCTGACCAGAGCCTGTGCTGAAAAGATTACATTCTCCCAAACCAATATTTTCAATTTGGCCCTCATGCTTCTGACAGCAGGAAACTTTTGGAAACACCACAGGCTGTGCTTGCTGTAAGCACCATTACCTGAAAAAATCCTGGTGAATATCAAGAAGTTTCATGAAAACAACAGGATGCAGAAATGCAGTCCCCTCTAGTGAGGTGGGGTGAGCTGAAGTGAAGCAGTTAAACAATATGTGCTCCACATGGCACAAAAGCTCAAACTGCATTTAAGCAGGTCTTCTAAAAAAGCACCTGGTTAAAGAGCTTGGGGTAAAACACCAGAACTTACTTCAAACACAGAGGAGAATATTTTCCTACTTATACTGCAGCTTTATCTTTTATAAATTTAAAAACATCATCCTATCTAGAACTGGGACTGACAACAGCCAGCAGCAGCACGAGTGAGCATACCCTGTGTCTAAAAGGGGAGGGAGCTTTGAGTTTCAAGATGCAAGTACTACTATTCATGTCACAACTGCAGTTAAGTGCTTTGCTATATCTGGGCATAAAGGAATATAAAGAAGCTAAAAAAAAAAGGTAAAAATCTGAATATCACTGCATTTATGGCATCTCATGTTGTTGGATTTCTAGAAACTGTATTTGTTAGTTTTCTTGGCAGAGGCCACTGATTGGAAAAAAAAAAAAGTGATGATACTCCAGCAACAAAACATTTTCTTACTTGCTGAGCTTAAAACATTTCTGTGGTTGCAGTGGCTTCTATGGGACTATTCCCATACCATAATCTTAAGCACATAATTAAGGGCTTTACTGGATCAGTGCCTGAAAAACCAATGCTGATTTCTATTGAATGCACATTATGTTAGGGACCATTTGTAAGCTCATTAAAATGAACAGAAAGGATCCAGCAGATGCTGGGCCAAGCTTGGTCTCAGGACTTTCATCAGAGAAACAACGTTGTCTCTTGTTTACACTTCCACGGGTCACTGAGTTCCCAGACTTTGAGCCATTGATTACATCGTATTATCAATTAAGTTAGAGATTTGCCATCAGCTTAAATGGGTGCAGGGTAGAACATAAGGAAATAAACAGCAGAATCATGTTCAGTTTGTGATGCTGGGTATTGGGTACTTAAAAACAAACAAAAAAATCAGACATGCTCATGAATTCATGGACACAGAATAGCCTCTGCTTTAGTGCACTGTGTGTGCTATGCAATGTGCTTGGGAATGGACATTGCATTTCTGTGCAACAACATTGGACTTTCACCCTTCCTCCCCTTCCCTCAATCCCCAGACTCATAAATCCTCCATTTGTCTCACCTGTAGCTACAATAAAGCCATTCTCAACAGTATTAACATCTGCTGTGGTCATTCTTCTGGGGTGAGAAAGGCAGAACATTTTCATTGCTCGTTCATTTGTGAACACTAGTTAAGTAAAGCTGTCACTTGTGTCCAATTATGGGTGAGTATTTTATAGCACAGTCTCCTTCCTAAAGCTAAACTGACACGGCCAAGCCCCATTTTATAGGCGTCCTTAAATTCTTCCAAGCCATATTTAAAATCCTTATGCTCAGAGATGGCAGGTGCCGTGTGTTTTCACAGCTACATTAACAAATGCAATTTTGTGGCAACTTGACCACGCCAGTGAAGCAGTAAATTTCTGTAATCTCTGTGGTTAAGAATTTCACACAGGACTTTGCTGGGAATGTGTAAAGCCTGTTAGTACAGGAGCACGATGAAGATAAAATTAAAATACCTTTACAGTAAAAGCCAAAAAAAAAAAAAAAGAAAGTCTGGGGATTTTTTTTTCTGCTAGAGCAATGAAACGTGTCAGAGGAAAATGCTGAAAAAGAAAAAAGTAGCTTCACTGAGCTCACCCAGCCTACTCTCCTTCTCAAATGACTGCCACCAATTTAGGTGAGAAGAGGTAATTTGGCTTACACAAATGCTAACACAGGCTTATCCTAAAGCATAACTGGGATGCAAAACTTTATAGATATCTTTTCCAAACCCTTGCTCCTTGTAACAGTACACATATTGTGCTCACAAATGTTTCTGCAGGCTTAGGGAGATGATAGCCAAAACCTCCCTGGTCCCAAGCACGCGTGGGGTGCATTGGTGCTTCTGCACACCAGCACAGCTGTTTCACTCACAGGATCTGCATTTTCCAGCATGAGCTCTGTTACTGGAGCTGAGACACCTTGGTGCTACTCAGGACAACCCAAGATTCCCCCCAGCTCCAGTACCTCAGCCACTGTGAGGGTTGGGAGCATAATTTACCATTCCCAGAAGCAGAGGGTCTGTGCAGCATCATTGGATCATTGGCTTAACCTGCTTTGGAAAGGGATCTGTGCTGGAAAATGGGGCTGATACCACTTTCCATTCTCGTGAACATTTCACCCAGCTTCTCAGGACTCCAGAGTGAGTCTGAGGGATACCACTGCCAGAGGAAAGTTTTATACACCCAGACCCAGGACTGAGTTTCTGATCTCCAGCAGATCCTGAGACAGATGTTAGATTTTGCAAGAAGGTATCTCAATTACCAGCAGAAAGCAGCAGTTGAATCCTGTACAAATTCATACACTTTTTATACTTTTTGACCTGTAAGTCATTTCAGCAGATATTTCCCAGATTTCCTATAAAATCATGTAAGCTATAGATTTTTTTTTTTTCTTTTAAAAAGAAAGATGTGATTCCAGCATAATCACCTCACTCCAGGGATTGGATCTCTTGGAAAGTAAAGAAAACAAACTGCTCAGAATGCAATACTAGCCAGGGAGGGAATTGCATTATGGATTGCTCACAGACTCCTTCAGCAGGTTTTACCACAGGGTTTGGGCAAAACTCATAAAGAGCACAGATCAAACAAGAAAACATCTTTGAATGCCTATAGTTTGTTGTGAGGCAGAAGTGCTCTGAAAGATACACTTAGCAGCTCACTCAATCTCTTAAGACTTCACACAACATGCAGGGTTGGGGAGATCAGCTCACACGCTTCTGCACGCTGTGTGGCTGCACTGAAACCAAAAAGGCTATTCACAGAGTGGCCCTTTGAAGTCAGTGGACTTTTGTCATTGATTTTGAGAGGCCCAGGATTTCACTCGCAGTGTGTAAGGTTAAGCATGTGTATAAGTCCTTGCAGGATCAAGGCTTAAATGTGTAAACCTGTTCAGCAAGAGTACCCAGCCTTTAATGTCCTGTGAATGTGGTCTCTTGCTTTGTGACACTGGATAGGCAGCCTTTGCTCTTGAGTGCAAAAGCTTCATTTAGTATGCACATGTCCTTCATAATTCAGGGACTTAGAGTGCAGGGAAAGAAAGGTGTTGGTAGAGCTGCTTGCTAATGGAGCGCCTGTGGAAAACATCAACTGCATCAGATTGATTAAGAGCCACTATTAATTGATAATTCTGTCTCTTGTTATCCAAAATGCAGTTCGTGGGCCCTCTGGACTGTTCACTGTGTTAGTAGCTGGTACAGAGTTTATACATTATTCATTGGAAACAGCAAATGTGTCGGAGACCCAATCCTGTGCTCAGAGCTCTGTTATTATGTGAGCAGTTCACATAACACATTTTTGCTGGCTTCAAAATCTGGCCACTCCCATTGTCTGAATAAAGAGAATTTCTGCAAAACATTTCATTGCTCAGGTTCAGAAGAGAGCTATCTCAACCATGTGTGATGATGATAGGATCATTAAGGTTGGAAAATACCTCCATGATCATCAAGCCCAACCTACCTTGACTAAATACCAACATATTGAGAAGTGGATCAACAACTGAGTGGACAATCAAATATTTTATGCTTAAATGATTGGCAAAATTCAGTGTCTCTGACTTAAACCAAGCCTACACTTAATCTTTAAGGTGTTGAAGGTTACCTAAGTGAAGAGAGGAATGAATCCTAGAGGGAGACCACATTTGTCTGATGGTAGAATATGTTCCTCTTGCTGAATGTCTCACCTGTCTAGTGGGGTTTTATGTGTCCAACTGCCATACTATGAGTTTATATCACAGAATCACAGAATATTCTGAGTTGGAAGGGACCCAAAAATATTATCAAGTTCAACTCATAAGTTTATGGCCCATACAGGGATTGAACCCACAACCTTGGTATTGCTGACATCATGATCTGATACAGATCTTAATGTACATTTATGTGCTGACACATATGCCTTTTAAATTAACCAGATTTTCCTTATATAATATAAACCTGACTGATGCTGGTTATGGACATCTTTGGGTATCATTTCCTCTAGACCTTGCAAGCAAGGCTGCTCTGATGCTGCCTCCCTCAGACCCTTTTAACCCTCTGCTCAGGTAGGCTGTGACCCTTCAGCATCACCCACAGCCCTTCATGTCACATACCATGGACTTGGACATGAAAACAATTTCATGGGGCCAGCACAGGGCCAAGAGGACACAAAAAGGCCCTCCACAGATGGCCAGGTGGGCTGAAGGTGCGAGGTACCTTTGGGAAATGGGGGTTGCTCTGCAGAACACAGTTTTTGCGCTCTTAACACAGCTTCAGCTGCAAAAATGTAGGAAGACAAAGTATCAGTCTGAAAGCTTTCAAATGCACAAAGCGTCCTCTGGATAAGAAAATTTACATCAGGAACATCAACTCATTATAATACTGGTGCCTAAAATAGGTAGACTTCATTACACTCATGGAGTTTCCTGAGTTTGGGATTTTTTATAGCATTGCAGCATGACTTTTAAATGCCACTGGCCTACTAAGTAGAACAAATAAACCAATCACAGCACCTCCTTTCACTGGATCAGTTCAGCCTAATAAAATTAACCACGAGGAACAAGATTAATTAGACGTTAAACACATTGTCTGGAATGTGCTTGTGACAGCTTCCCTCCAGCAGCCCTGGGGGACTAATGGTATATATGAGTGACATTTTGTCAGTGATGTATGGATGTGCCTATGCAATCCAGACCTAATGGCACCAGGATCAGCCTTATTTGAAGCCCACTGCCAGGTATATGAGGCTTGATAAGTCAATAGTTTTTCCGCGTATGTAATTTATGGAGTTTTAAGTCCTCTGTCTTCATGAAGCAGCTACAGGAGATATCTAAAGTAAGGCAACAGTTGAGAAAATTTGAGGAAGAGAGAAAATTAAATGGTTTGAGTTTTGAATATGACGTCTTTCTCTGGGATTGTAGGAAAACAGATGTCAGAAAAGCACCTGGTTGTTTTCTCTGACTATAATGAGAGCCAGAGGTGGCTCACTCACATATAGGTGTCTACATTATAGGCACCTAAATTTGGATGAGATGAATCCTATCTCTGGTGCCCAAATGTCATGGACAGAGAGAAATCACCTCTATGCATAACACAGAGGGAGTTGGAGGTTCCAGACTGAGAAGGAAAATAATAAAACCAAATATGTGCAGAGCTTTTGGGTTGCTTTGTTGCCATCCCCAAGGAAGATGAAAATACGTGTGAGTAGGAAAGATGTGGCTTCAAGAACTCAGAGCACACCAGGGCAGGAACTGAGGTTCAGGCCAGGGGATACGCAAAGCAACCCCAAGAAGGCTTTGGGTGATGTTCTAGAAATGAGCTTTCTGGGCTTCTAGTTCTCTTTTCACTTTGTTTCCTTCTTGCTATTATTTTACTTTTTACCTTAATAGATGAAACACTTATTTATATTCTTAATTCCTATCTAGTGATCTGATAAATACTGGGAGCTCTATTGCCTTGGGGGTGATGAGAGCCATTAGGAGGTCTTAGATTATTTTTAGAGTTCTCTATACTCTACACAGGGTTAGGGGCCCCAAGGACTCTGCAGTGTGCCATGTGCACATCACAAGAAGATGAAGAACATGTGACTGGCTGCCAGACTTGTGGGAGAAGTGTGCTTAAGCAAGTGGTAGCCCAATATGTTATCAGTCAGGTAGTGGGGGAGGATCAGAGACTTGAGGTCACTCTGAGCCTGTATACAGGGTTCTTGCAAGAGTAGTTCTTGCTGAAAGAAGACCATGGCTAATATGTTAAATCAAATGGAAACAGAGCAAGCCCCTTACAATGACATAAATCATTTGCAGTTAGAAGGGAAATCTGAGTCTTTTACTCCTAGAATGAAATGGAATAATCTGCAGTGGTTAAAATCTAAGAATTTTACCAAGATTCTATCACACTTGAATTGAGCTGACCAGAAATGCAATGCAGAAATGCAATCTTGTTCTGGGAAGGAGGTGCTATGACATTCTTTAGTAGTTCTTCAGAGTCCTGAGAAAAATCTGGGAATTTGGCATCTCCCAGGAGAAAGCAACTGATGAAATCCCATCATTATTGCCCATGGCAAGTCTGTGATTTACCTTAATTTTACCTGCTGTGTGCAACTCAGACTTGCAGTGACTTTATATGGAACATTAGAGATGTGAAAGAAATACAGAATTATGCTAGCTTTTTGCTGTAAATGAAATTCACAGTTATGTTATCAAAGTTTCTAATTATAAAATTTCTTTAATATTTTATTAGTAGGAGGGGAGGGAAGATGATAAAACTTATGGTATTTCACAAGTAAGATTATGGGTTGATTTCTGATTGGTTGACAGGACCCTAATAATAAAGCTCATAATTTTATACTACATTCCTCTAGTGATGATAGAAATTCTTTGTGCATAATAGCACCATTTCTATTCAGGAATCTTGTTAACAGTTGTAAACTCAGATTATCATTTTTATTAGCCTAGTGTTTTCTTATTTCTCTGTTACTGACAGGAAATTACAGCAAGTTTTCTGGCTTGCTTTTCTTTTTTTGTTACAATGAAAGCAGTTGCATTCAACTAGAAATTTCCAGGCACTGAATAGAGGACAGTATTGCTAGAAGCCAACAGCAATTTAAAGTGCACAGATTAATTAAAAAAAATATATATTTAAATACTACATTCAAAGCGGCTGTAGACTGGGTAGATTGGGTTAGGGTGATACTGTTTTTTTAGTTATATGTACAGATATCAGCTTTTTTGTAGTTTAAGAATTTAGTAACCCATTCTTGCCACAAAACTCAGCATCTAAACTCAGCTCTACTATGTTTTCATATTGCCTCATAACAGTAGTTTTGACATCACCTGAGTGACCAAAGGCCCCTGGCTAACCTCAGGCTCTCCTCCCTGCAGCCTCACCCTCGGCTGAGATGCCCACCATGGACAGTGGGAGCCAACCACCACGGACTTCTCATGACTTTGGCTGATTAGGAAGCTCAGATGAGAGTATTGGTAGTTGTTTCACCCCATTAGGCCACTTGAGCATTGTAAAAGCACTGTTTCTGGGAGAATGTGAGACTATAAATGCATAATTTACTGACAACAGCCTACAGTTTATTCATATTACATCAGATACGCTTCTAACTGTCAGTTGATACTGAGTGAATAAAAACTTATTTCCATAACAAGAACACTGAATTCAACTCTTTTCTTCTCTGGTTATAAATGGATGGGAGTTTAGGATTACAAGGGACAAAGCCTAATTTTCAGGGCCTCGCAGACCTCGGTGGTGGTGTGGGGGAAGGCAAGTTTTCAGGGCAAAAGCAAGATGTGGGAGCTCCAACGCCCTCATTTCACAAGCCAACAGTATTTTCTGCATAAGCAAAGTAAACCTTCAGAACAGTACTGCAGTGCTTGAAACTGAGACTGAAATAGGGAGTGATGAACTGCTGCAAGTGCAGCACCCTTAACCCTCTGCCCTAACAAAGTTTCTGTGAGAGGATGTGATTTTCCATATGGCACTGGCACATCCTCTCCCCCTCTCCATCGACAGGGAAAGGACTCTGTGTTCAATCCCACTGCTCCTCTTCTCCACCCTCCTTGTACAACTTCTCTCGTGATATCACATTATGCATTTGGCAAAACAGACCTTTGAGTCTGGAAAGTCTCATGTATCAATGTGCCAGTTATTAGTTTCAGGATACCTCTTTAAATAAAATTAAGGAAAAGAGCTTTCAAGGACTAAATCACACTGGTTTCCTAACTCTATTCAATTTCTCCTAAAATCCCCATCCTATGTACAAAAAGTTTTCATCAGCACGACCACAAAACAGCGACCAAGTATAAGAATAGTGCTTATTCTGAATACTACAGTAAAAGCTACAGGATCCAGCCTAAAGTGCAAGAAGGATTAATTGCAGCTGAGAAAACAGAGATAGTTCAGTAATCATAAGATCCAGTCCTGCCAGTACTCAGCAATTTTCTCTTAAATACAGGACAAGCTCAGCCTTCCTGTTGATTTCAGTAGATGTAGCATTCAATACCTGGCAGAACTACATTCAGAAATCCTGAGGAAAACACACCACCTTATAAGTTTCGTAAGCTCAAACACAAAGGAAAAGCAAAACACATCTCATTTGCTAAAAAAAAAAAAAAAAATATAATGTGCTAGTACCAGAAAAAGACTAGAAAGGAGACCTTGGAAATCAGTGTACTTGCAAGTCAGGAATGTAACATGTATAACACAGATCTGATTGTATCTGGCAGGCTGGTATTTATAGGAGCTGATCCACAGCATCAAACTCATTCCTTACAAAAGCATCGCCTGGTATTTCATCTCAAAGTTTGTCAGCTTCTTGCAATTAGCTACTACAATGGTGTGACAAGGTATGGAGTGGAGCACCCCTTCCCCCCTTCTCCGGAGGGAAAATGCAAGGGACAACAAGAACTTTACCCAGCATCGGACAACAATAAATCCTGGATACACTGACCCCACTTGAAGAAAGCGGAAAAAATATTTATTTAATTAAAAAAAAAAGTTTCAGTGTTGCACTTCCCTACCTAGTAAACAGCTGAACAGTCAGGATGATACCCAAGACCATCTCCTCCACCCCCATCTCCACCCCCCTGTCGTATCAGTGCTTCAGGCAACGTTCAGAGGGAAAAAAGAAACTCACAAACACGACCCCCCCAACTCAAGTATCTGTTCTGATAGGAGCATGGAACAGTAACCAAAAAACAATCAAGTCCTCATTGTCATAGTGCGACAATCACAGCATCTCTTCTGTTGAGCAAATAGTCAATTCATAGAGAGAAAAGCATCATGAGGACAGGCACGAAAGCTGTTATTCCCCATTTTAAGTAATAGGAGAAGGTCACATATCAAGCCGTTGCACCTTTTCATTACCTCCTAACCCTCCACAGCAGGGGAACCACACTTATGACTGCGTTAGATATACAAAAGCTTTTCAGCTCCAAAAAAGGAAAAGAAAAGATGAGGAAAGGAAAAAAAAATAAATTAAATTCATCTTACCAGCACGTTACAGCACCAACTTGCTTGAAGGAACGTTGCCTTTACAGGTTTCTCTTTTAATTATCCTGGAAGCAGAAGGGGGAAAAAAAAGAAGACGACGAAGCAGGGTTGTTAAATTAGTGTGTGCTCGAATCTTTTCAGTTTGTCGCAGAGTAGAAAAATACCAAAAAAAAAAAAAAAAAAAGAAAAGAGAAAAAAAAGGAAAGGGCACTCAAAGAAAGAAAAAAAGCAAAAGAAAGCTCAGTAATTTAAATTTGCTGTCAGTTCAGGCAGCATCGCTCTGTCCCGCCCCTCTTCCCACTGGGTTCTACTACCTGCAGGGCTGCAACTGACAGCTACTGTGCAAACAAAAAAAAAGGCAAAAAGCATGCTGGGACCATGCTGTCTGCTGTCTGAGTCTCTCTCCACTTCTGATGACTGAAAATCATTAGTGAAAAGGTTCTGTTGTTGTTTGCTGAGATTTTTAAGTTAGGTTCTTTGCATGAAATGTAATTTATTTTTAATTGATGCGGCGCGGCACGTGACAGAAACTGGTGGTTGCGTTTCTCAGCTCTCCTCAGAATGGAAACTAACCTGAACAGATTGATTATAATAGTATGGTATATGGAGAATGTACACAGACTTTTACTGTGCTGCACTTTGCAGGGATGCAGTCAACCCTTCCCGTAACACCTTGCACAAAAATTCTTATCTTAATGGAAAGTCAGGAAAATATTTCAACAGAAAGCAGTAAAAACTCTGGCACTCAAAAAAGTTGCCAGCATTGTTTTTGCTCTGCTTTCAAGTTTTCCTTCTAAACTTTTTCAAATAATTTTTGAGAACAAAACGTAAGAGAAGTCAGAGGCATAATGAGCAACCAGCACAACACTTTGTGAAAAGGATGAACTAATAATCCCAGCACATAAAAAGCAGACTTTAACCAGATGTTTGAACCCATTTTTGACAGTCTGTGCTCCTGACTATTAGCAGACTGCATACATCATATGAGTGTGAACTATTTGATGAAAACTAACAAGAAGAACAAGTACAAAAGCTATAAATGCCATTTTTAATAGCTATTTTAATTGTTATTAATAGGCTTGTAATAACAGGGCTAAAATCGTCCTCTCAAAACAAAGATAAGCATGATATATAACTTCTAAATATAATGTATTCACCAAAATATGGTTCCTGCCTAATTACAAAATAAAATTAAAAGAGTGAAATAATGATTTTCCTTAATACTTTAGTAGTAATTGCTGGGATCACGCCACAGTAAATATGCAACCTTTCTATTCAGTTATTGCTCTATTCATGTGTGTAACCATGAAATAAAAAAGCTAAAATGTTTAAACTTGCTTGAATTAATCTCAGTTTTTATTAAAAGTTTGCACTGGAAGAGATGCATGCATGCTGAACATGCCTACCAGAGACAACTGGCTCCTAAGTAGATGTTTAAAATCCCTGCAGAAACAGCTTTTACTAGTCAAAGTAGAATCACCATAAGGTGATTCCTACTACCAGGAGTTGCACAACAGAGCTCAAGGTGTAGGGTCTGCCCTACAGCCTTCTAAGGCTGCTGCTTATGAACATCCAGCCATGATAAACAGGTACTACTGTCAAATTTAAAGTTCTTTTTCTTCCCTTTCAAAGTCTCCAGACCCTTTTAACAGGGGATGATCTGAAGCCATTTCTATGTTGGCAGAAATCTCCTGCCGTTCCAGACATGAGAATAAATTGCCATGGCCAAGAATCATCTATTTGCAAAGTTCACCAGGATCTCGTAGCAGACTTGGGTTGTCTGCAAAAAACTTTTGCCATCCACTGTGGATTCAGTACCAGCACAGAGGAAAAAGACAGCATAGAGAGTTATCTTCAAAATTTAAATAAAAATACATAAGGACAGTGAGTGTAATTTAGAAGAGGGGCAACAGTAGATTCACCAAATAGTATAAGCAGAAATGCAGCTTTTTTCCACTATAATTTGATCTCCTTTACACTTGTGTGACTTTAAAGACCTATTTCTGTGCTTGTAAACAATGTGAGTAAAAGTTTTCATCCAAGTTTGGTGTCTCCTGCCACCCTGTCCTTTGTTTCAACTGGAAAGCTTTCCTTCTTTTGTTCCTTGTTAAGAAATAAAAATGCCAAAAGGTTAAAAAACCCAAGTGTTCGTGATGATTTGACAGCATTTAATCCTTATTTTGATATCATCATGCACATGTACACACACACATGATCAATTCCAAAATTCCCTTAAATCCAACTAACTTATTATCCTTCTATATCTCCCTGCAAAAGGCAAGGGGGGGGACTGTTTTTAATGCACTTGGCATTTTGAGCAAGGCCCTCAGACCTTCAAAAGAGAAATAATTGAACTTCGCCTTTAAAGGAATACAGTAGTGCTCTAAATAACAAAAAACCAAAAAAGCTGGATTTAGCAAGGAGATGCCTTCAAGGCAGAAATTTGACTAATTGGTCGAAAAAACTCACAAAAGCTCATAAATTCAAACATTTATAGAAACACCTCACTTATGGTATTAAGTTGAAATAAAAATAGTGGGAAAATAATCCATCAATATCAACCTTTTCTCCTATAATGTAGGACATGAGGAAACACAGGAACAAATGCTGAGGTGTTTAGAAGTTGGTGGAAGTCTCATTCATTTTAGGGTTTTAGTAATGCTGTATGTTAAAATTAACCATTCAGTGTCTCTGTTAATATCTAATTTTGATAAAGGGTCATAGGATTTGGACTGCAGAAGTAAATTAGGTATTATGCATAAAAATAGGCACCCAGAGGGCACAGTTCTTAGAACCTGGAATAGTTTGTGCTGGACTGGGAAATATAATTTTTTTTTTTTTATTCATGGTTCCATAGAATCAGTCATGTTAGAGAAGCAGTAATTAACAGAGGTTTCCCGCTATATAATGCAATGGAAAGTATCTAATTAACCTTTGTATCCTCTACAAAACTCCATCAAATGAAGCATTTTCTGGTGTTGTTTTAGTGAGGAACATTTTTGCCTTTAACTTCAGTAGAGTTATTTGATGGTTTGTTTTTGTTTTGTTGTTGTTTGTTTTATTGTTTTTTCCCCACATGTTTTGATGTCATTGATCATCAAAGATTAGCTCCTAAAAACACAGAAACCATTTTGTAAATTTCAATTATTTAAAAAAACCCAACATCCAAAACCAAAAAAATTCATCAAATCTTTGAACCCCTTTTTGCACTATGACTAAAAGGACTCTGCTATACTGTGATAGCAAAAAGGTTGAGGAAGAAGTTTTAGTATGAGATTAGTTCTAGTATTAAAAACAAGACTTGTGAATTAAAAATACCAAACGAGACCAAAAAGATCCCTTTCCTCCTCTAGTAAAGTCTTTCTTTGTAGTCAGATCTATGCAAGTGGCCTCACTTTAATAAATAAACCCCTGTTTCTTCCTGCTCACTCAGCTCTACTGAAACCCTTCACCTCTGTAAAGGAAATTTTGAGAAGGTGTGAATTGTACAGCCGAGAGAGATAAATGTAATTTTGTGTAAACTCTGTTGTTAGAGGGAGACTTGGGAATAAACACGGGCCATACAGCCTGCTAGGACTTTCAACTTGGGTTGGTTGCACATCTTAAGATTTACAACTTGTATTAATTATGTCAAAGTAATGCCCAGCCTCCACTGACTTCACATACCGTATTTCTTTGTGTACAGGCTAAGCCCTCTTTCACACTAATTGCTTTCTTCTGCAGCTTTAAATTGAGGGTGGTTTCCTCATGCATTTAATTCCTCTCCTCTGCAGCTTGCAAGGAAAAGGTAGTTGAAGGTGGCTTCTAAACAAAGATATACTGTAATTAAAAGCTCTTTTAAAGAGAGCTTTTCAGTACAGCACCTGCTGTTAATGGAGTACTTTGTGTACAGTTCTGTGGGGTCTTTGAATGCAGTGCATTATTTCAGAAGTAGTGTGCTGTTGGAGGATTTCTACATCTGATGTGGTGACCTATATATGTTAATCACTGATGCTGGGGAAAGAAAAAACAGGAGACTTCTCCCTTCCCCAGACAAATACAGCCCATAAAAATGGTTTGGTAAAGTGGAAAGTATGGATTTAAACTTCTGATTGTCTTGTGGATAACAATCACTCAATTTTATTTTTTTCCCAGCTGAAAAAAACCACCTTGCTACAATTTCCATTAAGAGATCATGATTTTATAGCACTCAGTTTTGCTTACCAAAATTTGTTCTCCAGGAAGAAAAGATTCTTCAGTTTATGTGATTTAATAAATGACAGTTACACATCTTAGTCCTTCCCTGTTGCCTTGCCTTGGGTTGAATCCATTTTTCATACCTGTGTTTCTGTCCCCTCGGTACATCCTGTTGTCTTGCAATCAATGGCAGCTGACTTAAAAAAGAAATCTCTATGGAGTTTAATGCTTTGATAAATTAATCCATCCTTGTGTGCTAGCCTTCCAAATGTTCATTTCTTTAGAATAGTTTGTGGTGTGAAAATAAAGCCCTAAGTACAAGAAAGACAGACAGATGCTGTGTATAAATTCCTGCTGTTTTCACAGAAGAAATAATCTGGAAAATAAGGGTGCCAACTTATTCAGAATGTGTTTTGGGGTTTGCTTTGATGTTTGGTTTCAATCAATGGGTGGTAACTGATGATTCAATGGAAATAATAGCTAAGCAGAGAAAGAAAATTGCTCAGCAATTTTGTAATGTTGCAATAACAGCCTTGGCTCCAAGGTGAAAGGGGATGTTTTCCACAGTGGTGTAAATAGGAAAAGGAGAAGAGATAACCACACTCTCATTACCAACATTAAGTTCAGGTGTTCATAACTGACTCCTGTATTTTTCCTCTTTAAAGCCTCTGAGCAGAAAGGGACTCTTTAAAGGGCTCAGGAGTTATTTGGATATTTCTCATTGCTATAGACTGGGTAAAAAAAATAATGGAAAAGGCATGTGCTGGGGCCATACTGAGGTGATTGACGCCAAAACTTTACAGGAGCTGCTTATCTTAAGTTTAGGAAATGCCACAATGAATCAGACAGCAATGGGCCCTAAATATTTTTCTGGAGGTCACCATAAATGCATATTTTAAATTTTTTTCTGATACGTAGCTCCATATACCTCCAGCAAGTTCTCCCCAGAAGAACAGCTTCCAGACTCATTCAAGTGTATTTTCACAATACACACTGATGAATAATTCATTCTTGCACCAGCACTGACCTATTGTTATTTACTGAGACTGTGTAGAATGGCTCCCAACGTTCAGAGTCCAATGCCTTCTGATGCCCATCTATCTATAGCTCCTCCAATTGAAAGAACTTGTCAGTTCAGGCACTACATGTTGCCTAAATACACTTTTCTCCAAGGTCCAAGCAACCTGTTAACAAAGCAGTTGCACCTGCTTTAACCACACCTTTTCTAGGCTGTAATCTCGGGGTCTCTAGGATCTCTCTTCATCCTTTAGGATTATGAAGTTTATTCCCTGGCAAGCATCACTCCACCCTCTCAGACGCTAAATTAACGTCCAAGAATGTGATCACTTTGATGGGACCAGCTGTTTCTTCTGCTGCCAAAGCACTCCAAAGGCTTTGGCAGCTGCCCTAAATGTGCTCAGCAGATCCTGACATGTGCCGTCCGAGTGGCTGCTCCGCCGAAAGGCACCCATGTGTGCAGCGCTGACCCTCACATCTGACTCTTGTGTCTGCACCTTATTGAAAGGAGCTGGGGACAATCCAAGAAGAATTCAGGAAGTGGAGGTTGTCAGCTCCTCAATGAACACCTTTAAATTTTGAGCTTAAAACTTAAGAGGCGAGAAATATGCAAATATGCAGAAAAAGACAAGATTTGGTATTTGTTGAGCTTGCCTGTAAAATCTTCTTTATCTTTTGCAATCTTTACAAGAGGATCAAGGAATATCAGACCAGTCAAAGAGGTATTATTTGCAGGGCTAGGAACAGTGCTTGTTATAGTTTCATGATGTTTCCTTTTATATAGCCCTGTTTTCAACTGCTTGTGATTTTTTATTACACTGCATTCTGGGATTAAATTTTTCTCTGCCTTTCTTTTGCCTTTAATTGCTGTAAATCTTCAGTCAAATCAGCCCAGTTTTAGTGAACAACCAAGCCAGCAAAAGCATCCTGAGATGACAGTTGCATTTTCTTTCAGGAGGTCTGTAAAGATTGTATTTCTGACAAGATTCAAGCAGGGACTTGAAATTTGCCCATGGGGTGGCAGATATGTCAGGGACAACAAAGAAAAAATACATCCATAAAATTATAAAAATAAGGGGTCTTCTGAAGAAGGTAGCAACAGGATGGACAAGCTATATCCCACATGATTTAGTTGATGGTACAGCATGACAAATTACTGGATGTCCCCTAATTCCACACTGAAATTCCACACTAATTCCACAATGGAAGTGTTCAAGGCCAAGTTGGATGAGTCTTTGAGCAACCTGGTCTAGTGGAAGATGTCCCTGCCTGTAGCAGCAGGGTTGGAATTGGATGATTTTTAAGGTCACTTCCAATCCAAACTGTTCTGTGATTCTCTGATATGGATTTTTCAATGGTCAGCCTTGGTCTCAAGACTGACATCCACTTCACTCACCACTGTGGATATGGCCATGAGCACTTAAACTGTAGAAACTCTCTGAAATGAAAAACAAGAGAAGCAAGGATGGAATGGAGGCAACAGGAGAGCAAAACTGGAAGTGTATTCAGGTGGGCAGAAGGAGATAGAAGGAAAAAATGCTTGGGAAAAGAGAACTAAAACTGAGATGCTTCTGCAGATGAGAATGGGTTGGTTATGTAGGACTTCTTGCCTGGAAGTAAGGCATGAGCAGTCAGTCAGAGGGATTGGTTCAGACATGGAGCTGCACTGTCAGAAATAGGCTGGATGGATAAAGAGAAGTTGTGCAGTGAAGGACACGTGATTACGTAGCACTGGACACCACAGTTTCAGAGGAAGGAATGAATCACTACAGTGATCTTAACTCTAGTTTCTCCAAACTTTTTGAAGCGTTCTGTTTCTATAAGCAGTTATGCTCTTGGATGGCATTTTCTTTGCTAGGAACTTTACAGATTCTTAATGTTCTCCCTAGTTTGAGGCCCTTGGTGTTATTGAAAATATGAGTTAATTATAATAAAAGAAAACATAATAATCAGCCAAATCCCATTAAACTCTTAACTAGTTTCTGCGCCCGCTACTTACTTGGTCCTCTGTGCCTCTTCTGACAGCAGAGCTTTGCCTTGAAGGGCATGAACATTCCATCTGTTGAGCTCTGAGGGTGTAAGTGCTCCTAAAAAGGAAAATATTTGTCTCTTTGGTGTATATGAGAGGCTGGAAGACCCAGCGTTGCCTGCACTGGAAATGGATAATCTCCATCTCCCTCATGGCTAGCTGTGCACAAATTGTGTCATCTCGTACACAAAGGGCAGATCCGATTGGGGCATATGTTATCATATAGCTGCAGTCACACAGAGGCCCTCAACATGAATACCATTAAAATGTGAAACGCTCATAGATTATTTTAGGCTTCACAGAGAGCCATAACAGCTTCTGCAATAAATTAGAGCAGTTGCCAGGCACTTGTGTATCAGTGCACCCTAGCTGTCACTTCACAGGCTGCAGTGTCTCTGCTGTGCTGCCGTGCCACCGGCTCCTTCCCGGGGCAGAGCTCACACGAGGGGCTCCCTGAAGGAATTGTCTTCCACAGATGCTCCCGTGGTCTCCTGCTCAGGGCTGGGGAGACACAGGAAGGCAAAATATGTGCCAAACCCCAAGTGCCTGTCTGAGCAGCCTGTATTTTTAAACCTCACAAGGTTCCAGCCTAACTCCCATCCGAGATCTCTTTGCTGTTTGATGAGGCAGAGGCAGAATGGGATTTTCCTGATTTTCCTGAGAACCACTGATCAATTTGCTTCATGCCTGTGCCATCAGAAATCCCTGCCCCTTTTATGCAACGTTTAATGACCATTTGCCATGAAGAATAAAGGACAAAGACCTTCAGACATTTCCAGGTGCAACTGCACTACTGGTCTTTAGTTCATTTTTTATGTTGCCTGTGCAAGATTAGGGATTTCTATGTTGCATTTAACATAAGTAATGAAACATATGGATTTTGGTTTTAACCAAACCTGCTTTGGTTTTAAAGGTAGCAAGTGATTTTTGTTTTCACTGTATTTGTTTCAATTCAATTGTTGATTTTAGATAATTCAATTAGCTATTACAGCACTGAGGATAGATTTTTTTTTTTTTAAATTTGGCCTTACAAATGAAAGTCAGTAATCACTCTTAAGTGTTGTACATAAAATAGGAATCTCTCACTGAAATGCCAGAACCTGGATTTGTCAGTGGGGGAAAAAAAACAGTACATAAATTAGGTGTAAATTTTGATTGACCTGAAAATTTTATTTACTAGGAAATTCTTTTGGACTGTGAAATATTTAATAAAAACCTATCAATTCAGAATTAAGATACTATGGAAACAAATATAACTTGTTTAACTAAACAAAATAATATATAAAAGTTAAAATGCAATATCAGTATGTATATAATATTTCATTATATAAAATCTTTTTTGGATACAGAAGATGTCACACATTGACAGCAGTTTTTGTAAATGTATAGTACTATATCCATATTAACAATGAGTAAGGAAAGTCTTAAAGATATTAAATAACTTTTCTATAGAGGCACAGAAAGTCAAGGACAGGAAAAAGGATGGATCTCTGAACACAAAGCACATTTCCTTGGAATGCACCACTACTGTGGAGGTGGAGCTGTAAATCACAAAGTCATCAACGAGGGCTGATCTTCAGTCATATGCAGTGATCACTAATATTAATTAGACTAATGTGACTTGACAAAAAAAATCCCTATATAAATGAAAATATTGGAGGGATCCCCTTCAGGAGACTGGATGGGTAACTTAGAAATCATGTTTCATCTAATGGGAAAGCTCCAGTCAGTAGGAAATAGCACAAGAGACAAGTGAGGAAGATTTGCTGTACTATGTAGTTTTCTTTCCAGTTTTACCAAAGTTTATTACTGCACAGCTCCAAAATTGCCTGCTCCTTCCTTCAAATGCTAAAGATAATGTTTTCTCTACATGTGGCTGCTACACTGACTACTAGATCTTGATTCTGATCTCTCTAAATTCATATTCTCTTTGGCCAACTACTATGGAAGTATTAGTAAAAGAGGAAAATATTTGTTTCTGGAGGGATGTGCCCACTTTCACATCACTTATTCAAACTCTCTTTTACAAGACTTATTCAACAACTTCTTTACTGTGCCCTTAGAAAACAATTATCCCTGAAGGGCAGGGGAAAAAAAAAAGTCTTCTCTCCTTGTACTTTGCCCTCTGGTTCTGAGTTGCTTTCATTTAGAGATGCTCTGCCAGATATTGCCACGCACAGAACTCCAGCGTTTCATCTTGTTTTATGACACTCGTGAATTTTGCCTAAGTCTTTAACTCAACAATATTTTTTTTTCTTTCTGCTTCACACTGCAAATTTATCTCTAACTTAAAAGTTTTCTCTCACCTCAGATCTCTTTCAATAACTCTGCATTTCAGGCTCTTTTTACCTTCCTCCCTTTGCTACTCAACATTAATTATTTTTTCTCTGGTGGGATTAGCTTGCAATTTTCTAGGCTAAACACAATTTTGCTTTAAGCCCAGATTCCTAACCTATTCAGGTCCTCTTGCATTATTTCACTGGGGTTGATAACCTTTTCTGATTCTAGTACCATCTGCAACTTTCATTAGTATTCTGTTAGCTCTTTTCCCCTGGACCAAAATGAAGACATTAGGGCCTGACCTGACTCTTGCAGTATCTGCTAGATACCTCCCAGCAACTTTCAGCTTTGTTTTTCACTACCAATCATTTAGAACCCTGTAGACAGATTTCAATGTAAGTGACAAGAAAAAGATGAGTGGGTGGAGAAACAGTGAAGGCCTTGAGTCCATGTAAGCCCTGCCCAGCAATAGCAAAGACATCCTTGAATTATCAACACTATTTCCAGCACAAATCCAAATCATATCCCCATTCCAGCTACTATAAAGAAACTAATTCTACTTCAGCCAAACTCAGCACAGTTCTTATTAAATTCCTCTGAAATAACATACAGTCCTGCTTATTTACAGTCTCTTTAAATATTGTTTCAGTAGATAACAATAGTTGAAGGCTCATTTGCCTTCTTCTGTTGTAGAATGAGATCTGGGAGTAACCTGGACTTCCATCTTTGAAAGAACTTCAGTTAGAAGGGGGTTGCTGAATGCTTCTTGAGGAGCTGGGCCTTCTTCCAGGAGGCAGGGTAAGAAATTGCCAGTGGTCCATGCTCTGTTGCCCTTTGGCTGCACATGAAAAGTCTTGATTGCCCTGACAGGAGAAGGAGTGAGGCATGGAGGGAGCAACTGAGCTATGGTACACTGTAATGCGCAATCTTCAAAGGAATCCCCAACAGTTCCATAAGAATTTTCAGTGGTCCTATGCTCCTGTGGATCTGTGCAAAGTTACTGGGAGGCCCAACTCTTCCATTTTAGGAAGTTTATAGATGCTCACACACAAGGACCAAGGGCATACACACATTTCCCTTACACCAGAGACAAATCCCAGGCAGGGTGGATTGCCTACAGCTCTAGATCAGACCAGCATGTTCTGGAAGCTTGCTGCTGCTGGAGGTTACCTTCCAGCTATCCAGAAATCTCTTGTTTCTCAGCACAGCCTCGTGTTGCACTTTCAGGACACTGCAGCAAGATGGAATGGCTCAGGGATGCTTTCAGCCAACGTGTCTCACATAGAAATCTTTGGAAATGGTGCAAGGCCATCTGTATTGGCTTGGGCTGGAATGTTCAGATTTCTGTCATGGAGAAGATGAAAGGTTAGCCTCAGTCTTTACCACATCCAATCTGGCTTTATGTTTTTAGATGTTTAAGTCAGTGTGAAACAAGAAGTTTCCCTCTCAAAACAGAGCTTTGGTCTGAAAGGTTGTTTTGGTGCTCTGGTTGGGTACAGGGAGGGCTAATAGACCATGGCATCA
Organism: Motacilla alba alba; assembly: GCF_015832195.1. Taxonomy (NCBI): domain Eukaryota; kingdom Metazoa; phylum Chordata; class Aves; order Passeriformes; family Motacillidae; genus Motacilla; species Motacilla alba. The sequence continues at coordinate 5,525,360 of NC_052031.1, read as the reverse complement.
GCCTCCTGCTGAGAACTCCTCTTCATGCTCCTCGTAATACTAGACCAGTTGGACCATGCTGCTGACTCCCTCAAGAGCAGCTTTAGTGGAAGAAAGATAATAAATGCTAAACCCACTGTCTAATAGATGTTATCTCACTGATCCCTGGGCAGGAATACAAGCTTAGAATCACAGTAGCATCAACTTCAGCCTTGCTATGTGCAAAAAGTCAGAGTGCAGGTGGCTCTTGCAGAGATGAGGAAAGCAGATAATCTGCTTAGAAACTTCTCTGTGTTACTGGCTGCTTGGCTAATAGTCAGGATTGCTTTTTAGTGTCATGTTGGGATGTGTACCTGGTGGCTGTACAGACTAAAGAGATAGAATAGTCTCTACATGGCTGAAGATGTTCCAGTAGGAGAGGCTTCTTCTCCTGTCTCATGCAGGGACACCATTGATCCATGGCTTGGCTTGATGGACTTGTGAGGCACCTGCTCACTGAGCCACCTGGAGAAGTTCAGTGCCCTGGTCTCCCAAACATGGGTCTCCGTGTTTCAGAGCCATCCTGGGTAACTGAACAAAGTGTCTTTGCAGCAGGAGGAACTTTGGGAGGCTTCTAGGTGACCCAAGGGTGTTAGTGAGGAGCTGCTGTTCTCTGAGCGCTGGCTGAGGAAAGAACAAGTTCACTGTTCACAGCCTGTGAGTGAGGGGAGCAGTGGTGCTCCTCCTAGAAAGTGGAAATATTTTCCTATGTGTGTCAGAAATACTGCATCAGATACACAATGAAGCATGTCCTTTCTCCTGCTCAGAACAGACTCACATGCTAAATCCCATCTCTCCCCTTTCAAAGGAAAAAGTCAGAAGGAATTTCCCTACTCATACTATGAATTTCATACCAGGCCCTCTTGCTGTTTCCCTGGCTACAAGTGAACTCCAAGTCAAAGGCTTTTAGGGTATGCCTGTCTTGGGTTGACCCCTTTAGAGACTGCCATCCAAAATGAAGGCAAATCAAACCTTACACTAATAGCTCAGAAACTGTGTACTAAGAGGATAACCCAAATGCAAAAAATTCCCTCTGCAATGTTAGCTAACCATAGCATTGACGTATCTTTCTCAGCAAAATATGGAAGTGTTACCTATACTATCAGTAGTTTTACAAATATTAGTTAGAAAAAGGTGGTGGAGTCCACAAGCAAAATTTCCTTAAATTATAACAGTGAGTGGTTTGTTTAAAACAGAACTTATTAAAAGGTGAGCTGAACAACCTGTCATTAATATACCATTCAACCTGTTTATTACATTACCCATTTTCTAAATTAAATTAAAACAATTTAATAATTTCCACTTTTAAATTACTCAGTTTAAACTCTGACTTATTTCTGGATGTATAACTAAGTCTCTTCTGAAGACTCAAGGATACTGAGGACAAATGTGATGTGCTTTAGCAACAAGTTCTCCACCAACAAAAACCAATGCAAGAGTCTGCAACATTTGTGATGAGAGTAGCTTGGTTGGTACAGGAGCAGAGGGACACAACAATCATCTGGCTGGAGCATCTCTCCTATGAGGAGAAGCTGAAAAAGCTGGGGTTGCTCATCCTAGAGAAGAGAAAATTCCAGAAGACTTTGTTGCAGCACTTCAAGAGGGTTTGTAAGAGAGATGGTGACAAATTTTTTAGCAAGGCCTGTAGTGAAAGGGGAAGGGATAATGGCATTAAATGAAAAGAAGTTAGATTCAGACTAGACATAAGGAAGAAATTGTTTACAATGAGGGGGGGTAACACAGACACAGGTCACCCAGAGAAGCTGGAAGTGACCAAGGCCAGGCTGGACAGGGCTCTGAGCAACTTGGGATAGTGGAAGGTGTCCCTGCCTATGATTGCTTCCCACCCCAATTATTGTGTGATTCTATGATAATATAGTCCATTACCTCAAAAATGGAGCTCTTACAGTAATGTGGGCTTTCTTCTGTAAATAATCAATTCGATCGGTTTCAAAAAATCCACAGTTTTAAGAGACTCTACTAGTTCTTTTCCCAGGAATCTATCTCCAAACATGCCAAATCTAAATTCATCACCGTTGTAACCCAGTGTGACTGGGAGAATTACACTGGAGGGTGATCAGAGTTCTGTGCATTTAACAGCATTTCAGGAAACTACACTTTGGAGAGGCAGCCCTGGGGTTTTTTTTTTTTCATGTCAGTATTTTTTTTTTTCTTTTTAATTCTCTCTCTTTACATTGTGGAAATGATGAGAAAATTGCTTCTGTGCTATTATGCAAAACCTTATTTGTCAATCTCTTCAAAAAATCAGGAAATATTTGAGAAAGCTGGGGAGGAAGTTCATACCAGCTTTAGCTAATCTGCAGAAAATCCGGCCTACATGACTCCTGTGTCACTGCTGCTCCTTTCATCTATTCTTTATAAGGAATCTATTGAACTTTAATTAATATGAAAAATTCAGGTTTTCATCTGATTTAAATGTGACTGACTTCATGCTGCTACTAAAAGTGGAACAAAGTCCAAGTGTGGTGAAAACAATGCTGAATATCTGGATTCAAGAGAGAATCTCAGAGCCCACAGAAAGTGTAATCTTACAGATCTGTAATGCTATGTAACAGATAAGTAAAGGAATGCCAGAAAGTCATTTATATAGATCTCTGTGATAAGGATAAGAGAGTGACACATGAAATATCTATATTATCCTTAGCCTGGAAAGTTTTCTGAAAGCTAATCTTACTCTTTCTAGTCAGGTTGCAGCTTGTTGGAGGCCAGGATATGAATTAATGCTGTCTGAGTTCAAAATAGAGAAGAGACATTCCATGGAATACAATGAAATACCTCTATCCTCTTTTGAGGATGAGCAGCATGGGGACTCTTTAGGGTCTGAGATGTAGGAAGAATAAAATGCTGGTGCCTGCATTTTAAAGCATTGCAGAATCCATATTTTGATTTAACCTCTTTGCAAAGTAAACCCCAAAATCTGGAGCTAGATATGTAAGCCATGTAGCAATCAGATCTGTAGCAATCTGATCCACAGGAAAATACTGAACAATAGAATGATCTCTTTAGAAATTAGATATTTTAATCAGGCTTGCAGTCATGTGTCTGTGTCTCCACAGAGATCCAGCTTGACAATCAGAACTGATAAATGCTGTCCTGCTTTTTTTTTCCCTCCAGATGGATAAGCACCTCAGATTTTATTCCCTCTCCAATCTGTATAGATTTGAATTGTCATTTAACAAGTGATAGCTTTGAAAATGTTCAACATCAGAAAAATACACCCAAAACTCTCATGAGGATGATGTCTCCAAGTGAGATTTACTCTCAGACTGAGGAACTCAGGAGGCACAGCTCCCCCAGCTTTCACACCCCATGTGGGGCAGGACTGTCACCTCACAGAAAGTCCTGGCTGCTATGGAGACACAGCTGGAATGATGTTAATTTGCATCCATCTACCCAGGAGAGCCACCAACCTCCAGATTGCAATGGAGAGGGAAACACCTGCATCAAAAGGCAGAATTATTTGCTTGGATACCTGTTGGTTTCTTCCTTTATTAAGTTCCACATATCTGTTTCTTCAAGGCTAGCTGCTGTTATGGTTGGCTGAAGCCAGGGAGAAATGTGTGGGAAAATAAGTGTAAAGGCAATAAATAAAGACTGGTGCTTAAAGTGAGTAACTAAAATCTACCTCTAAGCATTCCTTGAACTCCACGGGTGTGTATAATTTTGGTGAAAAGAGAGTTGTGCTGAGATCAGATGAACTGAATCCTCAAAGTATATTTCTCTCTATTGACTGTCTGAACCTCTGGAGTGTTTCACATGGTTTAGTGGTGGACTTGGCAGTGCTGGGTCAATGCTTGGACTTAATGACCTTAAAAGTTGTATCCAACCTAATGATTGGATGATTCTAATTGGTCTTGTGATATTAGTGGTGGCTCCTGTAGCACTGTGGTAGGTCCTTCTTGAGCTGCAGGATCTGTTTCCTTGAAATAGAGCAGGGGGGAAAAAAAAGGAAAAAAAAAAGATTTATTTCCTTGGTCTTCTTGCTAAATTCTTCAGTCATATTAGGAGTCATTAAAGCAGCATCTTCAGCCTATTTACAATACAAAGAGCTAATTTTTGATATAAATTATTTGGTCCACCATTAATATTTTCTAGACAAGCAATATCACTTCAGCAGGGTCTGAGCATATTTTAAGCAAAGTACCTTTTAGTATCTGCAAAGTGCTTTCCTAGACCTTTACTGATTGAAACAAGGCTGAAACCTTCCCCCAGAGCCCTCAGATTTCAGCAGGGAGGGAGAGGTTAATAATGCTCACCTAAAGGTAATGCTCAGCTTTAGTCCAGTATCATGCTAAAGCCATGAGATTTTTGGACTCAGCAATTCATACTGTGATTGCCCACTTGGAGCAAAATATTACGAGGCATTGGCCTTTCTTTTTGTAGCAAAATCAACACTAAAGCTCCCTCATATTTGAACCTGAATTTGAACAAGAATTCTAAAAAATTAACCTTGTGCTGAATTAAAACTATAGGAATATATATATTATAATTCCAGCACCTTACAGGATGGCAAGTAGAATACTGAAAACCTTGGCGTTACTGAGCAGTTTCAGGAAAAGTTTTCTGCACACAAAGGTCTTAAGTCTAAAAATTTGATAAGAAAATATCAGTGTCTCAGGGTTTAACACACTTGATTAATCTCTGCCATTTTTTTCAAATATTATTTTACATGTTTTAAATATTGTTCTGTCCATAGTTTGAAATAATTCTCATTATTTTGCAACCTTTGTGCCTCAAATTCTGCCAGTAGAGCAAGAACCATCCTAAAAGTTCTTTTTCTCCAAAACCTGACTTTGAAAGACATGTTTACATAGTGGCTGACATGATGGAAACAGATTTAGAAGTTTTGAAAGTTTTGTGTGTTTTTTTTTCTCCCACAACAAAAAGGGAAATTTCAAGGTGGAGCTACTGACAAATTAATTTGCAATACTTATACCTTCCCAAAACTGAGCAAAGCTATCATTTTGTTGCTCTCAGGAAGGCATTAAAAAAACCTTTAAAATTATTATTGGAATTAAATAAGGCATTCAGACATAAAATATTTGTTCCAAGTGTCCCACAAAAGCTCTCAGCATAAAGAAAATCCAAGCAAACATACAAATAAGCATTGAAGTCTTAGCTAAGATGTCCCCTCTAAGCCTTTTCATTGTGGATGGGAAATATCTATTCCAGTTTAAACAATTTTAAGCGCTGTTGTGAAGACGCTTCTCTCTCACAGTGTCACAGAGCAAAATTTTTCTTTTTACAACAGTTTAAACGCAGTATTATAAAATATTTTTCAACAATTGGAACTACATTGCATCTGATCAGACTAAAGAAAATCACTGTTCTACTCGAAACTGAAACCAAGCAGGCCAAATCAGATAAAGATTTTCTCACGCAGGTGTTGCTTGTAAGGGATTTTTGTTGAATTAGGATTTTATTCATGCTGCTTTTATAAGAGGAGACACAGGAGACTTCTTTCCAGATTTTCCTGTGGGAGCAAAAGGGCCAGGCATTTTGAAGTAATATTAGTGTAAAGGGGAAGGCAGGATGTGCAACTGAAATGGGCTGAAATTCTGGGAGAGGTGAAATGGTTGTGGGTGTTATGACAGAAGGTGACAGCGGCAGAGATGATTCTTTGCAGCCTTGTAAATGATGATTCAGGATGTTCTATGGAAAAGTCCTCCTTGATAATAATGGATAAATGGCTTTTGGGTTGTCTGTGGTGTGTATCAGGTTAGGGTACACAACAACTCAAAGGATAAATCCTAAGGAATCCTGTGGATAATGTAAGGAGGCAGATCCAGTTCTTCAGTGCACCACTATGGTTCTCCTGAAAATGCAAAGTGAGATAAATGGTCCTGTTATTCACTTCTAAAGACATAAACCTGCCTTTCTCTCTGTTTGGAAGTTCAAGGAGCTGCAGGTCTCCTTGAAGAATCACAGGTTATGTGTGACAGACCCTACAGTGCAGGGAGGGTGATGGTTAACTGGCAAGAGCAGGATGCCTTCATATTGTCTAAGAGCCATAGGTGGGAAATAAGTGCTAACTGAGGATTTTGAAAGTATTTGAGACAAAACTTCATTGCATTTGCATTGCATTGCAGCTAGGTATCATTATTTCCATGCTGTGTGTCACTGGGCACACAGCACTCAATACAGTGCCTCCAGTTTTATCAAGGAGGGGAAAAACTGTGTCTGATTTTCTGGTGTCAGATTATTGTCCACCTCAGTGTTGTACTGAAGGGCTCTTGCCAAAGGTGATGCCCCACGCTAAGCAAAGAGAGATCTCAGCAGAAATTCACAAGATGGTTTGGAAGGTACAATACTGCCTGCCAGGCCAGCAGGATAGCAAGGATTATAACCAGCAGCTCTGTAACCCCACTTATGAGAGTATTTTTTTTCCCTGAGAATGTAACAGAATGAGATATCTGCAAGTACAGCACAAGGCTGGCTGTTGTCTTGCCATGTCCTTTAGGATTATTTCTCTTATTTGACAACTATGCCTACATACATTGCAAATGATGGATGCTCATGAATGCTATGTTTTGTAAATTTATTTAATTCACCTCTTTTTACTGAAAGCATAGTGGAGCTTCAGCAAAAACAAAACATCTATGGTCCTTGACAGAGTGACTTAAAGAAAAAGATTAAAGCTTTAAAGGGATGAAACATGTAAGAGAATTAATTGAAACAGGTGGTTGCAGCTAAATGGTACTGTTTAAACTTTAGCATTTCATGGATCAGTAGGAAATTTTACCTGACTACAGTTTTAGACATGCTTCAGAAGGCGCAACCAGGGGCTTTAGTTGTAAGTCTTTGCTGAAATTTAGAAACCTGTTCATACTCTGCTGATATTTGAGCTGGCAATAAAGGAAAGAGTCAGACCACACTGTTTAGAAACAGAAATTACACAAAACCTCCTAGCATTATGTAATTGTGTTCAGTGCTGTATACTTTAGCTAATTTATCTCTGTAGCTGTTCTGAATTTAGACTTTCTTCATCCATCTTGCTGCCTAAACAATGAGGTATTTCCTTACATGCTCTAAAGGCACAGAACAAGACCTGATTTTTGCTGTCTATAACAACAGGTTTGAAAATGAAGTTTAATAGATTTATGAATGGCATCATTTTACAGGGTCACCTAAATCCATAAGAGACAGTTTTCAATGATGAACTTTTCTGTTCTCTTTCTATTACTACAAGGACAGTGCACAGGATACAGATCCTGTTTTTTTGGCTTCCAGCATCACTCAATGTCTGAGCACGTGAACAATCAGAAGGGGTACATGAAATAAGTTGCAAGTTATAAAGTCATCATTTATGATATATAAAGTAGACTCAAAAAATAGCACAAGACAAGCTATTTAAAAATGTTTAATGTTGTTGGTTACTGTGAGGTGCATCTTCCTTTTGTGTGTCTACTTTGATTTACGAAGAGCAAATATTTATTATTACACATCTCTCCAGAGCTGGAAAATTAGGAACAAGCAATCAAAACTGAATGGTCATTTTTGTAGTCTTCCCTGGAGCTCCGGTGTCCATAGAATTGTAGAAGGGCTTGGGTTGGAAAGGACCCTAAAAATCCTCTAGTTCCAACCCCCTTCCATGGGCAAGGACACCTTACACTAGACCAGGTTGTTCAGAGTCCCATCTAGTCTGGCCTTGAACACTTCCAGGGTTGGGGCATCCACAAATACTCTGGGCAACCTGTGCCAGGGCCTCACGACCCTTTGAGTAAAAAGTTTTCTCTTAATGTCCAATCTAAATATCTTTTATTTTAAAACCATTGCCCCTTGTCCTATCACTATATGTCTTTGCAAAATTACTACTACTAAAGAGACACATCCAGTCCTGCAAATATAACTGTGTGTGACAAACTATTAATGGCAACAAGAAGAGGAAAAAGCAAATATTCAACCTTAAAAACCATGTTCCAAGCCAAGTTCCCCCACCCTGGATGGCTTTGAGCACAAAAGAGCTTTGCAGCTTCCTCAGTTATCCCCAGGCTGGGGTTAGGGCCAGGGCTCAGGCACCAAGGGAGGTTCTCAGGCTGCAGCTTGATCAGATCCCTCATTTCTGCTGGGGAGGAGCAGTGCTTGGGAGTAGGCTTTAAAAGGTCAAGCCAACAGGGAAGGTTAAGTCCAGTGTCTTTCTGACAATCTGAGAAGCAAAAGCCTGTGTGAGCAGATAGGCCTTCAGCATTCCCTGGAAAGCTGGCTCCTTAGCCGACATAAATCTACCGAGTTGGGCTGGTGTCAGTGGGGTTATTTGTCAGCTGAGTGCTGGTCCCCTGTGAGCAGCAAACTGCTTTGCTGGGCAGGAGGAAGAAAGGAGTTCACTGTCTGAATTGTGCTAAAAATACACCAGATTTAACCCCTTCCCACCAAAACCCAGAGGCAGCTGGATCAGGCTCAGCAAATCTCCAGCAAGTACCATGCTCACAGGGAGGCACTGAAAGGAGATTGGGATCCAAGCTACAGCAAGGCTCACGCAGCTGTGCAGAACTTGAACAGGACCAGAAAGGAACTGGAAGCAGCTGTGAGGTGAGGCTGAAAAGGCTCCCTGGAAGATGCATGGATGTGTCAGCCGGCAGGATCAGGTAACAGATGCGGTTTGCGAGGCGCTCTGCTGCAATGCTGATCAGGCCCACACACATAGAGCAGCTGAGTGGGATGAGTCTTTGGAGTCAACCCGAAAAGGAGACGCTTCTGGGCAGAGGCTGCTGTGTCAGACAGGTGCTGAACAAGGAGACTTTGTGTGCTTTGCCAACAGGCACGAGGAGAGGGTTTATCCTGGAATCACAGCACTCATTTGCAGGAGGGCGAAGTTCAAATTCAGTCGTGGCACTTTCTGAATTTTAAATATGCCAACGTGGGTCTCATGCTGTTTCAGCACCAATAATGATATAAGAATTATTTATAAGGTAACAGGATGGACAACGCAAAATCCAGCTGATAACATAAACTAGGCCAGGGGTTTTGACTTTCTCAGTGGTCATACTGATAAATAAGCCTTTTTAAATAACTGAACCAGCAGCTGTCTTCCTAGTTATTAATTGGCACCCATGCAGCTGATGGCCTTGCATCAGATCTTTTTTTCAAAGAGAATGCAAAATTCTCATTTTGAGAATTGAAAAATGATCCATTGGGTGCACTTAAGGTGTTCTTCCATGGTGCATAAGGTTGCTTTAATCCATTTGAGGAGCTGGCTAACTTTAAAAGGAGGACTGACATATAATACAGCGGGTCAATTCTAAAACTTGCTGATCCAACCAAAACCTATTGTCACTAGATCTACAAAAGGCAAATTAACCACAAAATGCAAATTAATCTAAGGAAAGAAAACTATACCTAATTTGGCTCTGTATTTTTTAAGCTAATTCAGGGATGTGCTCCAAGCTTGTAATGAAACACTCAAAACGCCATTTTAGAAAATGCTAACTGTGTAATTGAATAATGTGGAATTTATCATGCTTGTGCTCATGGAGATACCTAGAAAAAGCATGTGCTCCCTATGTGTTGAACAGAACAGAAATATATTATTTCCTAAGAAAACTCTCAAGGATTGACAGCAAACTATTGTGGTGCCGAATACACAATGTACATTACTGGCCCCATGAGATATAAAAGTATAAGTTATTCCCAGAATACACCCAGTAGCTCCAGCCGGTCTTATTCTGCCCTGAATACACCCATTCAAGGATTTCACAGTGACTGCAACACAAAAAGTATTTTTGGAACTTGTCTTTTGTTATTTTATTAAAATATTCAGAAATACATTTTATTCTTCTAAGAGGTTTTCACTTCATTGATCTTCACCCAGAAACAAATGAAATCTACAAAATTAGATAGTGTAATTTTTTTATTGGATACAACAAGATCATGCAGTGGTTCTAGAGCCCCACAAAACAAAGATATCTATTGTTTGCAAGGGAAGTTGGGTCATGTTCTTATCAACTGCCATTTCTTGATGGTGCACTGTAGCATAGATAAAGGTGGCCCAGTCCTGCAAAGTGCTTGTGAGACTGAATGTCAAGTGATTATATTTTTCAAATATGAATTGTCTGCTTTTGCTTTTGTATGTGTGAGTTGTGCTCGAGATTAAAGTAGAGAAGAACAAAACCAAACCAAACCAACAACTCAGAAGGGTAGTGGAGATTTAGGACATAAAAGTATATAAGCTTGAGATCTTCCAAAGACTACAACACCACAAACCTATAGATAGTGACTTAGTGAAAATCCATGAATCTTTAAAAAGTTATCTTTTTTTTTCCCCTCCTGAGGTTTTCAGTTTGGGAAATATGCAACACAGGGCACTTAGAAGTCAGAATTCAAAAGTTTTTTTACATCAGCTGAGAAGACACCTGGGAGCTGGGGACTGAGATGCTGAAAATAAATTAAAACCTGTCTCCTCTAAATGATGGAAGTCCCAGAGACTGCCCAGTCTCTCCTAGGACATTTCTGATGGACTTCTGAGCTCCATGCTAGCACAAATTGTCGGCTCTGCTCATCATTCTAATTAATTCCAAGGGGGAATGCTTGGTTGTTGGCGAGATTGAGTCTTCCTCCTCAAATCCACCATGGATGAATTACATGCAAGAGAGAGTTCCCATCCTGCACAGGTACCTCTATTTGAATTGACACTGAACTGCTTCCTCAGGCAGGAATTCCTGGAATTAAGGTGCAATATGTGCATGCACCATTGCATTCATCCACACAAATATGTGGTTACACCTTGCTTGACACTAACTTACATTTCCAAGCTTTATGATTGCAAGCCTTGTTCAGGAATGAAGTTTTTTTATGGTTATCCAGACTGCAGCATATGTTAACAAGGATGTGAGGTAACAATTATAAAACTTATTCTATCTTATTGTCTTTAGTTTCAAAGTGATGCAGAAATACGTGATTCAAAATGCTGTATTTAAAGGATGTCTGTTAGTATTCTTTGTACCTATTCCTTGTGCTTTCTTAATGCTGGAATTGTCACATTGCTGTGGTAATCAGGTTCGTTAGTGGAGGATTCACCCTAATTAGAGTGAAATTCTACTTGCTCTACTTGCAATGATATTGGCTCTCTCAAAATTAGCATCACTCTTAGCAAGTTACTTGGTTACCCCCACTGCTGGTGGAGAGAGGCACCTCCAGGAGATAGTTCATCCTGGTGTGGATGATGACATGTTTCAAAGATAAATTCTCTGTGTTCTCTGAGCAGAATTAGAAGGTGTTAGAGGTGAGAGAATATCTTTGCTTCTTCCAAGAAGGAGTCTCTGCACTACCTAACCTGTGATTTGCTTGGCATTATAAAGGCCAAAATAATCAAATCCTTGCATCAAAGACCTTTTGAGTCAAAAGCTCCGTGCTTATGAGTCATTAGAGCCCTAGGATCAATGGCAAGTGTGGTTTCACAGAGAATAGGTATCACAATAACCAGATTTAGGGCCCTATTCCTAAGATTAGGCGTCCTGTTTCGAAAATGTTGGTTTTAGCCTCTAGTTTCCAGTTCAATCACCTATTTAATACTTCACATGCCTACGTCAAAGAAGTGCTGTGAGATTTAATTAATTTTTGTAAGGATCTTTGAGATCTTCAGATAAGAGGTACTAAACTATGTAAGTGCCAAGTATTACTACCTTACTGAAGAGACTTATCACAGAAAAGGTTAAGGTCAATTAACATTTTCTTGCCATTTATGCATATATTTTCAGATCACAAAAAGAAACTGGTGTTAATTTAGTTAATTTTTCTTGTATTCATTTTCAAATGAGTTATTTATAATTGATATAAGTTGAAGACTTAGAGATCATCAAAATGGCAATAAATTATACCCTTCTTATAAGCTTCTAACACCCTATGGTTTTAGCCTGCTTTGTTTTAATTGAAATGTGAGTGTTTCAATTAGGCATTATAATTAAAAAGTTTCAGGATCAAATTATGCATCTTTTAAAAAATGGCTCAGGCAAGCACCAAAAAACCCAACACAAAACCTCTCTATGAGTCCTTGGAAAAGTCTGTATAGACAATGCCTCCATGGGGCTTTGAGTATCAAATCTACAGTTTAATTGAAGCAGCAAAAAAGTTTGAGTTTTTTTTTCACAAAAACTGTTGCTTTACTAGATATCTGAAAGAGGGGCATTTAATTGATGAAATTTAAAGAAATCTTTTCTGAAAATCATATTTAAATACTTTTAAGCACATAAATATTCTCACATGCATTACTGCAATCTTAAAGAACTTACACTAAATTTTTTCAGAGAATGTCAAGACCCTCAAATCCTAAACAAATTGTTAGAATTTGGATAATTTTTAGAGAAAAAAGCTGTGAGAATCAAGTTGAAAGACATATAGATCAAACTAACTACACTGTAAATCCCTTCCACTGCACATGGAATATTACAATTAAAACTATTCCATCTTGCCATTATGTTGTAGTTAAGATCTTGCTTTACATTCTAGCCATTAAGGCTGCTTGAGTTAAAAAATAGGAAAAAAAGATAAAGCTTAGTCAAGAACATTTTCATAAATAAACAATAAACACAGTTAATCACTGTGCTGCTTCTAGAGGGGTCATGTTATTGGAGTATTCAATAAGCCAGGTGTTTTTCAAAAATACTTTTGAATCCTGAAAGTATTGAGCATAAATGTTTAAACAGATACATATTTGCTGTTCTCTAATTTAGTACCACTATTCATTCACTCCATTTGCAAAAATATTTTGGGAAACTCTCATATGAATTAGGTGACTAGTCACACCTGGATTTTCTTTAAATCATTCTCTTTCTTCTTAAATTGTATCATAATCTCAGAGGATGCAAATATTAGTGTTGTTACTGATTTTGTGAGAGCAGCTGTTAATATTTTGCTGCTATTAGAAAAATGATGGAAGTTGTGATTTACCTATGCAACTCACAGAATCACAGAATCACAAAATAAGCTGGGTTGGAAGCGACCCACAAAGATCCCTGAATCCTGCACAGGACGCCACAAGAGTCACACCCTGTGCCTGAGAGCACTGTCCAAACACTTCTTGAACTCTGCCAGGCTCAGTGCTGTGATCACTGCCCTGGGGAGCCTCTTCCAGTGCCCAATCACCCTCTGGGTGAAGAACCTTTTTCTAATATCCAACACAACCTCCCCTGACACAACTTCAGGCCATTCCCTATCACTGGTCACCACAGGGCAGAGATCAGTGTCTGCCCCTCCTGCTCCCCACACAAGGAAGTTGTAACTGGGTCTCCCCTCAGTATCGTCTTGTCCAGGCTGAACACACCAAGTGCCCTCAGCCTTTCCTCTTTTGGCTTGTCCTCAAGGCTCTTCACCATCTTTGGTGCCCTCCTTTGGGTGATCTCTGATAGTTTAATAGCTTTCTTTTATTGTGGTGACCAGACCTGCACACAGGACTTGAGGTGAGGCCTCCCCACCACAGAGTAGGGTGGGAGAGAAGAGCTAAGGCTTAAGCAAGTGGGGTGTACTCATAGAATAGAGGAGCTAGAAAAAAAAAAAAATCTTTGAGTATTTAAAAAAGCTGAGGAGGAATTTCAAGAACTAAGAGATAAATCGTAAAGAGAAGGAAGAGTCATTTAGTCCTGTAAAATGCTGAGATTCCCATACCTTCATTAGCCTCACTTGAGAAAACAAGTTAAGTGGACATTCAATTAAAAAAAATCCTGAATTTTATATATTAGCACTTAATCAGCTCCAGAATAAATGATTTAGTAAATAATGTTAAAATTACTTGTATAATAATTCCTTAATGTTGTTCTTTTGCTGACAGCCGTGCAGATGGAGGCAGGCAAAACCTTCAGCTCATGCACGCTGACCCTCTGTACATCAGGGAACATTTTATTGTGCCTAAATTGAACCCAACTGCAATTTGTTTGACTACCACAAAGACATCTATGCTTGACATGAAGACACCAGGGACAGAGGAACCAACACTTCCACAGGTAATTTGTTCCACTGTTTAATCCCTTTCTCTGTTTACAGCAGGTACCCACTTTGCACTTTGAATTTGGCTTGGTTCAGCATTGCTCTGTTACAGCTCTCTCTGCTAGATGAAATAGACATTTAAAACCTCTGGTTTCCTGCTCCTGGATGCACTTATCAAATCACCTCTCAACCTCCCTTCAAGCCAGGGCTGTGCATGTGGAGTTGCTCCAAGGGAAGAGGATGGAGTTAATTGAGAGAGGACAGCCATTCTCAAATGAGCCTGGGAAGCTGTCCTAGGAAAAAAACATCTCACCTCCAGAAGAAATTGCCTTCAATGGGAAACCAAGTAATATTTTACTGGTGAAAGCAGATTTCCCTGGGTTTGAGGAGTTGTGTCCTGCAGCCACAACCTTTTTCTCAGGGTAAGTAAATTCATACAGGAAGCATACATGCGTGGACTTAAACAAAAGAAATCCTATAACCCCTTCAATTAAGAAAATGAAAGCTGTTGCTTTCTAGAATTTAAATAATTTTTGTAAATTCACCTTCTAAAAAAAATCCCAACAAGAACAAGCAAGATTATTTGGCTACAAATGCCACATAAATATTTAGTATCAATATTTTGCTTCTTCTCTAAGATTTGCAATTGTCCTTCCGGTCTAATAACTCACTGTGACTTTATCCTGAGTTCCTGTTACACTGCAGTACTATAAAATTTTAGGGTTAGTGGTTTACCAGGATGCAATCCCTAAATCTGTAATGTTCCTCACATTAACATGTTCAGCTAAATATACAGATGAAATTATCTGTTTTTCTTTGAATGGACCCTCCTTGTCAGATTGCTCTGCAGGAAATCCTTGTCACTATCGTTGTCTATCTTTCTGCCAATAATTACCTATTTTTTGGCAGCTGTATCATGTTTACTTCTCCATCACTATGGAAACACTGAATTTTCTCAGCCCCAATATAGATTCCTGCAGAATCCTACTAGAAATGCTTTCACAGAGTGAAATGATTTCTGTAAGCATTTTTTTCTGATGTCCATTTAATCTTCAATGTTTAAAGGATTTTCTGTGAAGCTATTCTTTTATCACAGTATTACTTGGTACTTTTCAAAAGAATAAGCCTATGGGTATTCATATATCCATATATTATGGACTTTGTCAGAGTTTGGGCACCAGAGTGCAAAAGAGATGCTCAGACTCTTATTCAGGATTGTGGCATCACAAACAAACACCTTCTCTTTTTTTTAACCTCTGCGAATTTTTTTTCTTTTCTAAACAAGGATGTAGAATTTAAATGCCTCTTCTTAATCATAATAGAGAACCAAACTGCTCAAACTGAGATCTTTCTTTGGAGTCGTTTCTGTTGATGCTCCAAATTCCAGAACTCTTCAAACTCAGTATGTTCTTTGAAATCTACTTCAGCTAAGGTGCTTCTTTGGAGATGTTTTAGTTTAGGTATCAAATGAACTTTCTGCTCCAAATGCATGGCCAGGGCTGACTCAGCAGCTCTCACTTTTCCAAAAGAAGGAATTCTCACTTTTCTCATTCTTCCACTTCCCTGTGCCAGCTCCCAGACACATACTCCAGCTGTTTTTCACACACCAGCTCTGACATTTGCCTGAGCTCTTGATGAGTCATTTCACCCATTAAAGCAGAAGAAAATGAACCCAGCAAAAGAGTGAATAAATTCAGGTTAGGTTTTTGCAAGCTAAATTAGCTCACCAAAGGGTTAGATAAGCTCTGCAGACAGAAAGAAATGGCTTGAAGTGGAAGGAGTTGGGAAAGGGGAGGAGAAGCTAAGGGAAGGAGGATCAATACTGTCTTTTTAAGCAACAGAAATATGTTGGGTTGACTTAGAGGACCTGTCTGCCTGCAGCGTTTCACAGCAACTTTCACAACTCTTTTGGATCAAGAATTTACACACTGCCCAAACCCATCTGAAGAATTATATGAAGCAGGTGTTGTAAATCTCCTTGTGAGGTCATTTTTTGCATTGTAAAACCTAATTTGCATAATAAAAGTAATATGTTTCATCTCTTTATTATCCATACCAAACTCACAGTCTCATAAAAGACGACATTCAAATTTTTTAAAGTTGTTTATTTGCATTAATTAGTGCTTGCTGGTATTTCATTGTTTGAATTTACATCCACTTAATTCCTATTTATTTTTTACACATTTCCCATAACTTCATGTCACTGTGGCAACCCTGAAGTTTACCAGATGATTCCTTGTGTCCTTTCTGAATATTATCACATTACTATTTTTTTCAGTCTTCAGTTTTTTTCTGATATTCCAGGATGCATTAACTGAAATGCAATGCAATTAATATTTCATTGAATAAA
The DNA here is from genome assembly GCF_015832195.1 of Motacilla alba alba. Taxonomy (NCBI): domain Eukaryota; kingdom Metazoa; phylum Chordata; class Aves; order Passeriformes; family Motacillidae; genus Motacilla; species Motacilla alba. Next base: position 5,509,057 of record NC_052031.1, on the reverse strand, counting down.
TGTAATGTGTGAGTTGTCTGCTGGGAGAAAAAGTAATATATATTAGGTGATGTGTTATGCACTATTCAGTTATTAATGAATAAGGAAATATTTCATCTTCCTCAAACTGAATCTCCTACTCCATCATAATCTATCTCATTTTCCTAAACGAGTGCCTATTCTTCTGAATGAATTCCAGCTGGTTTTTAAGACCTTGAAAACTTTACCCCAAGGGAGAACACAAAAAAACCTTCAAAACATTCTCACAACTGAGAGGGAATGGCATTTCTCTTGGGTTTCCATGGGATGAAAAGAGTAGTGCTGGGAAATCAGAATATCTCTGATTATTACTCTCTATCTTACAGAAATGGTTGTACTTGCAAGGAAGAGTTATGCTGTCTTAGTTCTATAAAGGACTAAGAAAACTCTTACAACAAGGGAAAAACTGGGGGTAGGATTAGACCATGACTATTACTGTATTGCACAATATTTCCAAGTTAAGTCATATAACAGCACAATGAACTTTTCAGGTCGTTGATTTCCTGTACATTCTTGCTAGGGTACTGTAATAGGTGGTCAGAAAGACTCAAAACAGAAAAAAAAAAAAGAAAAAAAAAGAAAAAAAGAAAGCAACAGAAATTACTGAAAAGTATTGTAATAATTGCAGCAAAGACTGGCCCAATGAGCTACAGAACACTTCAGTCTTCCTGCTTCTTTCAGAGATTCATTACTTTGGACTATTAGTAAAAGATGGGTGCAAACAAGAGTGCATTTTTTTTTTTTAAAGAAAGATCATACTGCATAATTTTGAATGACCAGCAGCAGGAAAGCTGGTTATCATAATTTGCAAGCCATAATTCTCTGCAAAGGAACGGCTATATTTAAATTCAGTGACTTAACCAAGAATATCAGTTTCAAAGGCAAGAAAGTAGAAAGAGTATCCTTATAGTCCTTGGAGGACTTCAAGCATCACTTCTAAGCCTGCTCTCCCTTTCTACATTCTATCATAGTATAGGAATTCCACAATGATTTATAAAAGGAAGATTTTCAAAGGCACAAATGGGAGTCAGGTGTCCGATTTCCATCGACTCAGGCACCCAACTCCCATTTGTACTTTAAGAAAATCCTTCCTTAGAGACGTGGTATATAAAGTAGTAAAGTAACTTGTGTTCTAAGGCCAGGAACATTTGCCTTAATTTTTTACATAGACTTCCATTTTGGTTTCTTTTGATTTGATATCAAAGCCAATAGAATTCTGCATTTTAAAAAAGAAAGACTGGATGATCTAATATCTTTGACATTGCTGGTTTCTGTGGTTCTATCATGCACACAGTGGGATGTTAAATATGAAACTAAGTAATTTAAAGAAAATTCTCCCCTTTCAATCTGTCCTCTTATTTTTGCTTTTTAAAACAAATGTATAGTTTAAAAGGAATATAAAACAAACCAGCTGACACACTTTGGAGTCAATGGAAGGAAACAATGGGCTGTAGGAGAATAGATAACTTGGCCAAAAAATCAAGCAAGTGTAAACAACACTCTTATCTAATGTATTTTTTAAAATTTGCTTTGTTGTGGCTCTCGCTGGATTTTAATTTTTGTAAGAAGGAAAATGTGCTGAAATTATTTTGGTTTGAATTAAATACCAAATTTTTAATTTAAAAAATCTAATTTGCATTATCGTTTTTTAGCAAAACACATGCACATCAGAATTTTTTTTAAATGGAGAACGAAAAATTCTAATAAAGTATTTCTACCAGTTCCCTCCCTCTTTTTAAGGAATTCTGCTAAATAGAGTCAACTGTAATATGTCTAGGTCCAGGGATGGATTTCAGCAGTTCTCCCACAAAGTCAAAGGAGGTGCAAAAATTATACTTTTTGTCTGAGATGTGTCTTTGTTAACAAGTAGCACATCAAAAATCCACTAAAAATACTATTTTTAGACTAGGTCTCATATTCACTTTTGTTTTGTAATATTTTTTCTCCTGCAAAACTACTGAAAAGGATGACAAAACAAAAATTATGCAAAGCATTGGTGCCCTTCTTATTTCTATATAGCAGAGCAATTTTACACTCACATTTCTCTCTCCCAGTCATTCTGCATCCATTCCTAGGATCAAGTGGAAGGGACTTCTGGAGGATGTCTAATTCCCCCCTATGGTTCAAGCAGGGTCACCAAGACTGTTGCCTTGGACAACACCCAGATTCCATTGGAATATCCCCAGGGATGGAGATTTCACCACTTGTCGGGTCACCCCTCTTGCCTGATCAGATTCACTCATGTCCCCCACTTTCACAGGAATCACAGGCCTCCTTGTTAGGTGACACCAGGACACAATTCAGGTGATAAATCTTTCCAAAGTTCATGCCATGTAGGAAATAAGGACAAAATCACACCTTGTTTTGTCCTCTCCCTGCACAGTCCTTCCATAGTACTCCAGCAAGTTTATACCTCCCTCATGGCTCTTGTGCATGTTCAAAGCTTACAGCTCATACCATAACACTCTCTGGCACACTGTCACAGGTTTCCTTCCTTATTTCAGGTGTTCAAAACTGAAAAAAACCCCAAACATCTCAAAACTTTCACAAATGAATGAATAATAAATCACAGATATGCCACGTTTCCCAGAATGACAGCCAGATGAAGAAGGTTGTGGAGGTGGGAAGGCTTGGCATGTGGTCCCTGTGGCTGTGGGACACTGGGGAGAGGGCCAGAAGTTGCTCCCAGGACAAGGTTAATTAACCATGTCCACACAGAAAGTAGAAGGTTTATGATATAACTGAACTCACTGGCAGATGCAATTCTCCACCCTAAAAAAGCCTGATCTTTGCTTGACCAAACTTAGTGTATCATCCTTCATGCCGTTTTCTTTTCCTTATGTCAAAGAATGCAGGAAGGACACTTTTGACAATACAGCAACCTGAGTCATCCCTACAATGAAGGAAATTCAAGTGGAGGAAGTGGGGACAAGAAGTTTTTGCTGGGTGAATCAATTGTATCTTCAGTTCAAACAACTGTGATTAATTTGTGTGGGTCTAAAAGAGGAAGGGAACCCACTCAGGGAATGAGGAAGTGTCAAGATAATGCACATATCTGCCTTCAGAGGACTCTTGATGCTTAGAAATGCTGCATAGACATGCAGTTATCTCTTCTCCTTGGTTTCTCTAAGGGATGCAGAGTCTACATTTCATCAATATTAGGTCATTTCCATAAAAGAAGACTCTAAACAAAATGCAGCTGCTGTGTTTGACAAAGGTTTGTTTTAGCTTTGAAATAATAGAGAAATAATTTTATTTGTCATCCAGAAGCCCACTGAGCTTGAAAGGAGGCTGAGCACCAAATAGTATGTCTTACTGACTCTTTTGTATGGAATAAAAGTGCCAATGGATTAGAAACTTGCTTTAATTCAGGGAGAGAGGCATCAACAAGAACAAGATCAAGATAAGAAATCCCAGTGCAGAGGTCGAAAGTCCTGAACACGAGGGAATAAACCATTACATTCAGAAGTACATTTTAAAAGGAGAAAAGATGCTAACAATCTGCCCCAAAACAATTTGAAATCAATAAGTGTGTCAGACAAAGGACGGAATAGAAGTCATGCTGTTTTATATATTACATTAAAACAGCAACAAAATCTTATATTTTTATCCTTTTATAAAACAATACAGAAATTGATTTTTTTTTTTTGGTAAGGAAAGAAGTAAAAGAGAAAAAGAAAAAAAAAAAAGAAAGAAAAACACCCCACCAGCTGTTTCCTGGCCAAGGAAACCACAGGGGCTCTTGCTCTGTACTTCAGGAAATGGCCAACTTCCCAGGGTAGTTTAAGTCCCCTGCAGCCTGCAGTGTCAGCAGAGTTGGTCATTTACAAATCAGTGGGGTTTTGTTAGAAGTTTGTTTGTCTTTAAATGAACCCACCCGGCTTGTGGCTGGATTTTTTTGAGTTATAAATAGAGGAGAAGTGCATCAAATTCTTTCAGAATGAAACACAAAAATATGGGTAGTGGGAAGGGTGAGAAAGAAGGTGCAGGTCAGCTTTTTGAGACTGAAAGATGAAGATTGGGAAATACTCTGTTTATTTTTTTATGCTATAGAATGTGGAGTAAGCAAACCTCCAAAAAAGCATTCCTCACCCACTCGCCTGTAAGGCCATGTTCAGATGATGAGAACTCTACAGAACCTGACCTCTTTCCTTGGCTGCCCTTCTTCCTTTCATATTAATGACTTTGGACCCCTAAAGGGTAATTTTGTTGAGTCTGTTGAAAAGATAGGTATTTGAATTCTTACCGAGTGAGTATGTACCATCTATATGCCCAGCAGAGTTTTAAACGCTACCAAAAATTTCTATGTTTTTTACCAAAACAATGATCCAATCCTGCTCTTTCTGCTGTTTATTTAAACCAGAATGCTCCTTTCTGTTCATTTCACACTGCTTGCCTTTCAATTTCACAGTGCCTTCTAGCTGAGTTTGTAAAGTTGCCACTAAGGAGCCCTGCTCTAAGTCTTTCCATGGAAAGACAACAGGAATTGTTCACAGAATTCACACTCTTGTCCCACTGCAACATATCCTGGCAGATGTATTAGTTACCACAGCAACAATTAAGACTAGCTTTTTCCTTTTCTTTTAATAATAAGAACAATCAGTAGCTCCTGAAACATTTTCAGATAAATTTGTGTCTCAGATTTAAATTATGCAATGTAAAGATCTTCTTGATGATATGCTCTTGCTAATATTTAAAAGGGTAGAAGCTAAGGTATTGGGTGATTTGGATGATCTGTACTTTTTTGTTCTCCCTCAGATTGGGGCTTACATGACATTGGCCTGTTTCTGCTGATGTAAAGCAGGAGAGCTGGAAAGGGAGCAGGCTAGTCCTATGTCCATAAATAAGAAAAAATAATTTGCCCTTCAGTGTAATTACTCAGAGAATTTAGATGAGAGTCAGATACTCAAGAGCCATTCTCTGGGTTGGAAAGGTGAGTATAACAATACAGGGAACATTAAATGTATACCAAACTTAATCTCTCCCCACAAACATCTTTAGACGTCTTCATGCTGTAAAGTTCTTGAACCACAAATCAGTGACAGCAAATGCAAATTTGGATCATTGCATTGGTCTCCGTGAGGTTGCTATACCACTGCAAGTAGGAGAAGAATTGAAAGGTAGTTGTAGTAAAAGTTATTGTTCTGGAAAGAAACAATGGTGATCAATTAAGAAGGGATAATTGAAAAAGGAAAGACTTTGCGTTGAATCAAGAAACCAAGCATGGATGAAAGACTTCTACAGGAGTGCAAAGACTGAGCAACTCCACTCAGGTCACAGATCATGAACTCGAGCGTTCAAAAAATGTGTCAGAGTGGTGCTCAAGGACATGGTTTAGTGCTGGATCTAGCAGTGTTTGGCTAATGTTTGGACTTGACAATTTTAGAGGTCTTTTCCAACCTAAATGGTTCTGACTCAGACTGGGTGTAAGGGAAGCAGGGAAAGCTCCAGTCCTACCATGTCCCAGTTACCCTAGCAGTGCTTGTAGCCTGATCTACAGCCTGGTTGCTCCTGCCTGTTCCTCTGGCTGCTTTACACTGTGTACAGGCACTCAAGGTGTCCTGTTTTGACAGGGTTCACCTCATTAATTTCAGCCAAAATCAAAGTTAATGACCATCCCTCCCATCCCCAGTTTAAGGCCCTCCCAAGCAGTTTGGCAAAACATTGTGGGAAATGTGAAAATAGGTCCTGTCTTTTGCCAGCACTCCTCATTCCAAAGAAGTAGTCCAGGCACTGCACCTAAAGAAAAAGTTGTCTTCAATTCCTCATTCTGCTGTTTTGCTTAGAAAGAAAGAGTGACTTGGTAAAACTCTTTCTTGCCTTGCATCAACAACCATCAAGTAATTGTATATAGATAATCCTGTGAGCGCCTGCACAAACGGAAATATGAACCTGTATTGGGATTGCGATGGAGAAGTATAGTCATTAATTAGATGCCACAATTCTTTAGTGCCAGGAAGAACAAGCCCTTACTGAATTTGAAGTGATCCTAGTATTTCCTATAATAACACCATGTGGCTGGAAAACTCAGCTTGTATCCAACTAATAGCTCCTGAAAAAAGCAACGACATATTTTTTAACCTTTCCAAAACACACTTGCTAACATACTCTAATGCTTGAGAGTATTTAAGGTCACCTGAAACAGCAGCCTTTACATTTAAAACAGATGTGCCCATATACAGCTGTGAAGGAATGCACTGCTTTGGGTTTTGTGTAACAAGCACTGGTGCTTTCCAGCTCTTTGCCATTTTGACACTTAAAGCTTACACACAGGACTGCTTTGGAGTGGGATATTCAGTGTGTATTCATAGAGATGATTAAAAAAATTACTTTATACACAGCTGTCTGCAAAGGCTGGTGCATAAAGATAAACCCCCTAACTAAACACATTATCCTTTGCAGTCTCAGTTCCTCCCATTTCCTTGCTTATTTGCACTGGATCAAGGTATTTGCCAGGACTGAACACCAATGGCAGCCTGAGCTTGCCAGTTCATTACTACTGGATCAGATAAGCTCTGCACTGAGAGGTGCAGAAGAATTACTCCACAGCCTTTTCTTGTCCATGTGCTGTGCTCAGCTGAGGTTAAGTAGGCACTTGGCTTCTTCTATTGCGTGTGCCTGAACCCAGTTTTTGAGTAGCCACAGCAGAGACATACAGCAGAAAACCAAGTTATAAATCAAGCCTTCACAGAATCATAGAATCATAGAGTATTCTGTTCTGGAAGGGTCCTCCAAGGATCATTGAGTCCAGCTCCTGGCCCTGCACAGGATAATCCCAAGAGTCACACTGTGTCCCTGAGACCATTGTCCAAACACTCCTTAGGTTCTGTCAGGCTTGTGCTGTGGCCACTGCCCTGGAGAGGCTGTTCCAGTGCCTAAGCACCCTCTGGGAAAAGAATGTTTTTCTAATATCCAACCTAGACCTCCCCTGAAACAGTTTCATGCCATTGCATTGGTTCCTGTCACTGGTAACTAGAGTGAAAAGATCAGTGCCTGACCCTCCTCTTCCCCACATAAAGAAGCCTTTTGGAATTATAATCCATGACATCTTGAAATTACCCAACCATAGTAAAGAGTCCTGGTCTTCTGCTTCTTTCACATCACAAGAGGACATTAAAAATCTTTCCAAAGTAACGCTGACACCACAGTTTTGTACAGGGTTGATGAAAGATCAATCCTGCTCATTCCAGGTGTGCTTTGTGGAGGAAAGGAGCAATGTGTGGGCCTTGGGAGGCCCGAGCTTGGTAGAGCTGTATTGCCATGAAGGCAGTCTCTGAACAGGCACAGATATCCCTTCTCTTTCTGGTTAAAACTGATATCATAAATCAGAGAACAAGAACAGACCTCAGAGAAGAGTTGTAGTACAGTGCTGGTGGCATTGGGAGTATGTTGGTTTTCTCTTATCTGTCTGCGGTACAAAAGAGTTTGGTCTCTTGAAGAACAAGATTATTTAAAATCTCATTAATGAACCAGGCTCAGCTCCATGTGCTGGTGAAGTGCATACCCCATACCAGGTCAGAAGGTCAGAGTGGTTTCTCAAAACATTTTCCTGGCCATAAGAACCAGACACGCATTGAGCAATGGAGTAGTTTCCTCATGCAGTGGATTTTAGAGAGGCTTCTCCTCCCACCTGAACATCTGTGAGTCCATCCAGCTCCTTGGGGTGTTTTTGTGTGTAATGATACTAACCCAAAAACTCACACTGGTACTCAGAGGGATGGAATCTTCTCTGGAAAGGCATAGAAAAGCTCAGGATGGCTCTTTGCAGACTCAAAAGGAAAGAAGATATCCACACAAAAAAACTTAGGAAGAATTATTCTTCAAGGCACACTGCAAAATATAGCAAAGTAAGTCCTGTGAGAGTCGCCTGGGGTGCCAAGTCTGCCTAAGACAAAAGGTCAGTCATGAAAACTGGAAAATTCATGACTTTCACACAACCTCTGGCATCCAATTGAGCTATATATCCAAAATCTACAGTTTGAACAGAACTTTAATATCTTGGATAGGACATTCTGGCTCTTTGGACCCAAATCAATTCTCTTTCTGTTAGGTGGCCTGGAAGCAGCTGCTAAAATTTGCAACATCAAAATTGGTTTTGGTTGCTTTATAAATGTGAGAGGAAGTAATGTTTCATTTAAAGTTAATTAAAATCTCTTTGGACTTCTATGTGCACAGATTTTGGGCTTAACCCATAGAAATGAAGATAAGAAGAGTAGCAGAAAAAGAAACAACAAAATTAAATAGGCTGGGATAGAGGGACGAAGAAAATGAAATGAAATATTTATTAATTGGTTCTTAAAAGCTCTTAAGGAAAGTTAGGTGAAATCTTAAGAAAGAAACAGCAAAGGCAGGACAGCAAATCAGGGAAAGCAAAGCAGCAGGAGAAACAGAGGCTAGGCATCACTTTTTCTTTGTCAAGCTATTACTGTCTTTTTGTGGCAGAAGGACTGGAAGAATAAAAGTAAATGTCAGATCAGCTATGCTGATTTCTGTCTATTGCAGGTATTTTTCTGGTCTTCATTACCATAGTATCACAACACTTTCCCATCTAACTATTTATCCTCACGACACCTCTCTGAGGTAGGGCACTGCTATTATTCCTATTATACAGCTGGAGTGAGCTTGGGTAATGGAGCAGATTCTTAGCTGGCATAAATTGTCACAGCTCCATTAACTCTGGTGTGAGAGGACTTCATGGAGTTTAGGATCTGACACTAAATGAATCTCCCTTCCCCTGGAAGCCAGGGGAAGAGACAGGCAGCAAGCCCTGAGGTTTTCCGAGTCCTTAACTACCTCTCTGCCCAGAAGACCATCCTGCCTCTGTTTGGATAATCTGTGATCTTTGGGCCAAGCCCTGCTGGCTTTATTCTTGCAGGAAAAGTCAATGAACACTACGTGGAATTATTCACATAAAGCCTGCAGGACAGAGCTCGTGAGGTGGCACGGACTGTGCACCACAGAAAGGCTGAAACTGTAGGAACACCCCACACCTCCTGATGTATCTACTTTGGAGAATTCTAGGAATGAAACACAGAACTGTCAAGTGACAGTGCGGGGTGGAAAACAGAAGGAGCACAGAGAAGTGTGCAAACACACAGGGATTCTGATGTGGAATTAAGCTCCAAAGTAGCAAGAAAGTTTGAATAAAAGCCACACAAATTATTTACTTTCCTCAAGCCTAATTCAAACAAATCAACAAGACAAGAAAATTGAAAGGGGAAAGACAGTGAGCTGTGTTTTTCACAATACAGGTGTCTCAACTCTAATGAATCTACAGGATTTGAGCTGGTATCATGAATATCACCAGGGGTGATTATAGCTTGTAAAAGTAGACCAGAGAGAGAGAGACATGCCTGTGTGTGTCTTGGGCTGTAATTAAAGCCATAAGCCATCAGCAGCAAAGAGGCCAGCTGCAGCATTTCAAACCTTTCCTACCCTAGCATTAAAAATAGATTGTGGCACAATAATAATAAAAAATGCCTATTCAAAATAATTCAAATAAAAAAAAATTTGCACATCTGATTACTATAATTGATTTCTCTTCTAGATATGAATAAATGACCCAGGCTAAATGCCAGTTCCTTGCAAAGAATTTCATTTAAGCTTCAGTGAATTGAAAGGCTCAACCAGACTCAACATTTCCAACTTCCTAGCAAGTAGCAGAAAATCTACCTGACAGTTGCCATGGAAACACGAACAGGAAGAGCTAACCACCAGCCTATAAATCCACAGAGAAACCTTTCTTAATTGGAAGGCCTTTAACCCACACATTTTTCTCATAGCTGCAGAGCTTATTTCTAAAGAGATTATTAAATTCCTCAATTGACTTATGAAGGATGCTTCCCACTATATTACTGTGCTCTGGGTTGCTCATTCTTTATATCTGTTTCCAAAATTACAAAGCAGAGCTAGGATGATAAAAGTTAACACAGATGTTTCAATGAAAAATCCATATGATGTTCTGAAAATAACTTCAGTGGTAATGTTATACTAAAAAAAAAAATAAAAAAGATAACCACCCAACCAAAAAAACCCAACAAACAACACACCAGAAAACCCATCATAAAAATAATAAGTTAAAGAATTGACATGGTGACATGGCATTAAAGAGATGAGACATCCCAACATTCTCTGCTTTGGGTTCTAGGAAAGGTTTTTTTTAAATGGAAGAATTTCAGTGGGAAACATCACTGAAATTATGTGAGGATTCATTATGTGAGGATTCATTTCTTAAGTCTTTGAATGTTAATTATACAAATGCCCACACACAAGCGCACACGTTATCACACTATCAAATATATGTGAAAATAATGTAATTTTGAAGAATATATGAACAGAGTTGTTCACGCTTATGTCATTTTCTTCAGCATTTTGATGATTTCATCAATATTTTGGCAGGGAAATTACACATTAGGTATTTTCTGTGCCTTGGTTTTCTGCAATGCCATTCTCCTATCCAGGGGTGGCTGAACATTTCGAAAGGCTGGCAACTACTTTGGGGCTGAGACTGTTGCCTCATTTCTAAGAAATTCAGCAGCCCCATATAGTTAAATGCATTTCTCTTCTCCCATCTCTTCTAACCAGAGAGAGAATAATCAGATACAGGCTCAGAAATTCTTATTTGGTAGGGTTCTTATAGATAGTCAAATATTTGTTTTGTTTGGTTAAGTGGAAAGATTCCTCTTTTTCCCTGCATTATGTCACATTTCAATATTTTTATTCCTCATCTCCAGATTCTAAGGACAATAGGAAAAAATGTATTATGCACCAAGAACTTATTCCTAGTTCAGTCAATTGGAGTACAATTGGTTCCTGCTGATTTCAATGGAATTAGGATTCTGCTCAGTTTGTACTTGGAAATAGAAAGAGGGGAGAAGAGAGATGGAGAAAAACCTTTTTTTTGACTTTTTTTTTTTTTTAAAGCCTGCCTGGATTTTGGATGAAATATTTAACCCTTGTTCCTCCAGTATCATGCCTCTCTTTGAGAAACTGAAGCACTCTAGGGCAGGTGGAGCAGCAGGCACAGATGCTCTTCCAAGGTTACTCTGATGTCAAAAATACTGGTGCAGCAGTGTGGAATGGGATCCAGCACCATGCCAGGGTGAGAGCCACATGCTCATCTCCTCCACCATGCTCTGGCTCCTTCTGCAAACAGAACTACACTTTGAAGCCAGAAATTCTGGAAGGTCCCACTGTTGGGAGCACCAGAAGAAAGAAGTGAGGGCAGTCCAGGAGTAAACCTATTGCCATTTACCAGCTGGGTGGAACCAACTTTCAATGGGATTTACTCACCCTGGGTGACCCTCATGTCACTCCTACATTCCACCTGCAAGGTCTGGCACCAACATCCTTGTGCAAACCCCCAGTTTTGAGGAGAGACCCTTTATCCAAAGGATGTTTATACCCTTATATATGATCCTTTACATGATATATCAGCAACTATATAGGGGAGAAACCTGGGTGTTTGAAATGAGTTTAGAACAACAGTGGACTCTCCCTTCCTATGCTTTCTGTAGTAGTTGTAGAAGAAAATCTGAGTTATACAGAAATCATACAGGGAATTCTGAGGCTGGTGGTTACTGGGCAGAAAAGATTCTCCCATAATGAGGATCAGATAACAGATACACAAATTACTTAAGAGAAAGAGGGCAAAATGCTACCACTAAAGTGCTTCCGCTCCTCCTTATCAAATCACCTCAATTTTAACTTGACTTGTCTTCCTCCTTGTACCATTTTATAATCCTGAGCCTTTCTTGAATGAGTAGAGCCACAATATTTGCCAACTGTGTGTATAGGAAGCAAATGGCCAAATGGGTCTGCTTCATGGAAATAATGCCACATATTTTCAGGCATGCAAGGTTTGGAATGCATTTTTTATATTACGAAGGATTAAAACATGACTCTGTTTCCCTACCTGCCCTGAATGAAACTGAACATTCACACGATGTTACCACACTCCTTGCATGAATGGGACTGACTGAATTTATTTCTTAGTGCCAAGTAACACTGTGTAAATACTTTGGAGTAAATTAACATAATGAACACTGTATTCTGCTGCCTGAATGATTGTTTTCCTCCCCTCCCGATATTGTTGTTATTATTAGAATTGTTGTATGACTGAGAGAATCTCTTGAGGGACAAGCTAGCTTTGCTTAACAACTGCTTCTCAAAGTCCATCAGGCTGGCAACTGCAAGCCTATGATTAGCTTAATAAAAGTTAAGGGAAAATTATAAAGTGAATGGAAAATACTAAAGGTGCTGTGAAACAAAACCATAATTGGATAGCAATACTCCAGTGATGACAGCTAGAAAGCATCTGCTCCCTGCAGCATCTTAAAGTGTTTGCAAAGTCTGCAGAATTCTACAGAAAAATCCACAGCCATGTAGTCTCCATGCCTACAGGGATTTGCAATACCCTGGAGAGTTTTTAAGGGATTTTTAAAGTGACTTACCTTTTATTTTTATCTATTTTTTTCCCCTAGCTGTCTGTCTTGTTTTCAAATGTGGGTGGTGTGTTCAGCAGATTGCTGTTTTCTATTGCTCTCTGTACACCTGTCTTCTACCACGGAGGATGCAGGGACTCCTTAAAGAAGACAAGATTTCTGTTCCAAAGAGCTTGTTCTCAAAGGCCCAGACTCTCAGGCCATCTGATACCCTGGAAGTGTTTTTTCCTTTCTGTGCAAGCAATGGGACTTGAGGGAACTGCAGGAAGCTCTGTCCGGGGAGGTTTAGTTTGGGTATTAGAAAAAAGGTTCTTCACTCAGAGAGTGGTTGGGCACTGGAACAGCCTCCCCAGGGCAGTGGTGACAGCACCAAGCCTGACAGAGTTCAGGAAGTGTTATGCCAACACTGTCAGGTACATGGTGTGATTTTTGGGGTTGACCTTTGCAGGCCTAGACTTTGATGATCCTTGTGGGTCCCTTCTGACTGAAGATATTCTATGATTCTATTATACTTCCCAGGCTATTTCCCAGTCAGAATCTCCAATTAATCCTTTATCTTGCAGACGTTATTGAAAGAAAATTATGTTCATACACTCCTTTTGACCACATATGGTTACTTGGCTTATATCCACATCTGCAGCACTTGTGCTGTCAAGATCTCTAGATTGTTTTAAGTGCTTTTAGCTCACCAGCCAACATATGGTGGTAATCTTCATTTTCGCCCAGATTAGTAAGGAAGTCCAGGCAGCTTGATTTTTTTCTCTGTTAATCTGAGAAATAAAAATCCTGGATCCATGAAATGATGGCAAGGAATGAGATTTCAGTGTTTGCTTTCCTTTTCTTCATCAACACTGAGCTGCTAGCAGAAATCCCATCAAAGCAAAGGAACATGATGCATATATAAACAAAGGAAAGCATAACCACGTAGGTCTCTAAACTCATCTCAGAACTCATCACTGAATTATCTGAGAGAGGAATTCCACTCATTCTCAAGATTGGGCAGTTTTTGAGTTCTGGATTGGAGGTGCTTTGGCCATTAGCACTCAGGAAGTGATGGGAATGGGTCAGGCCACAATGGCTGGGCTGTGTAAGTGGATTATTTACTCTCCTTAAATCTTCACCTGGCAGAAATTATTTCAGACCTACAATATGTCTGCTGGAAAGAGGAGCACCTCCTGCCCCTCCTTCTTCCCTGCCCTGGGTGTCTGCAGAATTGTTCCTCTCACATACTGTCACTCCTCTCTGCTGATGGGTTGCTGATGTGCTGAGCAGGTTTTATCCCTGTCTTATCACAGAGTCACTGCCACCATCACTGATGGGCTCAGCCTTGGCAGTGTTGAGTCCAACTGATGTTGGCTCTATCAGAAACGAGATGAACTCCTAGCAACTTCCCAAAAACCACCCATTAAACCCCTCTGCTACCCAGCCTTTCCCAAACAAACCTAATACAACTGTCTAGACTTTCATCCTGCCCTCCAGGAAAAAAGCTTCCACAGGAAGGCAATTTTCCCTGTTATTTCAGGCTGAGATTCAATTGTATTCATATATTTCAAAAGCACCAAGTAGATGGACTAGAGTTTATAATTTTCCCTATAAATAAGAACATGGGAAAGATTTACGGTGGCAATTGTTAAAAAAATCATAAATAAGAAGATGAAAAATAATCTGATAAACATAGAAGCAATTGTTTGTGATACTTATGTTTTGTTTCCTGCAATTAAATATTTGGCTGGGTATCTTTTCTTGCACAGAAAATGTTGTTATCTATGAGCACTAATTATAATAATTTTTTTCCAGGCTAATGTTTGAATTGGAGTCTCAGATATTCACTTTTTTATTATCTGACAGGTGACTTCCACAATAAGTTTACATTTCTCTCTCTTGTCCTCAGATACAGTTCAGCTGTGTTTGATATTTTCAGTGTCATTTAATACCTTCTGTTGCTAATTCCTACAAAATGTGTAAAAAACTTCCAGATTCTGTCTTTAAATATTTCTCTTCCATAAACAAGGTCAGGCACAAGGCTCTGGGAAAGAAGGAGCAAGGAGGCAGAGTGATTTTTCAAGGCTGAAATTTTTATAATCACAGAATAATTGGGGTTGAAAGGAACCTTTAAAGGTCACCCAGTTCAGCCCCCCTGTAATGAGCAGGGACATCTGCTGGATCAGGTTGCCCAGAGTCCCACCCAACCTGACCTTGAATGTGTCCAGAGGAGGGGAATCCATCACCTCTCTGGGCAATCTATCACCATCATTATAGTGAAAAACTTCTTCCTTTACGTCTAGTCTGAATTTACCCTGTTTTGCTTAAAACCTCTTGTTCTGTCACTATGGACTCTGCTAAAAGTTTTGTCCCAATTTTTCTGTTTTGTCCCCTTGAAGCTCTGAAAGGCTGCTCTAAGGTCTCACTGGAAGTTTCTCTTTTCTAGGCTGGAAAACCCCTGTTATCACATTTTTTTCCTTATAGGAGAGGTGTTCCAGACCTCTGATCACTCTTGTGTCTCTCCTCTGGACCTGCTCAGGTTCAGAGTAAAGAGTAGGATAGCTTGGTTCACAAAAGGATCATTTAAGAGCTGATCCTAACGAAACTTTAGATATTAATGAGAATATAGTCACTCAAGAGAGGGCAGACGGACTATGAGAAGATAAATTTTGGAATTAGTAACCATTTCATGTGAGGACATTTACTCAGTCTTTTTAAAATTTAATGAAATGCACTAAAACCAGCATGTACAGGAGAATAAGAGGAATGCTGAATATTTTCTTACAAATATGCAAAATATGCTCCTGGCCTGTGAGATGCCACAATCTGTAAATATATACCTTGGAGGAAAAGATGGAAAACTGCAATTTGCTCCTGTTGCAGCTCTGTAGCATTCCTCCATTTTCTCCCAGCTTTCTGAATGCTTTCAAGTGATCTTTCTAAGGAAATCAATGGCTATTGACAACTTCTGTAATTACATTTACAAGCCAAGATTCCGAGCCCTCTGACACTTCTTTAAGCGATTATATACCTTCTAACCTCTTTTCCTAATGGTCACCAATGTATGGATCTGAGCCAAAAATCAAATTGTGTCCCAAAACACCCACTTGCCTTCTGCACAACAGTGCTGTGACTTGGGATCCTTGCACTGTCACAGCAACAGAAGAGCGCTGATGGGTGGAAAACACAGCTGATTGTCACATTGTTCTTCCAAATTCATGCTGAATTTGCCATGTGGGTTTGGCAGGGATGGTAGAGTTTGAACTGGGTTCACAGGTCAGTCCTAAAATGGGCTGGTCGGTCTTTTTGTCTGATAGATCTCTCTGTGGCTGGAATAAATACTATAAGGAAGGAAAACAATATACAGACTAAACCTTTTCACACATTTCCTGCCACTTAGAATGTAGCCTGAAGCACCAGAGCTGTGTTCCTTTGGCATTGCTATCTCAGCTGTCCTCAGTGGAGCCATTTGTGTTGTATGAAACACTTAAATATTTTCTTAAACAATGAAAAATAAGACATCTGCTGCATAATTAGGATACTGAACCAGGACTAGGGACAGAGGTCCCAGTGTTTATTTCATTAAATGTTTAAATTTCAGAGATGAAATGAAACCTTGTCGTGGTTTGAGAGGAAATGAGTTTTTGGGAGGTGGTAGTAGTCAAACCAATAGGTGCCCAGATGTGGATATTGGCACCTGGTTTGACCATTGAGGATATGGATCCGCCTCTGAGAACACAGGGGTTAAAAGCGAGAGCTCATAGGATCTTAGCTCTCTCTTGGTTCCGGTGGATGGAAGAGTTCAGACCTCCCCTGCCCAGCTTCGGGCTGGGTGGGGGAGGGGAAAGGCCACGCGGCCGAAGGAGGTAGGCCGGAGCCATGGGCCGAAGACGGGAGGTGATGGCTTGGATAAGAGCGAGTTCCCCACAGAGACGGAGGGGTGGAGGAACTCAGAGAAGCAGTGGGCAGCCCCCCTCCTCGGGAGAGAGAGAGTGAGAGAGAGGTGCCAGTGCTATCTTGAACTTGATAGCACCGGCCGGGCCGAGGAAGAGAAGTGGGGGGGGCAATGGGAACCGTGCCCAATGAAGAGTGTGTAGCAGTGTGGGAGTTCAAGCTGAGCAGAGACTGTGATTTTAACCCTTCTGCGGAAGGTGGAAACCTGGCAAATGCTGATCCTCCGGGAGTCGAAGGAGAGAGAGACGGATGAGAGGAAATATAAAAGGTGAGAGAGCGGTGCAAGTGAAGAACGACGGAGAGAAGCTGAGGAAATCCTAGGTGGAGGAGATGATAGAGTGGCTTTTGGCTGGACTCTTTCTTGTATAGCCATAAGCAAAATCTTTCCTGTAATACAGAGACTGCATTTTAGGGGGAGGCGGCGCCAAAGAAGTGATGGTGAGACCCCTCGGCCCCAGGGGGTGAAATATTGGGGGGGACTGGTGTCCCGAACAGGAGGAGGCGGCGCCAAGGAGTGACGTGAGCGGAGACGACAGGTGATGAGTAATGGTGAGACCCCTCGGCCCCAGGGGGTGAAGTATTGGGGGGGACTGGTGTCCCAAAACAGTGAGAGACTGTCGTTCTCTTCTGGAACTGGGCATTCTTGAAAGGGAAACCCTAAAAGCAGCTCTGGTCCATGTGCAGTGGTGAGAGCACTGAACATGGAAGGAAGAAGTCACGACGTGCAGTTGTTGAGTGACGGGGGATTGGCCTGTGGCACAAGGGGGGGCTCTTCTCTCCTTGATGAAATGAGAGGTGATTGTCGGAAGGGTGGAGATGGACTGAGTTGATTATTTGAAGAGTGTGATGGACTGGATAAAGAACTGAGGTTTTGTGTCATTCTGTGAGAATTGAGTGGGGGGAGGAGGAATGTTTGACAGGTTTCCATTCTGCTCTGTGTGTCCATTTTATAATTGTGTGCTAATAAAGTTTTTTTTTTCCTTTTGTTTGCAAGTGGAGGCCTGCTTTGCTCTGTCTCTGATCACATCTCACAGCAGACACCAGGGGAGGATGGGTTTTCATGGGGGCACTGGCATTGGGCCAGGGTCAAACCATGACAAACCTTTCAGCAGTACTTTTACTACCTGAAGGGAGCCTGCAAGAGAACTGCAGAGGGACTTTTTACAAGGACTTTTTACTTGTAGCATTGACAGGATGAGGGGGAATGTCTTTAGATAGAAAGCCAGAAGGTTTAGACCAGATATTGGGAGGAAATCGTTCCCTGTGAGGGATGTGAGGCCCTGGCACAGATTGCCCAGAGAAGGTGTAATGTCCCATCCCTGGAAGTGTCCAAGGCTTGGAGTAACCTGGGATCGTGGAAGGTGTCCCTGACCATGACTGGAGGACAGGATGATCTTGAAGGTCTGTTCCAGCACAAACTATTCTGTGATTCTATAAATCTATGTTTCTATGAAAAAAACTCAGCAGATCCATGCCCAGTACATCAGAGTCAACTCTGCTGGTGATGTTGAAGTGAAAACCCATATGGAGAATTGGGAGTGGATGCCCTGACAGCTGCCAAAAGCTTTGGCCACTCTGCCTTTGGGTAGCAGAGTCATTGTACACCAGCTGTCTGTTTTGTCAATCTAGTTTGTCAAATTAGATGACATAATTTAATTTACTGGGAAGAAAGAATCTGGAAAAAGAATTTGGGACCCCATTAACTTTAAAAAACAGTCAGTATTTCTGGCGAGCTTTATATTCATTCATAGGAAAAAAAATATGCTCGCAATATCAATTCATGTTTTATTGACAAGTCTTCCAAAAACTCTTTCAAAATATGTGCATGAAAACTCTATTTCTGCATGGTCCTCAGGTGAAGTGACTTTCTACTGATCACTGTCCTTCTGAAACTCATTACCTTCACCTAAATCCAACAGAAATACACTAAACTGCAAATGCCTCAGCTCTGAGTCAGTGGAAAGAGTGAAGCCTGTGCAACAGATGATCAGAGAAGTACAAATATTCCGAGTACCTGGTAGCATCTGTTACCAGAAACAGTTCCTGCACCCCTAACAACTGCTACTAAAGCCCTTTCTGCTTAGTAACTCTTACTCCCTGACAGCATCTCTTGCTCAGTGTGCAGACTGCTGATTCCATTTACCATAAGTGAAGATATTGTGTAGGAGGAAAAATAAATTGTTACATGCTTTTGGGTTTCATTAGGTTTTCTTTTCTCTCCTACATGCAGGCTTTTGTAAAATTCCAAAGGAAGTGCTTATTTTTTAAATATTATTTTAAACATAAACAGTTGCTTCAAACAGATACTGAAAACTCAAAATAGAATCCAAAACAGTTTCATGAAGCTAGAGGATTACTAAGCTAATTCCTGCATTGGAAACTTCCTCCACAACAACCACTATATGCTGCCAAAAAATCACAGGTACCTAGTCCATAAACAGGTGAAAGAAATAAAATGTGACATGTTTGATAGCTTTGAGGTGTGCAAACCTAAATGTGTGTGCCTGTACACTCACCAAGGCTACTTGATTTTTCAGAGATGTGCAAGGCAGAAACAAAATCCGCCCCTGCCATAAAGCTGCAAAGAACCTCAGTGTTATAAAGAAGGCTCTGTGGACTTCGCAACTAAGCTCTCAGTCTTTCACAAATGGGTATTTTGTGCTCTCTTTTCCTTCAGTTGGTGAGTGCAAACAGGGAAAAGTGATAAAGAGGTAAGGGGGGTTAGCAGCCTGCTCTGAGACTTGACAACACAGTGAGTGAAGGGAAATGCAAAAGGGGAAGAATTTGGGCTAAAGCTATTCTCCATTTTAAGTGCAAAAAAATTATATTGCCTGAGTATTTGAAATGTCACTATTTCAATAAAATTTTTTCATCTTATGCTATCTGATCAAAGGTGAAGACCACCTCAAGTGCAAGTTAAATGTTAATGCTTTTTCTTTTTATACACTAGCTTTCTGAACATTTACAGAGCAGCTGTGTTTCTTTGCATTTCAGTGATATGTTGAGCCATTTCAAAAGAAAACAAAATCAATTAAGAACTTCACATTCTGGTTTAGATTGGTCTACTTTAAATGCTGCACACTGTGGCCAGGGTGAAGAGCAGATGGGTCACAGTTCCTCTGACCCTATAATTTGTTCTCTTATCTCCAGAGTGGGGCATGGACTTTTTTCCTTGAAAACTTCAATTTGTCTCTGTTTTGGTGGAAATCCTCTTTTTCAGATAGGATGTGAGGCTTTGTGTCACCTTGTTCTCCTTTAGATGTATAACCTCTAATCGAAATTTTCAATTCTGTTCACGTCTTGTATTTACTTCTTTCACACTTTCCTGTTGCATCTCCATTTTAAGAGTCAGTTTGGACCATCCCACCAAAGCGTTAGCTCATAGTTAATCTGAGGTTTATCTTAAGATTCACACTTAGTTCCTCAGAGATGATTTTTTTCATGGATTAGACTCACATCACCTCCAGCTCGAGTTGTTTTTAATTTACTTACTAACATATCCTCCTGGTCAAGTATATTCTACCCCATGGCAAAAACAAAGCAAACAAACAAACAAACAAACAAACATACCCAAATTCTTTGAAACAATTTAAAGAGGCTGTTTTTCTTCACTGCTTCTTAAATGGTCTTTCACATGCCCTCTGAATAACTTTGGCTCACGACCCTGCTGGATTTAACACAGATGCACAGACTAGCTGAAAATGGGAGATTAACACTCAGCTTGGGGAAAACTCCGACACAGATCTGAGTCAGATCTGAGTTCCTAAGGCTTCTTTTTCATCACTGAACACCATCCTGTTTCAGTGCAGGTATAAATCTGGATAGCCAACACCACATGCTGACCCTTCTCTATTAGAGGTACCAAGTTACACCACCCTTTTGTCTACCTGGACCCTACTGGGTCTAGAGTTTCTCAAGAAGTTTATGCAGATTGAACAACAAAATGTAGCCATTTTACTTTTTTTTTTCTCCTGGTTTTGTGTTACTTTATTTAATTTTGTTTTTTTTTTTTTTTTTAATTTCTTCCCATTATATTGCATAACATTTTCCATTACTCTTCTTGCAAGGCTGTGGAATGAGCCACCGTGCAGCACACAGAGAAAGGTCTTTGCCAGATTTCCAAGACACATCTGTTGGGAACTTTGTTTTTTGCTGTGTACATGGACAGTAAATATGCCTGTTCCTTTGGTATGGAAATCATCTTCAGGCTGTACCATCAATATTCATTCCATATCACACCAATTAACAAACTGTGAATAATTAGGAACTAAACATGAATGCATGAAGTACCATGATCACCCAGGTAGTGACTAATAGGAACTTGTTTGAAGTAATCACACACAGATTTAACTTTAATATGGTTGATTTGGTTTTTTATTTTCCAGAAAGTTGTCTCAATGTTAATTAAACAATTTATCTCATATTAATTTTTTTTAGAAAAGTGTAATTGTTTTAAAAACTGTCTTTAACTTTAATCACAAGAATAGGTTATTAAATCAATAACAAAATGTTTGATTTTGCTAGAATTATACTCTGTATGTAAAATGATGTTCTAAATACCTTTCAATACTTTTAATAATTTCAATATAATCAAAATTATGTATTTTGCATTTCAAAGAGTTACTCCTCTGCTTAGACTACAATGTAAAAAGAAAAAGCATGAAAATTACTAAACAAACCTAAAACCCTCCAAAAATTCCTTAACTGAACTGTTTCTTTTATATTAATTTCATATCAGCATCTTCCTTGAAATTACAAAGTGAAAGAAGATAAAGAGCATGAAAAGCTGTCTCTTGTGGCTTTTTTAGAACCTTGAGGAGATTCCAGATCTAAATTGGACCCAAGAATCATCAATTTTGATACAAAAAATTCGACCAGCCTCAAATGGTGTCACAGTTTTTAGGAGTCCCAGCTGATGCTCAGCCCAGTTCAGAATGTAACAAGGTTAAACGAGGCAGATTTGTGCTTTTTGTTTGATTACTTCCCACAGAATTACCCGCAAAGAATGCCACCTGATATGCTGGGAATCTTTCTCTAAATAAATACTCAGATGTAGAAATGATTGATCATATTTATTTAAATAATCAGTATTTCCCATTCTTACTGGCTTGACATTTAAGCAAAGCACAAGTCCCAGTTGTGGCCGTAAAGAATCACTATGTCTCACATTTTTACCATGAGTCATTCAAATTATTTTAATGGCACAACAGTTTGAATCAAGAAGCTTTATGAGCTGCAGTCTATGGGGGGGGGCTGCTTTTTTCACCTCTTTTTTCCTTTCTTTTTCTTTTTAAGTGATGGTTCCTAATTTACAACTTCAGAGTAGATGCTTTTATTTTTCTCTTTAGATTTTTATATATTACATTTTACATTCTGTATTGTATATAATATTATATATGTACTTTCAATATTTTTATGGTTTTATCATTTTTATTTTAGTATTATGTCCTGTATTCTATATCTTATTTAATTTTAATCCCTCATTTTATTTAATTTAATTATCTTAGTTTGGATTTTAGGGTGGGGTTTTTTTGTTTGTTTTCCAACTGCAGTGATTCAAGGAAGTTCCCCTGAAAAGACAGAGTTCTTCCAGTCATAACATGGTCAAATAATAACATTTTCTGTGTTCCACTTTTGGACAGCAGCAACATAGAGGTGCCTGCTTTTCCAAAATATCATAATGTTTGGTTTCTTTCAAATGAGCTTTGCAATATCTTCCAACAATCATTTTTCAACAGTGTCAGTTGCTAAGACTTTGAGGTAAGAGAGATATAGGTGATACAGAAATAAATCCAGAGCATTCACCTGGAGCTTATCATACACCTCCCTACCAGCACTGGCTCTAGTAGTACATAATTAAGCCAGAACAAATGGGCAAACTTTATAAATTTGGGGAATAATGCCTTCCCAAGAAAAAGGAAGCCTTGAGAAGAGATTTTAAACTGAATATAGAATAATCCCTTTGAAGTTTTTGTTTTCTTATCCTAATCTAACGAGTCAGATGTGTAGTTATACTTCATCAGGCCACATTGAATTATCAGGTAGTGTCCAGCAGCAGAGTTCCAGAGCTGCAACGAAGGACTGCTGGAAGATGTAGATCCAGACTCGGGGAAGATGCTGGCAGGATGTGCCAAGCTGCAGAAATTATCAAGGCAGGATGAAAATGTTAAATGGGAAAGCAAATTGCAGCTACTCCTGACAGATTCACCAGCAGGAGAGGACGCTGGGAAGCAGGAGGTCACAGCAAAGTGAGGGGTTTGGAAGAGATCCTGTAGAATAAACAGCAAGAAAATGTCAAAGAAAAGCAGCTGCCTGAGGAATGGGAACATGTACAGACCAGACAACAGCCAGCATTTAGAAATGAATGCTGTTTTGCAGGAGTTTTCAGCCCTGAGTAGCAGGGACAAGCAGAACATCTCACGACTCAGTGCCCAGGAGAGCAGGCAGTGACAGGGTTTGCAGGGACAGGCAGCACCTTTCAACTGGCCAGCACAGACAGGCACAAAAACAGACAGGTTCTTGTACTCCCAGACCTTCTTCCAGGGGACAGAGCTGGCAGTGGCGTGGAGGAGTTCTGCATGGGGCTTGGCTGAAGAATACTGAAGCAAAGAAATTATTTTTTTCATTAAAAAATAATGAAATGCTTATAAATTATAGAGAAAACATAGATCACTTAAAAATGTGAATGGGAAATATAAATACATAAAGGAAAGACAAATATAATTGAGAATGCATAGCATGAAACTAATTCTGAGTAAAGAATTACGTGATCTGAAGTTTATCTTTAACTGGAACTGATCAAGTCTGTTATAGTTACAGGAATAAAAAGGCAATATTTGGTTTAAAAACATGTTTAGCCCAGGTTTGATTCAGAGAGTGTACAGACTGAAGAAACCTAGAAAATGTAATAATGCAAATATAAGAAACAATTATCCAGTCTCAGAAATAATAGAGAATAAATTTGCAGGGACTGCAGCAAAGTATGAGGCATTGCAGGAAACCTTCAAGGCTATCAGTGTAAGATGGGATGGGAATTACAAAATATCTCCACTGCATCTTTTTCATTTAAATGAAAACTTTCTGTAGCTGATGATGTAGTGCTTAGAGGTACTGGCTCCCAGACTGCAAATTATGATAACCTGACGTGATTCATGATTGCAGAGAGGTGTAGAAGAAAAAAATGATATGTTGAGCTCTGGATTGCTGGGGTTAGTGATTGATGGCTCATCCCTACAAACATGAAGGAGTCCAGGGGCAACAGGGCAGGGGGAGGAAAGCCAGCCCTTCACTCGGAGAAAGGTTGTCCTGCTCTGTTTCCTCCTGGGGCTGTCCCCAGAGGAAATCACCCCCATGGACTGGAGAGGACACCAATCATGGGCCAACAGCTTCTGGATCATCTTGCAGAGTGGCAAGATCAAGGAACTCAGGATCCAAGTCAAGGGATGGGACACTTGGGCTCCTGCAGGATGGAAAACAGCATTTAAATAATCAATTACTATTCCCACTAAGAAGAGTTTGTATTATTGAGGAGTTTAACATGAAATTAAGTCACAGGCAGAATTAGAGACATATTTAACCAACAAGGTATTACAGAACTCTCAATAACAGGGATGGTCTGCAGCTTCATAGAACTTGAAAGCATGAGAGAATTATGCATCCCAAAGTGAAATGAGCCTTCCAGATATACTTATTAAATTGTCTGGCAAAAACAAAAAATTATTTAGAGTGTTTCTAATTAAAGTTTTGATATCTCAAAGACACCCAAAATTTGTCCTTACAAACTTAGCCTTTAAAAACTGCAGTGAAAAGTTATTTTGTTAAAAATAAAAAAAAAAAAGAAAAAAAGCATAGTTCTTTCTGGTTTCTCTCATCCTGCAGCAGGAGCCTGATCTTTTAAATACACTCAAAACCACTGGTAAAAGAGTACACTGAACCTGTACTGTTGCCAGCTTCGATGCCTTTGGCATGCATCTGGCATGCAGAGTGGTGTTGCCAGGTTTTTGCAAGGCAATTTCTCCTTATTCTCACTAAATACTTGAGCCATCAGCCCTCCCTCTCCTAGCCTGAAGGAAAGTGCCAGGACATGAGCCAAGTCCAGGTTATGCAAGGGGGAACCTGCAGAGAGAGAAAAAAAAAGATTGTGAAGAGCCACTAAATATCAGGGAGCAACGATGGAGAGAGAGGCAGAATTGATGCTCAGGAGCCTGGCCAGAGCCATTCCTGACAGACTTAGCAGCAACTGCTTGGTCTGTGCTATAATAAACTGGAACCCTGAATTTTAACTTGCCCAGAGAAGCTGTGACTGCCCCATCCCTGGAAATGTTCAATGCCAGGTTGGATGGGGCTTGGAGCAACCTGGAGTAGTGGAAGGTGTTCCTGCCCATGGCAAGGGGGGCTGGAAGGAGAGGGGGCTTAAAGGTCCCTTCCAATCCAAACCGTTCTGTGATTCCATGAAAAACAATAGAAGAAGAAGAAATAGAGAACAGATGTGAGGTGGTAACAGAGAGAAAAACTAATAAATAATCATGCAAAAAACTTACAGTGTTATAAATGTCTCTTAAAATCATGATCCTAAGAAACCTTTATCACATGCAGGCCATTTTTTTTTTTTTTACCCTGAAGGTGATGTAAGTTACTTTGTGGTAGGAATACTGGGGTTTAATATAATTTGAAAACAGACCTCCTAAACAGGAAAAAATTATAATCTAAGTGCCTTGGAAAACAGGGCTTGGTCACCAGTTTGGCAAGTTGGTGGCTCTCCTCAGCCAGAATTCATTTTGGCATTTTCAAAGGAAAGAAATGTGAAAAGCTATGACAAAAACATCTTAAGACCAGCACCATGAGGGTGGTGGAAATTTTTTTACAGTGGGGTAAGAAATGGCAACATTCAAAGCAAGGCATTTATGAGCAGATGGATAAGGGGAGAGGAGCTCTGAAACAGTAAATGAGCAAAGATAGGCACTAAAATGGACAAAATCAGCGCTCTGCTCATTTTTTTCAGTGTGAAGGTGAAACAAAGCTGCTGTTGCTTGTTCAACAAAGTAGTTGAACAGGCCACTGGCCTTTGGCTGCTCTGTGCTTCACATAAAATAGAGAGAAAACAGTGACAGGGCTTGGCTTATTAGATGCTGTAATAGCTCAGAATTTTCCAAGCTGCAGAAGACCAAGCATTCATTAGTCTTATTTTCATTCCCTCAAGTCCTTCCTTTGGTGTCTTTTCCCCCTCACAGAGATTAAATAGACCAGAAACCAGAGCAGCCATCCAAGCCCTGCTCTCACCCCACTCTCAAGTGGCCAAACCACAGCTACCCCCTGGATCTTCACCTGAGGTGAAACCTTTGCAGACCTAAATTGTCACATCAAAACTGCAGCTATTTTCTCTCTCTGGCCACCCTCTCATGCTGCTGCCACTCAGCTCCACCCTCTTCTCCTAAAAGGCTCAAAGAGAGGGGTGGAAGAATCTGTTGTTTCTAGAAAATCTGGCAGAAATGTTAAAGGCAGGGAGGGGGGATTCTGGCAGCTCCAGTGCCTCCCATTTCCATCCCTCCCACTTTTGTGTTTCTCTCCCAACCTGTCAGATCACACAGGAGACAACAATAAAGAAAAAGGAGTTTTCCACCCTCCATGGCACCTTCCCTGTCACCATTGCAGGAAGAGGTTATTAGAGTGATAAATCATGCAAACCCAAATCAGCCAAACAAAGCTATAAAAAGACCAGCAGAGACAACAGAATGGGGAGGGGAAGCTGTAGGGAGAAGTTAAATAACCTATTGTCCAGAGGAGAAAAGAAAACAGATAAAATCACAACATAGAATAAAAAAAGACTCAAGCAGGGAGGTGCTTACAAACCATGGCCTTCATGAACAATGAAATCTACAAAGGAATATAACAATACCCTCTGCATTTCTAGTCCTGTTTTATTTCACCCTGCTTTAAGGACTGCAACTAATTTAGTGAGCTACTGAGCACCTCTGCCTTCACTTTTTTCCACTGCAAAGTAAGAATTAGTGGTGGAGGGAGGAAAGATAATGAACTCATCTAAATGGATATTGTGATACTGTGTCTTGATTTCAATGGACACAGATGTGTTAATGAATAAAATGACCTAAAATCTTGCATGTGAGTGGATCACATAGAACCATACAATCATTAGGGTTGGAAAAGACTTCTAGGATAATCAAGTCAAAGCATTAACCCAATGCTGCCAAGTCCAGCATTAAACTATGTCCCAGGTGCCACATCCACGCATCTTCTAAATCCCCCTAGGGATGGTGGCTTCACCACCTCCCTGGGCAGCCCGTTTCACTGCTTAACAACCCTTGTGGTGAACAAAGTTTTCCTAATTGCCAATCTAAACCTACCCTGGCACAACCGGAGGGCATTTCCTCTTGTCCTGCCACTTGTTACCTGCGAGAAGAGGCAAACCTCCACCTCACTACAACCTTCCCTCAGGAGTTGTAGAGAGCAATAAGATCCCTCTGGAGCTTCTTTCCTCCTTTTCTCTCCAGATTAAAATCCCTCAGCTTCCTCAGCTTCTTCTTATCAGACTTCTTCTCCTAATCACTGATAGTATTGAACTTTCCACACCCCCCAAGCAGGAAGGTCACATCCAGATTTTGTACTTGGTGTGTCCCTGAGCTGGCCATGGGCATTGTGTCAGTACCACTTGGCATGACTCAAAAGCTGGTCAATTGTACCTGTACAGTGGCAGGGATGGTAATTCATCAGCCTTCGAGCTTGTGTGCCATGGCCTTGCTTTATTTATTTGTGCTCAGGTGGCTGATAAGGACAGCAATGAGAGCACAGTAGCAAAGGTTGACTAATACACACCAAGGTATGGAAATGGAAATTAGGAAGAAACAAAAACTCAGAAGGTTTAAGAGAAGTCACAGTGGCCTGATGTGTGTGAATTACAAAACACTAAGAAGTTGCAGAGCCAGTAGTACAAAATCCCTAAGGCATAGGTTGTTGAAGATGTAGGGATTCTTTTCAGAAAGTAACAATAAAAATGGTTCAACTCACTACAAACTTGTAAGTTCTGTCTGAGCAGTATAAAAAATCGAAACAAATCTCAAAAAAAAATCAGAAAAAAATTATATGGAGTAAAATTAAATTTGGGGTGCCAAATGTAGTTCTTGGTGGAATAACCTGATTGTTTTTCATTTATTAAAAATCCCAAACTGATTCTCTCAGCAAAGAAGCATGAGCCATATAAAAGTTAAGCTGAAAGACAAACCAGGAAGCTGTTAGTGAAGAAGGAGAACTGTGGCCCAGAGACCATTTAGCAACAAGTACTCCTGAGACTGGAAATATTCAGCCTGAAGGAAGGCTGAGAAAGGAGCCTTAAGAGCAGTACAAATCCATACTTTTACTAGCAATCCTGGCATAGAAAGTGGGTACATCAATAAAGCTCACTGATTACACAGAAAAGTTCAGAGCATCTGCAAGGAGCAACTGGGTGACCATGAAAACCCGAGCGATAGCAATTTAATGAAATTCAGTAGTACAGAAGGCAAGGGCATGGATCTGGGGACCAACGGCAAAAATTCTGCCAGAAATACTGTGTTCAGTTGGAGATGACCAATGGAAGTTGATGTGGGCATACAAACAAACACTACTCAAATGTAATGCCATGGGACAAGGCCCTGCTGAGACAGGAGGCACTGCTCTTATATCTCAAAAGGAAAAAATCCAGTCTCCCAGTTGTAGGAGCAGTGTGGACACCAGAGGAATTTAGGTCATGGGGAAAGCTTTCTGAGTAACCATGACCTGTCGTTAGTCATCCTGGGACTGCCTAGTTCACCCTCAAACTATTTCAATTGGAGTCAATATTGTAAAAACGCTTCAGAAACAACATAAATATCTAACTAAAATCTAACCATGGCTTGATTTTGGGAAGCTCTGTTTCCTGCAGCATGGAACACCCAACAGGTCTTGAGAGGCTCAAGTCTGAGCCCTGTCCCACTTGTAGGTGTGCCGGGCTGCTTTGGATAAGTTGGTCATGATTTTGCATTTCTGAAGAGGAGATGATGGTATTTTTTAACTGTATATTTAGAGATTCACTACTAAAGAATGGCCTCTTAGGTATTACTTTTGTCAGGACTGGAAGTATCTCAGTTATCTGTAGGGAATGTGCCATACCATACCATTTAAAACTATTTATTTCTTGAGCTTATTCCTCACCTGGCAGTCAAGGTACTTCCCTGGAACTTGTCCATATCTATCCAGGCAAATAAAACAGGGTTAAAAATGGGAGATTCAGTCCTCATGTAACCTGCAAAATTCTCCATCTTTGGTTTTGGGCTAATTAACCCTCTCCCAGGCATTGAACTTTCCCAGCAGTAGAAGGGACTCTTTATGGAAGGAACCCAGCCCCGTGGGCAGTTTTGGTAACCATCACTCCATGTGGTGGGCTGAAAAATATGTGTGGTAAGAGTGTGAGGCATATAAAAGGTCTTGGCAGCAAAAAATTTTCCTGGGGCTGTTATATTGAGCTACATAGATATCACTAAAGTGTCCAGGGGCTGGCACTGCAGATGAGGATGAACATGAAATCCTCCTCACCTGTGTTTCCTCAAACCACCGTGGGCTGGAGGAGTGGTGGATGCAGCCTCAGGTGTAAGATCCACAGGAATCTAAATACATTGCCTGCATTTTCACATGCAAGAGATGTCAAAAGAAACCTTTAAAAAAGTAGTGAAAACCAGGAAAAATGAGCGTGACAGATATCAAAAGACTCCACTATTCTTTAAGCAGGAGGGGTAGATTTTAATGCCAGGCCTCAAGCAAGAGACTGCTTGCCTAATTACCAGAGAAAGTGAAAGCAGCTGCTGCTAAAGACTCCAAGTAAGAGGCAAATGGTGAACTGAGGCATGGAGAAGTTAAGTGGTTTGCCTTAGGCCATGGAGGGAAGTGGTGTCAGACCCAAGATTAAAAATCACAAATTTTTCTCATCTATCTCCAAGCTCAGATCACTAAAGTGTACCATCTGGACATGCGTCGATAAGTATTTGGGTCTGTCTATCATTCCTATCCATCTTTAAAATAAACTTATATCCTCTTACAGTTTCATATAACTCCCAGGAAAATGCTATTTTATTTAAATGTAGTTTCCTGCACAGCTAATATTTCAGAAAAATAATTCAGGATTAATGTGGTGCCACAGCTGCTGGAAAAAATTATGTTCCAGCAAGTAAGGATTTGGGGTTTTTTTGAACCATAAAACAAAAGCTTTTTAGTGCAAAATGATAGAGAAATAGATACAACAAGTTACCTTCAGTTGTTACTGAAGTAGTATTTTTTGAAAGATGGGGAAGAAGTGAAGTGAGATGAAATTTTGTACTGCAGTAATTTAGCAAAGAGCTGCAACAAAAACAACCTCTACAAACACAGTAGAGAAGAGCAGCACAAAATAAATTCCAAGTAATGCTACCTCAAAACACTCTCCATAGTTACATAACATTTTTATTCCTATTACCAATGTCGAGGACTTTGTGGTTCCAAACCAACCTAAACTCACATGAAAAAGATCTAAAGCTATCTTTGGACCCAACTTCTCAAGCTTTTTGTTTTAGTTTTTCTTGAGAGTGACACGCGCTGACCTCTTGGACCCCTTGGCAGCCTTTTTTGCGATTCAACATTTATGAGAACTCCTTCTTTGCCAAAACCTACAGATATGATTTCTCCCTTATATTTAAAGGTTTTTTTTTTTACGGCTTACGTTCTACTAGGGCATGGCAAAAGCCTTTGAACACAAATCAATTCTTATGGAAGGGGTGATGTTTGGATATTCCATTTAGATTAGCAAGGGATAAGATCTGTTCACTTTTGCCATGAAACTTAGGGATCCAAAGGAAACCAAATCAAGTTTCAAAAATAGCAAGTTACCATCAGGATAATTTGATTCTCGTAATTCAGGTTATCTCATTATGTAAATATGCTACAGACCTATCCTCATCCAAAGGTTCTGTGCCAGTTTTGGCTGGGGTAGAGTTAATTTTCTTCACAGTGGCTGGTATGGGGCTACATTTTGCATTTGTGCTGAGCACAGGATTGATACTACAGAGATGTTTTCGTTATTGCTGAGCTGGGCTTTCAAGTGGCTGCATGGGGCTTGGCTGCTGGCTGGGGTTAAGCCACAGCAGGTTCTTATGCAGAACACACAACTGTAGAGCTTGAAAATTGTCTGTGAGTGTTGAACACAACATCACTTAGATGTGACATATTGATGGCTGATGTCAGGATCTCCCCACGCTGGAGAAACAGCCGGTGACAGCCTGGCAAGTGCAACAACAAAACCATCTCCCTGAAAAGGAGGGGAGGGTGCAGCTGGCAAAACCAGTGAGTTTTTGCAGTTCCCCATTATTTTATGTGACAGGTGGATTTTTGGCTATCTGCTTTGGGTAATAAAGGCACAGTAGCTCTACGTGGATTGCTCATTTGGGGACATGTACACACACCTGCAAGCATACAGGCACACCACCTTTGATAAATGCAGGTACATAAACCCCAGTTCCAGGATGAAACCTCAGTGCAGCAAAATGTTTCAGCATTTACTCAAATCCCATTGCAGTATAAAGCTGTTGCTTAAGAAAATTCCAAAATTGTGGCTAGTACCATTATCACTGCAGTCAGTTTTCCTATTGATTTCAATAAGCTTTAGGTTGGTCCCTTGATATCAATATTCTGGATCTACGTCCAGAGATGGCATTGCAAAAACAAAGCCTAAGAATTTCTTCTCTCCCACAGTACTCAAGAGATAAGTTCAGCTAATCACTGGATCAGAAACAGCAACACACAATTTTTCCCTTAGTAAATTCAAAGAACTGAAGCATTTTGTGAGTCAGAAAAGTGGTGTGAGAAAAAAACAAAAGCACCGTCCCCATAAATTTATATATATACAGACACACACATACATATACACATATATACTCTTCATCCTCCAAGCAGAACATTCTTCAAACTGTTAAAATAATTTATAAAATTGCCCTCATTGTTCCAGCATTTTACCGCCTTGCGAATTATTACTTTCTGTGTTGGGGAAAATATGAAAAGGCAAAACCAAGACAAACATTTTACTGTTTATACTTTAATTGGCTTGGTTTAAAATGGATTTACTTTGCACATTGTTTGAGCACTTAGAATATTTGTAATGCTGTAAAGGTGCTCAGTGACAGAAAAATGATGCATAGCTGCCTGCCTGTGACAACATTTTAGTAATTCTTTGAGGCATCAGAACAGGTTTTAACTCTACATCCTGCAGCAACAGTCCCTGAGAGGGTATTTACAGTGTAGATACCTAAATTGGGAGATTTGTATACTGTGGCTCTCTTTATACTGTCTGGGGTGAGAAAATGTCCTCCAGAGAACAGTTCTGAGGAGAAGCAGAGTTTAAGTGCCCTGAATGTGCTAGCAAAATCATTCCCAGCAAAAGAATTAGAGACTATTCCAAATTGCAGTACTTATTTAAAGGTTTGGAGTTTGGAATTGAAGGACACAAAGGTGACAACAAACTTTGTCCTTATTTCTGCATTGAATCTCTTTTTCTCTTGAGAATGTCACGTAGTCTTTACTGACTGTGTGGAACACCGACATTCTTAGTTTTTAAGCAAGTTCTTTAAAGGGCTAAATATTTTCTGTGAAGTGTTTTGTAAAGTTGAAGTGCTGAAACATAGTTAGTCTGAAAAGCTTTGTGTTTCAAGTGAAATGTCTCAGTCTTGGAGCATCCACTCCAAAATGACAAAGGACAGAACTGAAGTTGCCTGACTCTCATTTGAACCTCCAGCTGCAACATGTGATGTGATACTGCTGCCTTGAGGTTTCATCTTTCTTTCCTCAGATGAAATACTTGTCCATCGCCTACTGCCAACAGCCTACAAACACATTTTGAGGATCATGACCCCTTTTTTACAAGGGAAAAAAATATGCTTTTGTTCAACCGCATGTGTTTGGGAGTGGTAGAAATGTTGTTAGCTTCAAAGTTCAGAAAATCTTGCTGCAGCACATGCAGAAATCAAGACATTTCCTAAAAGTGCATCTCAGGACTGCGAGCTCATTGCCAGCTTATATGGAGTTCTATAAATAAAAAATAAGCTTAACACAATTTTTTTTCTTCTTATATCCACATAAAGAAAATTAGAAATTTATTAATGACAAGAAGAAAAATAGTGAGCATGTGAAGAAGGTTATGAATCAGTGTTAGTTGAGCAATGCTCCACCAAGAGATCCCACCAAAACCTGAATCCCAAAGTTATAAGCATCTCGCAATGTTTAGTCCATATCTCTACAAATTGAGATCCATACTGTATTTTTTAACTTCTAATTTTGCTTTGTATGTGGAGGTTGCCATGTGGTAATAATTTAAATGTGTAAATATTTCTGATCTATAAATGAGCAAAACGAGTGAAGTTGTGATAAAAGTCTAAATAAAGAGAAACACCCATAAATCACACATTTAAGTAAGAAAAAAACAACCCAAACAACCCGATACAGAAAAACCCACCTGACAAACATACACAATAGAAGGAATGACTGAATATATTACTGAATGAAAAGCGTGTCAAAATGCATTAGAATGTATTGCAAAATCAAGTATGCATCCCTTTGAACCTTATTTCAGCATCTGCAACTGTGTAATGTGGTAAATGACATATATCACCTGCTGATTGAAACACATCACCTGGTGAAATAACAATCAATCTGTGCGTCTGAAACGCAGCTCTTCTCCTAATAAATTAAATGCAGAGCAAGTTAAAGCTGATGCAGCAGTTACCGAATTATGCACGGTGAGAACTGAACTCATTTTACCAGCTACTGAATCTGAAACCTAAAGAGCTGAAACTGATGCAGCCCATCAGACGCATCAGCTTTCTGGGAAGTGTCAGTCATAGGGGCAGGTTGAAGCCGCTGTCAGAAAATGTTTAGGTCAACAATGCTCTCTGTAACAGCCATTTGCTTCAGCTGATGGCAAAGGTTCAGGATCAGGGCATGACTGCCAAGATCCCAAACATCTGGAGTTTGATATTCAAGCCTGTGTGAGTGTTAACTGTAGAGGGAGAGGTGTTGAAAGGCCTATTTAAACCCACTTCAGTTTAATGGAGCAGGGAAGAGCAGCCTACTGTATTTTTTAACTCGCTGAAGATGGGTGAGTTGAAAAGTGGTGGGATGGACAGCAGTGTGGTTTTCATTTAAAAAAAAAAATGAGAGGATCATTCAGCAGTGCAAAAAACATTTTTGTCAGTCACATGCAAACTTCTTTCCACGTCTTGTGGAATGGATACAAATATATACATGAATATGTATAACATACAGATATATACCTGTAAGGGAGAGCAAAAAGCCTCATAAATATGAGGTTTTGTGTTCTCCAAATATCATGGAAAATTGTGATGTTTCACATCAAAATGAATTCAAACCAGCTTTCCACTTGGGTTTCACACCTTTTCAGAAAACCTGGTCCAGCTTCACCCACACAGTGAAGAGTTTCTT
This sequence comes from Motacilla alba alba, assembly GCF_015832195.1. Lineage (NCBI taxonomy): Eukaryota > Metazoa > Chordata > Aves > Passeriformes > Motacillidae > Motacilla > Motacilla alba. Next base: position 5,475,173 of record NC_052031.1, on the reverse strand, counting down.
CCTATTATTCAATCTAAATTTGCCCTATTTCAGTTTAGATCCATTTCCCCTTGTCCAATCACCACATGCCCATGTAAACTGTCCCTCTCCAGCTTTCTTGCAAACTCCCTTCAGGTACTGAAAAGCTAAAATAATGTCACCCTAGAGCCTTCTCTTCTCCAGGCTGAGCAATCCTAATCCTCTCAATGCTTTTGTATAAAATTAAGTGGACAAATTCATTCTTGATGCCATTCAGTGGCCAGTTTAGTTCAACTTTTAGTTAATTGTTCACTTTCGCTTGTCAAAAGTATTTATTTTTATGTATGTGCAAATAGTTGGTTATTTGAGCCAATCGACTCAGGGTGGTTTTCCTCCCTTTGACAACAAATGCTGATTTAAGGAGCAAGCTAAGTGTAAGTCAGAATCTATCAGGAAAATTCTCTGAAGTCATTGATGACTTAACTGATCAATAGGGCTGAAAAATATCAGACCTATCATTTGCTGAAAGACAAATTTCTGGATCCCAAGTGACAGAAATGATGCTCCAACAAAAGTCCAACGTGTCTGTGTCACGAGTCTACACAGGTCTGTCTCCAAGGCTTTTAATTAAGATTAATATTGTACATTTCATTAAAGGAAATTAAGACTAATTCCGGTGAAGTGGGGGATGCTGAAGGGAAGTGATAACCTTGAATTAATTCACCTTTAAGAAAATACCTGGGGAGGAAATCAAGTTGCTTTGTTCCATTGAGCAAGAACTTTAAAGGAGTTTTGTTTTTCTGGAATTCACACAAGAGTCTAATCAGACTTCTGGTTTCTGTCACATTAACCTAAAATTCACAGGATAAAAACCACCTTGTCCTGTCTATACTTCTGATGAAACACAACTGGGAAAGAAGTTGATCCTTTTAGAAGTATGGAGATGATTCCTTTACAGGTTATGGCTCCAGCTGTGGATAATGGCTAAGGGTTTCCTCCCTTCCAAATCCTCAGCACCAGCCTGGGAATGTTCAGGACTGGCAAAACCCCTACGAGGCTCTATGTGACAGCAGGAGGCCTTCAGCATTTCCAGCAGCTTGGCAAATAAAGCATGAGTCACATTCCCCTTGTGACTTTGCTCTGGTTTAATTATTTCTCTATTTCTCCAGTAAAAATTTGAAGGGACAAATAATGGCAGGTTCCAGATGCTACCAATTTTCAGGAATGGTTTTTGGGTTTTGAAGTAGCTAGGCATCGAAGTCCCACAGCGATATCTGATAGAATGTCTCTGAAATACTGGATTTCAGGCTCATTTTAGGCCCACCCCACCCACTGGCCCGGTGGCTGGGAGAGAAAAAGCTGTGAAAGAGACTGTGATCCTCCAAGTCTCAATCTGCCTCACGGTCTTCTCACCCACAGAAAATGCACCATGCACACCACCCTCAGCTTCTCCCACGGCTTCAGCTCTGCTCCTCTGGGGGTGGAGGGAGGTGGGAGAATGGGAAACAGGCCTGACCCATTTCTCTGCTCCCTTATCAAGGATGTAAAAAATGGTCAGGAGGAAAGAAGGAATGGCTTTTGTTCAGGACAGTGAAATACCACCCAGACAAGGAGGAAGGTCTGTTTTTGGTTCTGTCTTCCTGACTAGGGTGTATCCAGCACCTTCCAGGGCTGAACCCAGAGAGAGAACCATGATTTAAGAAAATCAAATGAGTGAGAAGGATTATACATTTCCATTTAGCTGGGAGCTAGACACGTCCTCGGCAACACAGAAAGGGATTTACAACTTTTAACGAGCAGCACTCTGTAAAAATAAAATTACTTCAAGCACAGCATTAAAGCTTTTCTCAGAAAAGCTCTAATGTAAATTTTATATGGAGCACACTACTGTACTTGCATTTGTTATTTGAATTTGTTATTTTATTAAAAAGCAGAGCCTAATCAGGATTGCCTAGTTCCAGGGAGAATGGGAATGGGATTAAATATGAAATAACAGTTGATTCAAGATTCCTTCCCACTCAGGAGGCTTCGGAAATGTTCTGTCATTTTCTAGAGATTTATATATTAAAAGTGCCTGCCCCATCATAATCACTTAACATGCTTTAAAAAGCACATAAACACACGGGGGGTTTCATTATGGCATATGGGAGAGAGATTTTTCTCAGCATTGGTCCAATTTTACTCACATTATTGTCAAATGCTAAATGTCCCATGGACATCGGGGGAGCTGAGCCTTTTGAAAAAAAGCTGTGCTTTATAAAAAGCATAAAGCAAGCAATCTGCAGGAAATATAGATTTCCAGTAAGCTAGGGACCAGGTCTAGACTCAAACAAATAATATCAGAAGATATCTCCAGTTAGGAGAATAGGCAGAAAGGAAACAAAGTTCAGATGGAGAGTTTGTGGTCCCAAGATAGATCCAGGAAAATTTTTCCTTTCAATGGCCATAATTTTGAAGAGATTGTGTCTGTTTTTTATCACCCCTCTTATTCTTCCTTCAATTTCTCTCTTCTCACACCCACTCAGAGGACTTCTAAATCTCAGCACGAGTTTGATAATATCTTCTCCTCTTTAATGTATGTTTCTGTGGAAGGGAGAATCAGCAGCTATTAGCAGCTTGTGACTGAATGCTGCATGAGGCTCTCTTTGTAGTGTCCAATTGCACGGGAAAACACAATTTAACAGACAATCACTGCAGCAGCCACGCTGAATGTACACAAGAGGCATCATCCCAGTCAGTGGTGGGTGAGACAACATCAGGTTCAAGGCTCAAGGTTTCCTCACTGGCAGAGGTAGCTGGGAGCAGAGACAAACACTGGGTCCATGGTTTAAGTATGTTAAATCATTTTTTTGCTGAAATTAGATTTCAGTCCCATGTCACATCTCTTGCCTTAAACACAAGGGTTTAATATGTTTCATCACTATGGTTTATGGCACCACCATAGTGAAATTCCATTTTATGGCTCGAAAAACCCGTTATCTCCTCTGACCACCTGCATAAAGGTCCCATGAAGGATCTGCAGCATGAGTCCTGTGAGGAGCAGCTGAGTGAGCTGGGGTTGTTCACCATGGAGAAAAAGAGTCTCAGGGGTGACTTTATTGCCCTCTACAGGTCCCTGACAGGAGGCTGTAGCCAGGTCGGGATCAATCCCTTTTCCCAGGTAACAAAGGACAGGGCAAGAGGAAATGGACTCAAATTGCACAAGGGGAGGTTTAGATTGGATATTAGGAAAAATTTCTCCCCTGAGGTATTTAAGAGACCTGTAGGTGTGGCACTTGGGGACATGTTTTAGGGGTGGATTTAGTAGTGCTGGGTTAATGGTTGCACTCGATGATTTTAGCAGTCTTTTCCAACTTAAATGGTTCTGTGATTCTATAGCACAAAATGATGCACAGTAAGTAATTCATGTGTTAAGCCTGACAGATGACTTCTGGCTGAGTTAGATGTCTTTCAGAAATATAGTGATGTCTGATTTCAAAGTCTTCAAAGGGAGGGAAAAACAGCACTTTTCATATGAAGTAATTCTGATGGTTTACAGTTATTGTTGTTAAAATCCTGCCCTGTCTCATTTGAATTTGCCTTGCCTCCATTTCTCAGAGTTTTGTTTTGCCTTTAGTAATAGATTAAGCCTGCACTTACAGAAAGCCGTGCAGTCAGAGCTCTCACTACAGCGCTTGTGTTTGAATCAGTTTTTGCTGCCTACTCTGCAATTACAAAACTTTTTATCTGGAGCTTGGACAACACTTACTTCTGCCATTGTTACCCAAACTTTCCTGTCAATAACAAGCCTTTTAAAAATGAAGTGTTTGGTCCTTTTCTGTTCTTCACTGAATGTCAAAAAACAAATACAGCATGAGGGGGTCTCTGCTTAAGCTCACACAGACAGCATTCAGGCTCAGAAAGGAAACCCACAGTTGCATACAAATAGAATGCAATTTATGTTGGGAATCTGAAATCTGATTGGACAAGGAACTAAAGGTTCCTTTGCTTGGTTCCTTTATTTTTCTAAAAGCGACTAAAGGCAATTAAAAATATGCCCTGGTTCTGCATTTAGCATTTGGATGCAAATTATTTAATTCCTGCTTCTTACAGTGAGCATGAAGTAAGACAAAAAACTTGCTGGAGGTAAGCACACCAGTAGAAATATGGGCAGTACCCTGGTGCAAATAATTTGGGTGATCCTAGGTTTAGTTTCAGATTCAGGAATAATAAGGATGATACCAGTATTGGGTTTGATCCATAACACATTTCAAAGTGAAATCCAGCCCATCAAGAGTTAGATTATAAATTTATTGACAGAAATGGACTATTTCAGTTTGACTCAAGGAGTTTTACACCTAACCTATAATGTCTAATAAAATGGTGAATGTTAATTATTGGTTACCCAACTTGTTTTGAAATCATCTACTTTCCTTCAGTACAACAGTTCCACTAATGATTTTATTGTATTTAAGAATAATAAAAGTGGCTTGTTTACATTTGGTGATATTTTCAGATACAAGGACCTGGAAACTCACTACTTTTTGAGACCTTTTCTCATTTGTGGGAAAATGAAATATATTTCTTCCTCATGCAGGTACTACATGGATGCTTTTGAGATGCTGAGATATTACAGTGGCCACAGTCTTGGAAATGAGAGAAAACATGGAGTCATCCAGCACAGAAATCCTTGGGAATGAAATAAATTCTGTTATTTATTATTTTTTTTCCCAATAACATCTGGACGTGGTGATAAGGGATCCACTATGTGATAAGCTGTAGGCAGTGTAATGGAAAAAAACTGCCCACCCCTCTATGAGGTTTGTTTCCTGGATTTAGAGATGAAAGACAACTGGTGGATTTGGAAAATGTGGAAAAGGAGAAAAACAACAAAATGTTCATGTAAACACAGTAAGTAGGGATCACAGCCAAAGCTTCAGAAAGCTATTTTGGAGCTCATTTGGGACACTTACACTCAGTGCCTCCCACATCTCTGTGGTCCTTTTGGTGCAGTGTCTACAACAGGAACAGGAGCATGATGACCAGGTGAGGTGTGTGTGGGCCTGGTTTGCTATGCCAAATGACATGCAGATTTGGGCAGGTGTTTACAAAGGGCTTTGCGGGCAGGCCACACACTTACAAGTCTGAATTGAAGGTGCTGCTGTGCTGACTTGATGTGTCCCACCAGATGTGCCACAGGCCTGGTGTGCTGACGAGGTTAAGAAGATTTTATTTGAAACCTTTGTTATCTGCCTGTGGGCCATGGAGCAACAGCGGCTGTTTTTGCGAAAGAATGTGTGGCCTTACCGTGTCAGCAAATATTCCTTGTAGATATAAGTTTGTTCAGGCCAGTTCAGAAAGCAAAACATCATGGAAAAAGAAAAAAAAGTTGAGAGTCATAAAGGCAAGTGCTGTTACTTGTGGAATTTAGATGAATTGTTTTGTTCCATTGGGGAAAAAATAAGAAAAATAACACAAAACCCCCATTCCACAATAACAGTACCAAGCAGTGCTTGTTTTCGTCTAATTTTCAAGTGGGTTTTGTTTTAAATTCAGTAGAGCTATAGACCAAGAGGCTTTGACATGCGATTGAAATGCACCATGCACAAAGGTTAAAGGACCCTTCCTGGCAAAATGCTCAAGAGCCCTTCAACTGCTGCTTCCTTGACTTGCATTTCCTACTTAATATACCCTGTCTTACTACTGCTTACTCTGAATTCATCTGAACTTAGCATCATGCACGTTCTATTCCTGCCCTTTTACGTGGCTCTGCTTGATAAATCTTCAGAACCAGCAGGCTGGGAGAGTGAAAGTGCAGCCACGAGCTGCTGTAAATGGCAGTGGGTAGCACTTTGGGCTGGGGCAGTGAGAGTTCACTGTAACAGAGCATAAATTGACAGAAAGGTGTTGGCAGTTTACCATTGCTATGATAGCTGCTATAAAAGTATGTTTCTGGGTGCAAGAAACACTTAATGAAATGCCCTGACCTGTGTTATGTGGGAGGTTGGATTAGATAAATGTAACAATGCTCTAAGAATTAGTCTATGAACTATGGATATTGCCATGAAAAAGCCTTATGAGCATAAATGGAGAATGCTAACATCCCCCAGAATGAGCAATAAAAAGCAGACTATAAATCTCTTTAGCACTCCGTTCTATTATCTAACTTAACCACCATCTGTTGCATTCAATATATTTCTTAGCTTCAGGTTTCTGCCATCAGTCTTGGATTTGTGATGCGTTTCCCAAATTGGTGAAATAAAAATGGATTGGCCCAAATGAGAAACTGCATATAAGACTACTAATTATCAACAATCTATATTTCAGCATCAGATTTGCTGGGGCAATTTCTTTTCTCTACTGCTCTCATTCATGGCAGCAATGCAGAGAGAAATTATATTTAAGGAGTTTATCTTTACCAGTAACAAAATTTTCCTGATTGTAATGAAGATACTTGTTGAATATTGATATAAAATAGCACTCTATTTTTCTTCACTGCAATTATGGAAATGACTAAATTTAGGGAGAAAGTAGAGTCTCTCTGAAGGTTTCATTAATGTCTGAGTATTATACAAAAAAGTTTGTATCTCTTCTAAAAGAAACCTTCAATACCTGGAATACAGAAGATGATGGTGAAATTAAATTAATTCCTCTGCTAACCCAGCAAGTGTATTGATAATGTACTGCATGATTATTTAAAATGTCATCGTTAAAATGAATTTTATTAAGGTTTTATACTGCCATCTAGTATCTAAGCACCTCCCTCATATATTCAAGGTTAATAGAGAAATGCCTTTTTGGGATTTTTGGAGTATCAGTCTCTTGGTTTCTGGAGAGAGGAATAACTTGATTTAATTCAAGTGAGTAAGATAGAATATGAGAACTTTTTTTTTGCATTTTCTTAGCACTGCAATCTTCATTGACAATCTTTTGTTTTAAGACTTTTAAAATCAGGGGCCACATCCTTCCATGTGCTATGCAAGGGAATTTTTTTTCATCTTTCAGGATCAAGCCCTAATATGATTGGATTAAATTCCTGGTGATTCTGATGGGTCTTGAAAGACTCCTTGATATCACCAGCCTGGGACAAACTAAATGACAAATGGCATTTTTCTAAGGAATGGGTGTTAAAGTGGGTAAAATCAGTAAAGTAAATGGACTCCACTTCAAACAGTGCAATTTCTTAATCCTTCACTGTCATAATAAGAAACAAAAGTCTTCACTTTATTCCTAGTTTACATTCAGACCTCCTGAACTTGAAGCAAACAGTGAGTGGTGAAACTTTTCTGGCCATATTACGAGGCTGGCTAGTCAGTGCTTATTATATTGTAAAAGGCTCTGCTGATGTGCCTCTCTGTTTTACCCAGTAACACACCTACAATCTGACACTGTGCAATTAGCCTGCTCTTCTAGGGCCTGCCAGAAACAGCAATAACACTGCATCAGAGGAAGATCATTATCCAAGGCACCTCGCAGACACTAAATATGAACAGTTCTGCTGCATTTGCAGCCCACGAAGGATGAAGGCACCAATAACTGTGAGGTGTTGAGCCATTCATTTGCACAGTTTCAGGGAAAGCCTGGCCTGTCAGGACTTCCCACTAGCAGGCATGAAAGAAAGAATAAAAATAAAAATGCACCAATGTTTTAGGCCTCCCCCCCCCCCCGCCCCCCTCCACAGAAACAGTGAATTAGTTCATTTGTTTGGGCCAAGTGAAACATTCAGCATCAGCAGAGCGTGGCTGGGTTCCCTCAGTGTGAGTCAGTGTTATTCAGACCCTGGGCTGTGTTTTTAATGCCTGTCCTCACATAAAAGACACAAACCTTCCTTTAGTGCTCACTTTGCCAGGAATACTGCAGGTGAGAAGTGGAAACCCTGGAGGGAGGATGTGCCCTCAGATGCTGCAGGATGAGTAGGGCTGGTGTCCAGCTCCCAAATCTGTTTATAGGAGGCTCCTGTGGTGGCTCAGAGGGCTTTACCCCCATGTGCAGTGCAATACAAATAGCAGCCTGAAGCTTTTGTTCCCCATTTTATACAACATTCCTTTGCTAGACTACTCAGACTCAAAGATTACCAGCTTGAGGATCTCAACACTGCAGAAAAAAAATCCTCTTTGTCCTTCCAGACCCCTGTGTACTCTGCAGTGGTGTGTTACCTTTGATTTCCATGATCGCAGAACACAAAATGAGGACAAAAAAAACCCTGCAAAAATTGCTGCAGACTAAAATACCAACACAATTTCCCACTTGTTTAGCAAGGACCATGGGCTGCTTTACCTGAGAAAATCCTTGCTGCAGTCAGCCCTGGGATATTCCCTGGGGGTCCTTGCTACCCCTGTGATGGAAACTGGAGTCTCTTAAGAACATTTCTTTGCTGTGCTGAGGATAAAAAAAGCCAGAAGCTGAGGATTATAGATCCATCTTACAGCAATTGTTAATCTAACTTTCATTAGCAGTTAAAAATCATGCAGGGGGAATATATGAAAATTACTGCTTTCCAAGTAGATCTGTTAATTATTATTAGTCAGTATACTTATTAGGTACCAACGGAAACTTGGCACTCAATAGGTACCTATTAAACCATGTTAGAGAACATCATATTAATGTTTAATATAAAAACTGCATGAATCATCTGTTCTTTTAACACTGGGCCATATCTTCAGCGGGCATGAATCAGTCCAACACCAGCAAGAGAGCTGGTCAGTTTCTACAGCCTAGGATCTGGTTTAACATTTGCTACATGAAAAACAGAATGACATTTCTTTTAACTTTTTACAGAAATTTGGAGTTTGCTCCCTTTTCTGTGGCCCATCTGGCAGAATTGTAATTAACAGAATTTAGAGCCACGACACTGAATCTGTTAGACGGTCACACAATCAGGCAGATTTGCAGTGTAATTAATAGATGCAGGGGACATGATCTGTTTAAGATCACAGGGTCTTGGATGCAGTAGCAACTCAGATAATTCAGGCTGTGCTGCCTTGCTTTTAAATAACACCCTGTTTTAAATAGGACATCCTCCCATGTGTTCTTTACACTTAAATCTGTGGCTGTGTCAGGGCAAAAAATTCAATGTGATCAGCATCCTTCAGCCTGCACTCATGACAAAACTTAGCATCCTGGTTCATGACAATGTAGACAAGCTCTTGCAGATCAAACAGGAATAGCCTGAGAAGTTATTGGCTCTGAGTTCCCACCCTTCAGCTGGAATATGCTCTTGCACATTCAGTTTGCTCAGTGTAAAAGTATGAGGCCCTGCCATGAATTGCCCAGAGAAGCTGTGGCTGCCCCATCACTGGAAGTATCCAAGGCCAGGTTGGTTGGGGGTCTGAACAACCTGGTCAAGTGGAAGATGCCCCTGCCCATGGCAGGGGATTGGATTTAGATGATCTTTAAGGTCTGTTCCAATCCGAGCCATTCTACTATAAATCATCCTCCATTTCTGCACTTCACTTGGAAGTGCAGTAATTACCACCTGCTGAGAGCTAGTTTTGTTAATAGGGACAATGTTGCCATAAATCACTTCAGATCAACTTTAAGAGCTTGTCTTCCTGCCCTAAACTGTGCTGAAATTCTGACTTTAAGGCAAGCTGTTTTCCTTTAAGAATTTAGGCCATATTAACTCAATGAGAGGTAAATACCCATAATTTTGCAGTTCAGTTCAGGCTTTCTGACCTTACCAGCTGTGAGCTGAAGATATTTGTCAGAATTCTAGGGCTATGTATTTTTCATCACTTGCAGTAATTTAACAATTGCACAAATCAGTTCAGTATTTTATCCCTAGTTCATTTATTTATGACAATTCTGAAGGGAAAGCAGTAGGAACTGTCCCTGAGATCTCAAATACAATCACATAGAGATTAAGCTGTGCACAAATACATTCATCCAAATGCAAATATATGCCTTTGTTCATAGGGCTCAATCCTAATTTGTGCATTATATATTACTTTGAGTAATAATTTTCATTAGGACAGAAGTTGCACAGCCCAGATTGTAATGAGGGATGGTGCATAGGCTTTGTGAGAAAAGCAAACAAAACTAAAAACTTGATCTACATGTTCTGGAGGACACTAGTGTAAAAAGAAAAGTAGCCTATCTGATTTATTCAGTTTAATTTAAGGACTACAGCTGAGGGATCTAATTCAAGAGTTTAGCAGGTTTAGACTTCCTGTAAGGTTCATGTAAAGAATGGCTCTTCCAAGTTCTGATTTTGGCCCTATGAAATCTGGATAATTCTCTAATGAAGAATATCTCCTGACTTTGAAAACAAGAGGGCTATATAATGGCTCAATTCACGACATATGGACACCTCCATTTAATACTTAAAGTTAACAGATGAGCTCATGATCACAGATCAGTTGCAGAGCTTAAGGGAGATTTTTCTGAGAACTTCAGTGAATCTTGGTTAACATCTATAGAATACAAGAAGCTCCAGGTATGGCCTCACTAGTGCTGAGGAGAAGGGAAGGATCACTGCTCTCAACCTGCTGGAAATAATTTATCAAATACAGCCCGGGATACCATTAATCTTCTTTGCTGCAAGGTCACCTTTCTGGCTCCTGTTCAACTTGGCTTCCACCAGGATCCACACGTCCTTTTCTGTCAATCTGCTTTCCAGCTGGGCAGCCCCCAGCAGGTACTGGAGCCTGGGGTTGCTCCTTCCCAGGTGCAGGATTTTGTACTTGAACTCCACGAGGTTCCTATCACCCCATTTCTCCAGCATTCAAGATCCCTCTGGAGGGCAGCACATTCCTCTGGCAGATCAGCAGCTCCTCCTGGTTCTTGATCACCTGCAAACTTGCTGAGGAGATGCTCTACATTCAAATTGGTAATGAAAGTATTAAGCAGGGCTGGACCCTGTGTTGACCCCCAGGGTACATGGGCCTCCAACTTGGCTTTGTGCCACTGATCCCCCTTCCCTGGACCTGCCTTTCAGCCACTTTTCAACCCACCTCACTGCTCATCCAGCCACACATCAACAGCTTAGAAAAGTAAAATAGTTTAGGCTGGAAAATGCCTTCAAAATATTTGTGCATTTATAAATGTTCTAGTATCAAGATAGGGAGAAAGAGATTGAAATAAAAAGCCTTTTAACAGAAATATTGACTTAGGGAAACAATCAAATATGCATTGCCAGCCTCTCTGATTGTGTCTGAATGTTATGGAACTTCCTTGTTTATATATTTCATGTGATGAATTTCTAAATGATTAGCTCCAGAGACACAGATATGTAATGAGCAGATGTGTAAGAGGATGCTATGATTCTATCAGCATAGCATAATTACAGAAAACCTCTCAACCCTCTTAAAAATAATCATCATATAAGTGGCTTCCTCTTAAAATCAAATGTTTTGAGAATATATACATGTACTAGATATATGAATATATATACATGTATATGAAAAGACTATAGAGACACCAAATCTTTTCTCTACCCAGAGTCTCAACTTCAATTTCAAATGCCTCCTTGCTAAAGTATTCACTTTTTGCTTTGCTACTAGCTGAATGTCAGTTTGAGTTGGTCAAATAGCAGGTGCAAAACAAGAAGGAAATTGTTTTAGGAAGGCTGGGCTTGAATCCTGCTCTCTCCTGAGCTTCCCATCTCCCTGAGTCTGGAAGCAGAGTGCTTCCTGCACAGGATGGCACAGCACCAGGCTTAAACCTTACACAGGGAGCATGAACAGTGATCTGTAAGAAAATCAGGTACTTGACAGACTCATTTTGACAGCACTGTGGCAGAAATGGTACAAGCAAGGAAGGTTCATTCTTTGACCTAAATAAAAGAGCTTTCAAAACATATCTTCTAAGACAGTAAATATTGTTTCAATATTATGCTGGTGCAACAATTGTAAATTATCATTGGCTTCTTTAAACCATTTTAACACTTGTAGATCAACTCAGGATGTTTCCAGTACGATGCTCAGTTTGAGAGTTGTGTTTTGGAAGATCCAGTCTTCCTTGTCCCTTCAGTGGGCAGCTGCTATTATGTGCTGAACTCATGTTGCCTCTAGTTTTGTCCTCAGGAGGCTGTAATTCCACTGAGAAGGAAATTCAGCCATGTTCCTATAGGAAAAGTTCAGAAGAGCAAGAAGGCAAAGCAGCCCTGTGTCAACTTTAAACACCACCAGTTTAGCACAATTAAAATGCAACTGTGCTTTGGGAAGACCAAACACTTATTTCTGTAAAGAAAGGGATTATTTTTTCTAAATCAGTAAATTAAAAAGTCACCATGAATGATTCCATCAGTTGAAAACTTGTACACAGAAAAACCAAATCCAGTGTAAAACTGTTTGAAAGGCTCCTTTTATGAGCAACAATAAAGCATTCAGTTTTCACCAAAGAAAATCTTATGGGCTCTTTGAGGAACAGCCTCCCTTATCTCAGCCTCCCAAGATGGACTGGACTAGCAGAATTAAGAGTCACTTTGCAGCCATGCATGATGGATTGTGTCTGGGTTACAAATCTGCTTGCATCCTGTTGGGCATCTGATGCTACACTGTCATAAATGGCTGAGGCAAAGCAGAAAGGGGAAAGCTGCCTCTTGGCTTTGTTCTGGCTTCAAACTCAAGGGGGAGTTGGGCTCTTCAAGGAAGATAAGAGCTCAGAAGGTGATGAGAATGGCTTATTAATACCAGGAGAAGGCACAGACTGAAGGGCTGTGTAAGTCTTGCCTACTGGGAGAAAGAAGGTGCCACACCATCATATCAAGACTTTTGTAGGGAAGGGAGAAAAGTCTTTTTGGGGACCCAGAAGGAACAGGCTGGGATCTGCTGCAGCTCAGCTGCTAAAGAGCCTGAAACCAAGAACCTCTTCCATGGGGAGAGTTTTCTTTACAGGAAAGAGAAAAGAAATCACACAGCTTAGTAGAAAACAACATGAAAAACATGTTTCAGAGCTTACAGAACCTTCTGGTGCTTGTGGGAAAGCACTCTTAAGGAAAGAGTCAAGCCTCAAACCTCTGTCTGAATAAATGTCCTGGCACACTGGAAATTCTTTGTCACTTTTATTCCTTAGCACTTCCATCTGCAGGAAGGGAATTTATCAGCTGCACAAGAGTGCTGCAAATAGAATTAATTGATGTTTGTACAGTGTTTTGCAAGGGCAGCGTTTTATTGTTGCTTGTTTGTTTATCCATCAACCCATGTTACTCTTTCATCTCAGTAATAATACTCTGCAAATAGTAGATTTTTTTCAAATAGGATAAAATCAGGGCATTGAGCATAAAAACACACTACTTACATGTGTTGACCATGGGAGAAATGTTTCCAGACATTTCCATAAAAATGTCAAGGGAAAGAAAAAAACAAAGCAAAACACTGTGAAACACAGTTTGGGTCATAGTCTTTTTATTTTCACTTAAATTCCTCTTAATTAAAAAAAAAAAAAAGTGACAAGAAGTTAATAGAGATTAAAATCATGGGACAGAACAGAGTAGTGGGCTACTGAAGGAAAAGGAATTGGCACTGTTCATTGTCAGTGGGGTTTATTTCCCCTGACTGTGCTGTCTGCATGTTCAGTGCCCAGCCTCCATTAACTGTCGTCACCAATGGAAGCGACCACTGAGCCCATTTCCTCTAGACATGCTTTGTTTTGGGAGGTCCTTGAGACAGAGCTCTGGATCAAAAGGATAAGGTGCTCTTAGTATTTAGTAATAAAAATGCACTTGAGCCACACAGATCTGAATCTGTTGGCAAATTCTAAGGGGAAATGTTGCTCCCTCTGCCAGTGCTGTGTTGGACAGCGGCAGAGTCCTGATGTCGCTGTGAGTCATGGATTGTCCTGCAATCTCACAGGAACAGGCAGTGTTTGTAAGCAACCTGAATTCAGCCCAAATTGCCAGCATGTTTAATAACACATATAATTCTGTCTTGGGAGCACAGGAGCCTGCAGATTGCTTCTGGAGTCAGTCAGCTCAAAAGCCATGCCAGGGTCAATATAGGAATTTCGTTTCTCATTATTTTTTTCATACTTTTCTTTATACCTGTAGGGTTTTTTAAAATCTTCTACAATTTTAAAGAGTTTTTGCTGCTCTTTGTTTGCCTGCTTGGTTTTGATTTTGTTTTCTTGTTTTGGGCTCTTTTTCTCTGTCATTTCTAGAACTGATCAGTTCCAGTGGAGTTTGCAACCATCCAATAGAAGAAATGCCTCTCTATAAATATTCTGTACTTCATAGAGGCATGTAATCCATGGATTGTACTAATATTTAACTACAGCCAGGGTTTCTGCACAGATGACAGTCTGCTGTGCTCCCAGCTTCCAGCTATTGGATTGTGTAGAAGCTTTATTTTCTTTGTCACACATCTGTATCCTCATTGCCTGCACTGCTTGCTTCTGGCCAACCAATCAAGCAATCAAGGTCGCCTTGTTTTCTGTGTACCCCTGCCAAAGCATTAAATGGCTTGCAATTCAATTATTGTGTATTAAAACTTGTAATGTATTGTATTATTAACTGTAATAAAATTACAGTTCTGAGTCAAAGTCAATTAATGCATATGTGACTGTCAGTGGTTCTCCTGCACCATGAGTATAAGAATTGAGATCCAGATCCTTAAAGGGTCTGGTAGGAAGGACGTGGCTTTTATGGGTTTGTATCTGTTTAGTTTTGCTGCTTATAGCATCATTCTAGTACCTAAAAAGGACCTACAAGAAGGATGGAGAGGGACTTTTGCAGGATCATATAGTGATAGAACAAGGGGAATGGCTTTAAACTCAAAGAAAAGAGACTAATTTTAGGTATGAAGAATAAAGTCTTTACTGTGAGGGTGGTGAAGCACTGGCAGAGGTTGCCCAGAGAAGTTGTGGATGCCCTAACCCTGGAATAGTTCAAGTCCAGGTTGGATGAGACTTGGAGCAATCTGTTCTAGTGGAAGTTGTCCCTGCCAACAGCAGGAGGTTGGAACTAGCTGATCTTTAAGAACCCTTCCAACCCAAGCCATTCTGCACTTCCATGGTTGATGGGATTAAGATTATTGAATATAGCCCTGAAAAAGACATTTCAGCTTCTTCATTCAAACCTCAGTTCATGGCCCCCAAAAAGATTTTAATTATTTCATAGTTTTAAAAACTGAAATATTCATTTTAAACTCAACCTCTTCTGGTAGCTCATGGAAACTTCTAAACAACACCAGTTTGTAAGTCATAATGGGAAAAGGGCTGCTGTTAGATTGTGGAGGTGTTTATTTTTATTATTTCTAATCATTAGCACGGCATTTAATCCTGTGTCACTATCAAACTATACTTTCCAGTGATGTCAGGTCCTTGATGCTGTTTCATAACTCACAGTTCCAGGAGCACCAGCAACTGGGCATCATTCTTGTTCCTCAGAGACAGCTGAAAAAAATGTGCAGATAATCTTTGGCAGTAGATTCAGAACCTGTATTTTGTTCCCCACTGATAATACAGGATCAAAATCAACAATGTCACCTGTTACTTTTAAAATTGACTTCACACACAGTACTTACACTTGAAAACCAACATTGCTCCTTCTTTACTCTTGTGTTGAGGATTCCCCCTGAAACACCAAACTCTTTTTGTTTGGAGGATACAGCCACAAGATCTGACAGAAGCATTACTGAGGACAATATAGTGGCTCTTTTCCTTTTAGATTGAATCTTAGGAAAACAATGCACATTACAACAATGCCAAAATATCATTCTTCTGAGAACATTATTGTTTTTTTTTCTCCTGAAAATGCAGAAGTGTACCAGAAGTTTCTAGGTTTTCACATTTCAGCATACAGGTCATAATGTATATAGTAAAGATAAAATTGCAGGAGGAAATCAATTCTGTTATCATTTTAAACGTATGGTTCACTACAAGTAAACATATGTTTCTCTTTCTCCTTTTTTGTGCACTGTAATGAAGTTTTAGGTAATAAAATGTGTTGCCTGAAGATAAGAAGTACTATCTAAAACACATTTCTGTCAATTAAATTGTCTTCTATTACTTCCATTGAACCACTAGCGGACTTCTGATTCGGCTGATTTTTAAGAATACTGAAGAACACAAGTCATTTGAATTGGAATTCTCATTGCTAATTTATGGTGTTTAACCATAACGAAGATAGAACATAATACGTGGGAAATTGCTTTTTATTATGAATGAGTTCTTAGCATTTAACTTCTGCTTTTTTATGAAGCTATATCTGCCAGAGAACCTTCAATTTTAACTTGTACTGTTTGTCTTCTTATTTAGTGTTTTGTCCCAGTAATTAACTATAAAATTTGCAATGAAATAAGGCTGAGGAACTATCCTCCCATACATTCAACTCTCTTTAATGACCCCATTGAGATAATCCAATACTTAAATGCCAATGAAGCTGAGATGCTTTAAAGGTTATAATGAACTAGCACTTATTTCAATGCACACTCTGGTGAACAAGTGTCCTTGCAAATATGTAGCTCATATAATATTTTTGCCATAAGAGAAATAGCCTATGAAAATTAAGTGCCACGGACATTTGACATTGTGCCATATGAACATTCCAAGTCAGTGCAAGTAACATAAACACATTTTTCCTCTAGGTTCAAATTCTTCTCTATCCCCTGTCAATAACTGCCTGAAGCCTCAAAGGATTTGTTGTGTCTTTACATTGGTGTGCTAGAGGAAGGAGTGATTTCAGTCTTTGGCTCTCTGCATGCTGCTCTGGAGAGCACATGAAAGCCTTCACATCCCAAAACCTGAAAGTGATAGTGTGGGTGAATGGCTGTCTGGCAAAGAGGACTTTCTTTTGATGGTGGGGGCACTGCTTACATGACTTCTAGTTTTGTGAGACAGTTGGTAAAACCCAGATTAATCTCACTAACTTTTAGCTTTTTGGAAGTTATACAATTCATCTCTTCTAACTGTATAATTCTGTCAAAAAAAAGAGTCTAGATACAAGCTAATAATTGTCATTGGTAAAGAGAAATACTTAAATATTTCAATCTGTCTGTATTTGAGAGAGGCTGCAGACTCCCCATTCCTGGAAGTGTTCAAGGCCAGGTTGGAGGGGACTCTGAGTCTAGAGGAAGGTGTCCCTGCACGTGGCAGGAGATTTGAACTGGATGAGCTTCAAGGTCCCTTCCATCCCAAGACATTCTATGACTCCATGATCTACATGAGGAAGAGAGGAATCAGAAGTTCCTGTCCTTTCTATTGGCTTGTATAAAGGAAATCCACACAGTCACCTCAGGTAAGGACACCTGCATTGGAGCTGTGTATTTCCTCAGGCAAAGCCCATCCTTAGTGTCTGCTCCAAATTGGAGCCTGAGCTCTTTTTATATCAGACAGGAGAATTAAATTTACACAGGGCTTGTTTGGGGATTAATGCCAATTCAAGTTGAGGATGAATCACCTTTGGAACTGCCTTTTTTTTTTAATCATCTAAAGGAGGAGCTAGGTAGCTGCCTTAGACTGGGTACTTTTTAGATAACTATAATTAAATGAAATGAATCTCAGCCTAGAGGACATCACCTAGAGACTCGGAATACAATGTGCACTTCATGTTTCTGTTGGTGGCAGCAGGTTGCCTAAAGATCAGAAGTATGCAATTCCTTCCCTGCCCTGATTTTGCCTGTTACAGTAAAAAAATGGGCAGAGGAGAAAGGAAGAGAGGTGGCGGCAGGCGGGGGAATAAGCAGTAAAGATATAAAATTGCTCAGGTCTACTGTGACCACCCCCAGTTGCAGTACAATTGCAGCCTGAGGACTGCAACAAAAGCTGTGAATAGTTTCTCTGTCTCTGTGGTAGCAGATGGTGGGGATTGTGGTTCTCTCAAGTGCTGATGGCTTCCCTTGAGCAACACCTTTTTAATTCTTTTTTTAATGTTACAGAAATCAGACATTTATTTTAAGTGTGCAAAAATGTAACCTTCCTTTCAGCTTCGAAGGAAAGGGGCAGTGGGATCACCTCATTATCTTGTGTGACTATGACTGGAGGGGATATTTGCTAAATATATATATATATATATATATATATATATATATATATATGTAACAAGTGAACACTTGCTTATATATTCTTCCTCCCTTCTGCTCCCCCTCATTATTCTCCCTGTGGTTTAAAACTAAAGAATGCAGAAAGAAAATTTCTCATGTGTTACTCAGGCTCTCATCATAGATACACAGAAAAAAAAAATGAAATTAAGTTTATTTGAAATGTGATATTAAAACTGAAATATTTACAAATCCTTACTGGTACACATGAAAAATAGATTTTTTTTTTAGAAACCTTATTAAAAAGTAGAGTAGTCCATGCTTAGATTTTATACATCTCCAAATAAATGGACATCTTAGAGATATCTAAGGAGGAGATATCTAGAGGACTGTCTGTTTTCCATTGGAAAATGAGACTGCCTAAGGCATCTCAGTTTAGCCCCATTAGGGCTTCTCTATTTGTATATGTAAAAATCAAAACAGTGGAACTTACTAGGAAAATCAGGAATGTCTAGAGAAAATGTTAATATTAGAGATTCAACTAATCTAAAATGTTAGCAGCCCAAAGGATGTGACAGTTTATGTAAGCTGGGAGTCTTTACTTTAATCTTTGTGAAACCAAAACTTTGAAGGCAGTTTAATCAAGATATAGCAAGAGCACTGTTTCAGGAGTGAATATAAATTAAAATTTTTCCAAAAAGAAAAAATATGAAAAGAACTTGTTGCAAGCTTAGATTAGTAGGCAACTATTAGAAATTATCACTCAAGCTTTTAAAGTTTATATTTATTTTTCAGAAGTCATTAACCAAAGAGTAGTAACATTGAATTTAAAAAAATTGGCTGAAGGCAACATGAAGGAATAAAATAGGATGCAAAAAAGAAACTTTTTTGTTCTCTTTGCTGCTGACAGAGTTATATAACAGATGACACAGTGTTATTTAACTTCCACAAGTTTTTGCACTCTTCCCTATGAACTACACCAACAGGGCTGAGAGATGATGCAGCACCAAGACAGGCACTGTGTGATCACATCTGCTTCCTCTTCTCACCCCTCAATATCTGTTTCCTTCCCTTTTTTCCCCCTGAAATCCTCAAGGAACTTGTTGCAGGAGCATGGTCCAGGAGGTAATGGTCTTGCCATAATGGATGACTCTTTTTAGCTAAAAATAATGTAACCTGCTTGATTCCTGCCATTGCAAACCTCATCTTTCTAGGAGCAGTGAGAGCTAAAAGAGTGACAGACATTGAGGCATCCAAGCTGGTGGTGACTTCAGGCTCTTCCTCTCTTTTCAATGCTATGGCTGAAATGAGAGTCTGAGTAAAGGTGGCAAGGAATGAGAAAAACTGCTAGGTTAATCTCCCAAGGGCTGACAAGATCCTGAAAGGTGTGGCAGGAAGAGTGGACCTTGAGTTTGGCAGTGCAGCTGTGAATTCTGCAGTATTCAAGCTTCTATCTTTCTTTCAGTCCATGGGTAACTGTGAGTCTAGAAATCTGGATAGAAAACCTGGAATTGCAGCTTTCTAGAATAAATTGTGGGAGAGGGATATTTTCACAGCAAGTTACCAAATCAACATTTTCTGGAGAAAAGTTGCTGCTTTCAGCTATCAACATTCATGAGTATGAGTAAGGAGAGAAGCAATGGAGGATCATAGAAGGATTCAGTTGTTTAGAACACTCTTTGAGCCCTTCTTGGAGCTCAAAAGATTTTCACACACAATTTTGGCCTAAAAGTTTGAGTTCTCCCATGTGTGTGGAATAAAGCTAAAAGTTTTTACTGTTATTAGGTTAGCTGTACCAAAAATGATGGCAAATGTATGCTAGCATGTAACATGAAGGCCAGACAGGCTTTGGTCACTCTTTCTTTGTGTACATGCATTTCTTGTCTCCTTCTGAAATTTTAAGTACTGTCAATAAATCTGAAACTATCTTCCTACTTCTTACCTCAAGTACACAACAAGGAGTTTTCATTGGCCTAGGCTGCATTACCATTCTGAGATACTCTTTATCACTTCCTTTGTGTTACTCTGTTTACTCTTGGTGCTTTGAGCTACTTTTAATTAATTATATTGAATCCAGAAGTAATAATATAGTTTGGTGAAAATGCAATCATAAAATAATCTCGTACTTTTTCTGTTTTATTCAGAATTTAGTCAATAAACAACCGTGTGCCCTTTGGGTCACGAAGTTATATGCGATCATGGTACTTTACTCTCACAGTTTCTACAGCTCACAACAGACTCCAAATTCTTAATTTAAAACAAAATCATGCTTACATAGCCTGGGGAAATATCCTTTCTAACAGCAGAAATTGAGGATATTAAAATATTGATTAGATTATAGCTCAGAGATATATGTTGCATAAACTTTCCAAAGGGTGTCTATGTAGAAACTGGAACATCAGTCATCACTGTAAATCAGGATGTCAAGCTCATCTCAGTGTGTGTAGCCATCCAACTGTGTACATGTCTAGATCTGAACTCTATGGTCCAGTGTGCACCTGAACTTCTTTTATAATCATAGAGAGAACAGGTACTTCAAATACATGTTTCAACTGCTTTATTATGGATGGCTACCTCAGGATGAGTTAAGTGCCCATTTTCTCTCCCAGGTCTCTGAGAGTCAAAAAAACCTCCACCTAGTTCAGGTACAGACAATTACTTTGTAGACAGTTAAAACTGGGTGAGTGAAAACTTGCCTGAGGTGTCTAAAAGCATGAATGATTTTTTCTTTACAGCCACTGTTCTTCAGGAGAAAAAAATTTATCTCTGGCATGGAATAATATTAAGTTTTATGCATGGAGAACACAGATATAAAGAATTAAAGGTTCAGTTCCAGAGATACTGAGGTTTTGTACTTTAGTTTCTGTGAAGGAAAATCCCATGGGGAAGTGCTTCACAGAGATCTCTGGGACATCTAAGATCTGAATGCCCAGACACAGATAACAACTAAACTAAAGCCTTCCTTGACCTCTTTCTCCACAGCTCAGTACATTTCAGCAATATGATGTACAAGGCAGGATGATCAGAAGGGAACTAAAACTGTGTGGAAGTAAATGTTAAAGGAAAACATGAAGAACTAATCTTAACTTTTCCATATTCAGTGCTAAAGTTAGCTTTTGCCATTGAGGAATGGGATCTTGAAATTGCAATGAATAGTTCCATGGAAAAAAATAGTGGTTAATGATAGTCAAAAAGTTAATTGCAAAAGTAATTAAGAATTATTAGGAAAAAAATTTTAAAAGCAATAAAAAAGCAATAAAATAAAATCCCACCATGAAGCACAGTGGAGTCACCCTTCATACAACATGCAGTAAATGGTTTCACTGTGTGTGCTCGATTCATAAATTTGAAATGGTCCACAAATTTTGATTGGATTCCTCAGGGACAGAGTATTCTTTCTTTCTTTGATGGAAAAAACTTAAAGGATGAAGATTGCCACACGAAAATGCATGACGTTACATGGAAAATTAATTTGTGTGTTAATATAATCTAAAAATGCTTGCTAGTCCTACTCAAAATTTCTCCTAGAACATCAAGACAATAATGGTGAAAATAATAATTATTAGCAGACACTGTTCAGTGTTGCATTTAACCAATATTCTGAGAACCATTCACTTGCATGTGTATTAATACTGGGTGTAATTTTTTAAGTCTTCCAGTGTTAGGGTTCATCATTCTCTTTTCTTTAATTTTAAGTATTTTTTAATTTTGGATTATTTTAAGGAAAGAGTGCAAGATTTTCTGGTATTGTAAATTTATACAACTTTGTAAGATTAATTTGCCATGTGACTATTGACACTACTGAGAATCTGGCTAGACATTAAGATCAATTTCTCTTATTTTTTCAATTTTTTTTTAAAAATCCTTGGCCTGTAAATGAGACATTCTTGCAAAGAAAATGATCTAACTTTGTTCCTTGTGCAGTTTCAAAAGACTGTTTTATCTTACAGGGCTCTTTTACTAAGATGGGAAAATTATGCACCAGATCACAGGGATGCTCTACGTGGTTTTTATGTCAACCACAGCTGCAGCTTTACTGTGCTGCTGTTTGGGTACCCCAAATGAGAACGAAGAACGCAGTCCCCAAAATTAATGAAGAAGGAGCAATCACTTTCTGGTTACTGACACTTTAAAACCCATGAATTCTCTGCTGAACTCTGAAGATTTTTTCTCAGCAGAGAATGAGATAACAGATCTGGACACAGCTTTGGTGAGTGTCTTCTCCTTTATGCAGGCTGAAGATATTTCAGAACTTTTTCATTTTGAGCCTCCTTCCTGTTAGTCAATGCTTTCCTGGCCCCAGGGCCATGTCAGACTGTGGGGTTTCCTCCAAAGCAGATGCATAGCTGGGTTTCCTCCAGCAACAACCAGGCTGAAGGAGCAGGATGGAAACTGAAATATTTGCTAAAATATACTCACATGGAGTCAGCTGTGAACTCAAATATGAGTTCCTGCAGTGGTGCATGTTCTCATCTGAACAAGGATCTCCTGTGGCCAGGTTGTGCATAACACATGGAACTGTGGAGTGCTCACTGCACTCATGTCACACCCTGCCAGAGGAATAGCTCAGCACTGAATCCTTTTATTTCTATTAAATGTTCAGAGTTAAACCTAATAATTTTGGTACCATTTCATTTTATGCAGTAGCCATAAAAATTTTATCATTTCATACTTACGTGCTAATGGTTGGTAATACTGCATATAGCTGTAAAAATAAAATGAAATAACACCTAATCCACAAATTGGATGAACGATAATCACATTTTAATATTACAAAATACCTCTGTACAGGGAAGATGTTAGGTATTTGTCCAGCTTTAAGTAGGATGTACAATATATTAAAAATATACAGATGTATGAGTGAATTAGAGATATGAGAATTAATAAAAAAGCATAAATATCTATATTTATTAAAAAACTCTACAATGAATAAGTAAAACTGAAACAAAAAGTTAAATGTGGACATAAGTGCTTTGCTGAGCTGGATTTTAATAATTCTGTCTTCTTGGAGTCCTCATTATGGGTATGGGCAGGACACTGTTACCTCCTCCTGATGTTGTTTCTTCTCCAGCCCAAACAAACCGAGCTCCCCCAGCATCTTCTGAAGTCAATCACCCCAGTTCCTGCTCTCCCCCACTCAGTGGTGACCTACCAGTGAATTCACACCAATTTTTACCAATGCCTTTCTATTTTGGTGTCCCAGGACTATATGCACAATTGTAGCTGTGGGCCAGTGGCTGCTGATTAGGGAGGAATATCACTTTTCCCCAACTCCTGGCTCTGCTCCTGCACCAGCAATCCAGAACACTTTGCTGGCATGGTGTGTTGGTGTTTCTTATTTAGCTATTTGTCCGCCAGCACCTCCAAGTCCTTTTCAGCAGAGCTGCTCCTCAGCTGTCCAGTGATGATTCCTATAACATGCAGAATTTTGCATTTTCTCCCCTGTTAAAAGTCAATAAGTTCCTGTTGGTCCTGTCCTACAACCTCTCTAGATCCCTCTGAGTGGCACCATTGCCCTTGAGCCCAATGGCTGGTCCCCAGTGGTGCCTTTGTGAAATAGACTGAACAAAAATAAAATAGCTACATAGCATTTCACATCTTTCCACACAAAGCGACAGTTTTTTACCATAGTAAAAAGACTTTAGGTGAGATGCTATAGATTCCCAGGGTTTGAGAAATTTTGCATTTTGGTTCAAGCCCTCTCAGCTCACTAGCTGAGCTTGCCACAAAAGCAGTATGTAGCGACTCAGTGTAACTCAAGAAATATATCTTTCACTGCACCAAAAAAAAGGAAAAAAAGTTCCAAGAAAAAATACTTGGATCCTCTCCTGCAGCCACTGCTGAAGCGAACAGTGAATAAAAGAGAAGAAAACAAAGCATCACAAAGGAAAAATCAGCTCCTCTTATGTCTTCATCATAGCTGACTAAAGTTGGATTTCAAAGTACTTTTCAAGCTGTTTGGATACACATCAACTTGTAAGGGTAAAGGGAAGAAAAAAGGAAAGGAAAGCTCACTAGCTTTTCAGCCCTGAGCGCCAATGAATTATATTTTCCCCCATGTTTCCTTGCAAGCTTGCTCTCTCTTTTTTGTGCAGTTTTATTTATGTGGCAAAGTATTAGCTCAGCAGTAAGCTAACAGCCACATGGAGTTATGAGAGGACACATTTGACTTTTCTGCTGAAACACGATATTCTCCCTGAAACAATAGTTTGTACAGACGAAATAATGGTTCCTGGGAGACCAAATGTCTCAGGGGGCTGGAATGTGCAATTGGGCTTTTGTTTTCTACCTCAGCACTTCTCATGTCAACCAGATTAGTAATGACCTGAGATTCCCATCTCACACCGTAGCAGTTCTTTGTGCTTTGCCGTTTTTAAGAGAGCACTGGGAATGGGCTGCTTCTTCTCATTTAGGGAACAGAAGGAGAAATCAAACAATTTCTTGTCTTGTATAATATAATATCACAGAATTATAAAATCACAGAATTGCTAGGGTGGGAGAAGTCCTCTGAGATCATTGAGTCCACCACTCCTTGGACTTGGCCATCTAGCCATTTTTTTGACTTTGTGAAGGGTTCACTCATCCAAAAGGTTCTGCTACAGCACAAATAAAAGCTTTGCTAAAACCCTTAGTTTAAACCCTTGAGTCCTTGAGGAGAGTGTCTGAATGCTTCCATGAGGCCATTTGGGCTGTTCTCCTGCAAAACCATGTCCTGACCATGGCATAATCAGATGCTTCACCCTCCACTTTCCTAATTCCCTGTCATGTGCCAGGCCATGAAATAACAGTTTGAAAAAGGAAGCCTAAGGTCATTCAGTGAAGTTAATAGCTGAACGTGATGGTTTTTATCACTAGAGATGAATGAAGTGATAGCTCCTGAGTCTTGCAAAGAGCTTTTACTAAAATTCCTGTATAAACTTAACAGCAACTGGACCATTCAAAACCATCCATCTGTCTGGACTGTCCATGTGTGGTTTGTGGTGGTTTGAGCTGTTTTCCAGAGTATACAAAGAACAGGGCTTTAAAAAATGTTGAGAGGAAGTGCCTGTAACCTATGTGTAACCTCCCTGTCAGGTGGTCTGTTTACCAGCTGTAATACAGAGAGGGATTTTAGGCTTAGTCTCACAGTGTTCTTGTTATATTTAGCTGCAACAGGAGCTTAAATTTATTATCCAATGGGGAAACATTTGGTCTAAGGTCCTTTTGTAATCCATGGAGAGACAGAGAAGTATTCTGGAGCATGTGCCTTAATCTAAAATAAATGTTCACAATGAGAAGATTCATTTGCCCTTTGGAAGTAGTTATTTCTTCCCATTTCCTAAAGAAGACTGCAGACAACTGGCACAGGCAAAACAAAAAACTTTTTAGTTAGTTTATATGGGATGAAATTAGTTGAAACACCCATAGCTTCTCAAAACTTGCATTGTGTTCTTGAGGTTCCCTTTGCTTTACAGAACCATCTCAAAAAGAATTCAAGGCAAACTGGTGTTTCACAGACAATGTTAACCTGTCTCAATGGTAACATTTTTGCACCTCTGTAATGTAAAGAAAATCCGTTAAACATATGGAATTCATAAGGAAAAAAAAAGATCCAAGGTTTTCAAAGCAGGATGGAATAATTTCAGGCAAGGGTCTTGGAACCTAAGGTGATTTTCAGTACCTTTGAATATCCAGAACTCATTGCTACAACATTGATTTTTTCAGTGTCAGACACACCTACCTCCCTGCTACACACCTTTCTGCATAACAGCCTTTTGCTCCAAGACCTGTGTGTCTAAGTCACGGAACAGGAAGCTGCATTTTTGATGAGGAATCCAAACCTTACTGAGTGCGTCCTGAGTTTCCCAAACTTTTGGGAATAAAACAACACTAGTAACAGTGTGAGAATGTGGAATGTGCCTGCAGTAATTGGCAGCCTGAAGCAGTTTCTAAGTAGGTGTTTATTCCCCTGTGCTGTGGAGAAAACACCATCTCTGTAAAGGCAAGGTGCCCCACATAACCGTGTTTCAGTTAAATCTTGCTAAGCAAAAATCAAACTTTCTCATAGCCTCCTCAAGGTCTTTTTAAACTTTTGTGTTCACAGGTTTTCTTTTCATCCATGCACTTCTTTCTCTAGCCTCAGTATAACTTTTTCTCAATATAAAATTTGCCTAGTAGATGTAGAGGATATATCTCAGAAAAGGATTTTGAAAAGGGGGTGAAGAAGAGTTGTAAAGATTTTATGCTCTTCCCATCTCTCAGTACCTTTTCCTGTGGCACGTCTCAGAGAGAACCACCCCTCAGCCTGATGGTGAAATGCCATCTTAGCATCCAGATGATGTCTTCTGTTTGATAAACAGTTGGGGAGTTGGATAAGAGAACAGCTTAAAGCAAGCATAGCAGAAATAGCAGCAGACAGATCCAATTTCTCTGAGAATGCTTGAATACCTGGTTATAATAGAGCTAAATTTTATCTGTGGTAGTGTCCTGATGTGTGTATTGACTTGTTTTCCTTTGTGCCAAAAACTTTCATGGTGTCTTCATTATCAGAGCTTGTGGAACAGGGCAACAGTTGTTTGAACTCAATGTGTCTTTGAATCTGACAGGCACAAGAGGACAATTGCATGACGCTGTTCTTCAATTTTAAGTGTCAGTAGGTATGTTCAGACTGTCTGTGTGATCTGGATCAGAAC
Source organism: Motacilla alba alba (assembly GCF_015832195.1). NCBI lineage: Eukaryota > Metazoa > Chordata > Aves > Passeriformes > Motacillidae > Motacilla > Motacilla alba. The sequence continues at coordinate 5,448,649 of NC_052031.1, read as the reverse complement.
CAAGGGCTTTGTGGTTTTCTGTCCAAAGTTGTCACTGCATTTAGAGAAATCTAAATGTGTCTCAAAGACATTCAAAGTGATTAACAATACCCACAAGTAAGTGATAAAAGTCGTTACACTCGGGCTTCCTATCTGCTCCTGAGGAAATAGCTGCAGGAACAGGCTGCTGACTGAGTTGAAAAGGCAGTAGATTCTCAGTTTATTCTGGCAGCGAGGCAGAAGGAGCAAAATTCCTCACTGTCTCCTTGTTCCTCGATTTCCTACCATTATAAAGAGCCATTTTCAGCAGGATCACAAAGTCCTCCTTCCTGATGGTGTCCCACATCCTATTATGGTCTTTTTGATGTGGGAAATAAGAGCTCTTCACCCTCCAGGTCGACATATATATATATATATATCTTCCATTTTTTGGTTATTTACCTTTGCTGGGGACAGAGGTCTCATTTTGGCTACTATTTTCTTCCTTACCAAGATTCAGATCTGCTCTTTTTGGTACTTTCCCTTAGAAAGAGTGTATCCAGCCTGCATCCCAGGCAGATGAAAAATCCTGTGTATTCAGTAGACCAATAAAGAGAAAGAGATTTAATCTAGATGGTTTGAATTGTCCTTTAGCAATTCTTGCCTTCCTGAGGCAATCACTGGAGGGAGATATTTGACATAATCAATCCTGTGGCCATCTGCTTCTCTTCATGGAATATCCATAGATCTGAGAAATAAGGTCTTGGACTGCTGCCTTCAGGACTATGCACCTAAAATCCCACTGCCTGTCAATCCCAGGTAATTGACAGCAAAAATATTAGGTCTTACTCTGTGTCATTTCCTACAGCCCTAGATTTTGAGGCTGGAGGGACACCCATGAACTTCATACCAAACCAACAGGAACCTTGTCAAAATAATCCGAAATTCCCCATGTTGCACCGTGATAACTTGTCTCCTTCAAAAAGCTGTAATTTTATTATTTCCTGTAAAAAAAGAGGGCACTGGAGGTTTTCAACATTTAAGATTCCCCTGCCTCCCCAGTTTGTCTTGTCATTGTTAAATCTTATCTCCACTTCTTTGTTTCCACTATTCTTTTTAAAGAATCATAATTGGTACAATTATCCTTGCTATGAGAATAATTAGCTAAAGCTTTTTGACACATTAAATGGGGAACATTGCATTTTAAGCAGCAGACACTGAAACACTGAAACAATACTGCTTTGAATAGGACCATAGAGAAGAGGCTCAGGTGAAACACTTGCTAATTTTAGCAATGTGAACTTTGTACCTTTATAGAAGAAAATAAATCTCACAGTAGTTTTTGGCTGTGAAATAGAAAAAGCACTTTGGCCTCCTTTTAAAATAAACCTTTGATATTTTTCAGTGATGGGAGATGGTTGCAGAGCGAATCATCCCATGATGTGACCAAAGAACCTTACTCTTAAAAGAAGAGGGTGTTTGATTCCTCTCCTGTGGGGCTGAGTAAGTAAAATACCACCTAATGCAAATAACATTTTCCAACAACACTTGCATTTTAGTTAGGAATCTCTCAACAAAGAACTGGGCAAAATCACTTCTCAAAAAAAATAAAAAACAAAAACAAAACGACAAAACTACAACAAATCAACAAAAACCCCCAAACGAACAAACAAAAAACCCTCACAAAACTAACCAAACAAATAGAAAAAAGGATTGAATTTTGAGTACTCCAGCATTGAAAACTCTGTTCCATGTTTATCAAAACTGATTATAAGGAGCAGGTACACTAAGGTGCCTTTATGCTGAGTGCTGTCAGGTAAGCCTTGGTACTTGCTTAAACATCCCTCCCCTGCTGAATGTTCTGAGAATTTACATTACCTTGGGCAAGACTGTTTTGAAACAGCCACTTGTTCACGTTCCTCAAGTATTTCAGTTTTCCAGAAAGGCCACCAGAAAATCTGTAGGCCTGACAAGGTTGCTTGGAATAAGTGAATTATGGTGATGAACTGGCTTAGAAATCATCCTTTTAGCAACAGCTCTGTGATGAGCCTTTTTCTTAGTTAAAAAAGAGATTGAAAATGTGATAATTCTATTTAAAAAAGGAGGTTTTAACTGTTTGCTAGAACTGCTTTTGGCCAGCAGTGAGTTGCAATGTTGTTATATAACTCAGTGATCTACCACAGTAAGTAAATGATGATGTAAGTTTGATGGAACTAATTACTATCAACTTACATAACTGTCACCTTAATAAATTGGAAAATAACATTAAGAAATTATTTAAACCCAGCATGGTTATGTCAAAAAAATAAACTAAAAGTGGTTTCATCAAAGGAGTTATTATCTTTGCAGGTTTTCCTAGATTGTTGTTTCGTCCAGGAAATGTTGCACTAAAGAAAACAGGAAAATAACTTTGATTCTAGCAATAAAGAACACTGGGTTATTTTCTACTTAGATAGTTCACTGACTTCTATACTGACATGTGAAGCAAACTTAGTAAAGCTAAGAGGAGTTATTCAGACCCTCATTAAATGGAAAGCTAATATGGGCTTAAATATAGAACATGGGATTTGAACTCCCAAAATGTACTTAAAACAGCTTCTGCCATGGGTTAAGACTTAAAAAAAACTGAATTCACTGCTTGCCATCCTGGTTTATTCAGCTGTGCATTGTGGTACCTCAGCAGTCCAGGCAGGAAACATGTCCTTGGGGAATAAGCATCTCAGGGCTGCTTTTTTCATCTAAATGTTTAGCAGAAAAGAAATCCAGCTCCTTGCCCTGAACTATTCATATAATTATTAAAAGAAGAAATGCCAGTCAGTTTGAGGTGCATTATAGGACTGAGAAATATTTGATCAGTTCCTGGAATTGCTGCATCTGTTCTGCAGACTTGAGCAGATTATTTAATTCTTTGTGTTGTAATGACTGTAAGTGTAACTGGGGGCAAATCTTGTTTTAGTCCCAAGTAAGATTACATATCCCCAAAGCAAGTCTTCAATTCTTTGCTCATCACAGCTAATTGTGTTGCATATTCTGTAGTGCAAGGAATAATTATTATGATGTGCTTTTCATCTGGCATGTTGGGCCATAACTGTGCTACCAGAGTATAAACAAAGTACAGCAAAATTGCAACGCTTTAGATCCTTAGAAGAAGACTAAAATTTTACCAAATGTTCTTGGTTCTTGATTCTTAATTCTACTTCACTTGGCCATAATTCTGTTTTGTTTTGCCAAGATATTTACTACTTCCATAAATCTCTTCAATTTTGCATAAATTTTATAATTGTTAATTATCTCAGAGATTTTGCACCTACTGCTGATTTGTCCACAAAGAAATGTGCAGTTTACTTCTGACTGAATGCCCAGTTGATTGCCCTTCTAAAGTAGAGATTACCAGAACCTGTGCTGTGTCATTAAGAGGACACTCAGTCTCAGAATATGACTGAACTGCCTTGCCTTTTCCTTTCTTTGGAAGGTGTGTTCAGGTTCTCCCCTGTTAGAGATGCTTTTCAACTTCTGTCACTATTTTGACATTTTGATGCATCGCTGGGGAATGCTGAAATAGTTGGTTTGACACCGGTGTCACAACCTTCCATCTTTGCGTGAAAGCATCTATTACTGTATTTCCACATCCAACCACAATCTAGACACTCATGACAAACCACAATAGTCATGTTAGCCCAAGTGAAGGAGAGAAAAAGAAAACCTTCACAGCTCAGTGGAAAATCACCTTCACTCTGCTAAAGCAAGATGTGAGTGCTGATGTTTCACAGAGTCCCGTGGAACAAAAGCAACTCTCCATGCTAAAGGACAGTGGCACATGATGTGGGGGGGGAAAAAAAAAAAAAAAGAATGACATTTTTGGGTACATGGGGAAAAAGAATTCTAGGAAGAATGGCTGTGCACTACAACAGGTTGGAGGGATTTACGGGATCTCTATTCTTGGAAATTTTCATAACTCTTCTGGAAAATGTTCAAGTCAATTTTATCTAGTGTCAAAATTAACTCTCTCCATTGGGCAACAGGGTTGGAGTAGATGAGGCACAGTCTGCCTAAAGTACTGCATGATTTCAGGATTTGTTCTGCCTGCCTCTCTCTTTCAGGACAGAGGGTGCTACCATGAGAAGCCTAGACTGGGTGTCTAACTTTTAGATGATTAGACTACATGAGATTCTAAGGCTGAGGGAACGTGGAAGAATGTAAGGGAAATGTGAGAATTAATGCTAGAAAACAGACACAGTTCAACTACCATGACAGGAACCCACGTGCTCACACATGGCAGAGGCCACTAAGAAAGACAAAATTCAGAAATTACATGTGGAGAATATGCACTGTGGTCTCTGGGGTACCATTAGCAGTGGAATTAAGTAAAAGGAAAAAGCGTGATGAAAAATCAATGTCCTTGGTATCAGAAGGCTTGTCTCAAAGCCAGCTTCTATAGCAGGTAAGATGCAACCCATTCTCTTGGCAGAATTCAGTCTTACTGGTGAAAAAAATAATTTATTCCTATCTTAAGGAAAGGATCTTTCTTTGAAGTCAGTTCAGTTTATTTTCTCCCTATAAAAGCAGAAGGGAGACAAAACCATTTCAACAGCACCATACAGTCCATTTCACATCTGCATCTCCTTCTGGACATGCTTCTTTCTACCCATTCACCAAAAGGGGGAGTTAAGACAGCTGTGATTCTAATTTAATTCCCTTGGGAACATGAAGGGAGATGTAGCAAAAGCCACTGTCTGTGTTAAGTATTGGTGCAGAGTAGCTATTCAATGTAACTTCCTATCCTTACTTTGTGAGCATTGATTTCTCCATGTAGGTCCCCCCTGAGCTTTCCATGTTTCAACACTTTGTGAATACCCTTGTGTGTTATCTTCAAGAGAAATTAATTGCATTTACCAGATGAAATGTAAAGGAAAGCAGCTAAAAATATGGTGCACTGCTATTACTTTAACATGCTCCTTAATTTTTAAATAATCTAAAAAATTCCGATTTTTTTTTTTTCTTCTCAGTTTTTATTTATGGACTCTTATTTGACTGCTTTACACCCAGCAATGTTTCTATGGTTTCCTTCTGGTAGGTTTTTTTTTGGAATATATTTTAAAAACTTGGCGGCCATAGAGCATTTCTTTAGACTGTGCATGCAAACTATCAGATTTTTAATGAGATAGCTATGAAAATCTCAGGACCAAAGACATAGAAAAACTACTGTTCAGAATTCTGCCTTGTCTCATAAAAAGCAAAAAGAGGACATGTCCTGCACATCGCTCAGTTTATAAGCTCAGACTGGATAATCACAGAAATTTTTTAAGTCTGAAGCTCAGCCCCATCTTTCTCTACTACTGTAACTTGCTGTCACTCATTACATCACCCATAAAATTATTAGGCAAGATCCTTGGGCCACTAATTATTTATTTGCTCTGCAAAATGCCCAGCTCATTGAAGCAGCTAAATTGAATAATAATGTTGGTGAGACAGTGGGTGGCTTTGATAGAATCAATTTACTGTCAGAGGGAACTGTTCGCAAAACATGATTTGATTTAACATAAAACCAAGGAGGGTCTTATTGCCCTGCTTTTCAGAAAGGGGGGAGATAAATTTGTGTTATTAAACACTATTTTATATATGGACGGTTTCCCAGCTCTTAAAAATCCCATTTAATTTAGGATTTTCCTAAGCAGGCATTTTAACTGGTAACCTCCACTTCAGGTATAGACAGGAGAGTCTGATTATTCTACCTATAGGTATTTCTGCTCTAGCTTTACTTCAGATATTGTCTTGCTAAAAATAAAAGTCTGTGCTCTACAGTTATTCCTTCATTTTTCTATGTGTAGAATGCATGTGGTGATATGGTGGCAATCCACCACTGGGGGTTCATCTTCATTACTGATTTTACTGAGATGTCTAAAATCGGGCATATTTTAGTCAATATATTGCAAGATCCTACCTCTTTTCCCCACACCACAGTAGTGTTTGCCATTGCCTGTTTCATCTAAGTGTGACTCCAATCAGGCGTCTGTCCAAAAGTGGGAAAGATTTAGATTCGTACCCTTCAAAAAATAACTATCATTTTGAATTTTCTTTATGTGGTTCTTTTGAAATAACCTTTCCTAGTGGAATCCACAAGAAAATGAGGTTTGTTGGGTACTAGTTTAGTATCTTTGGCATTTAACTGCAGCAATTCTGTATTCAGATACACAGATTTGCAATTATAGTCATTGTAGGAGATAAAAAATCGATCTTCCTGCATATTAGTGTGCATGCTGGTACTTGATTTTGGGAATATGTTAAAGTGAAAGATCTCAAAATGATGCAGTCAATTGCAGAGGTAACCATTGGTGTCCTCAGTTTCCTAATTTTGTATTTCTTTGTGAATAGTCTGTGATTACAAAGGAAGATATCAATTCCTTCCTTTCAGATGAAACTCTGTGTGTTGCTTAAAACAGTTGTCAATATTAAAAAGAAATGGTTAATGTAATCCTTGCTGTGCATTTCAATAGCTACTCACCATTAAATTCCTACTGGTCAAATTTCCCTTTGGTGTATTGGCTAAAACATTTGTTAGACTGACAGATATGGATATAATTTATAGATTTCTATGTAAGAAAACAGGGAACATGCATAAATATAGATCTCTACAGTAAGAGTCAAGAGTGTGAGCCAATGAATGGATGCACTTGGATGTACTCTGCAAAGTTCTGGTGTCTTAGCCACAATTATTTGAGGAAGGTTTTAGCTTTTTAAACTAATATTTCTCATTGAATGCAAAACCAACATCAGGCTGGGAAAGGAAAGCAAAGCAATAAACAGCACCTGTTTTAGAGAGCAATTTGCTGGAATTAAACTCTTGTTAATGTATAAAACAATCAACTGTACATGTATCCAACAATAACAACAAAAAAGTGTTGAAAGATGATTAATCTTAGAAGTCTGTTGCACTAGCACTGGATCTCAAGGGAAAAAAGCTTCGTATTGACATTTGACAAAGCTAATTTTAGTAACTGATAATTGATGGATGTTTTTCTAGTCTAATCTGGTTGCTTGATCTCTTGATCTCTGCTCTGTCTCCAAATAAGGTCCATTTATTTAATTTTACCCAGCAGCCTGATTATGCACCAGAGGCGTATTTCCATTAAAATTTGAAATATCTAATGCTTTCTGTGTCATTTTGCTAGAGATATAAATGCAAAAGAATCACAGATAGGCACAGTACCAAAAGGGTTCACAAAACCACCAGGAAATACATAGATAAAATGACCCACCTGAATTCTCCCATCGACTAGAACTCTCTAGGTGGAACCTCTACATCTGAGAGCACAGGCTGTGGTCTTGAGAACAGGACTGCACCCAATATCAAGAGATCTGCTGTAAAAACCCAGAGAAGGTTTTTTTCAAATGAGAGGAGAATTAGCAGACAGAGAAACTGGGAGATTTGGGCCAGGCAATGAAATTTATAAAATACATGTAGGTGTGACACTTAGGAACAGGGATTAGTGGTAGCCTCTGCAGTGCTGAGTTTATAGTTTGAGTTAATTATTTTAAAAGTCTTTTCCAAAATTATCACCCTAGATCCTCCTTACTGGTACCTGCCCCAACCCTTGGCAGTCAGAGCCTTCAGGATCCCTGCAGGCACAAGCAGATTTCAGGTTTTCCTGTTCTCAGTGAGGCAGTTTTCTGGACAGGACCACTCTGAGATTTGGATGAATAAGGAATCATTCCTCCCCTGCCCCACAGTTTCCTTGGATCCTGCTTGGCTCTGTCTCACAAGCAAACCACCAGTTTTGCACTTCAGCCTCCCAGGTGGGAGATGCACACCGTGTCCTGCTCTCCCTGTGAAGTTATCAAAAGGCTTTATGCAGGAGCTCACTTGACTCTAGGAAAGCAGAGAGATTTTCTTTAATCAGAGCTAAGTATCCCTTTTCTCTGCTGGTTTGAAGTGGGAGCTCTTTGGAAGATGATTTTTACTGTGTTGCTATCATTGCCTAAGTGGGGGCACTGTCATTAGTGATAGAAAGTAAACACCATAAAAGGGGGGTAGGGGGGCGACCACTGTAAGCAGGCCAACCTTCAAGTAGCAATTTTAATGAAAAAATTGTGAATAATAATGAACTAAGAATCTGAACCCATACAAATAACAGAAAATATTTGCAATGATGGATATAGGAAGGAATTTTAATGTCTGAGTAAGCCATTCTGCTAACATCAAACTAGAGCTGGTCGATGTTTTTCCATTGACAGGGAAATTAAATGGACAAAATTTGTTTACTGCAGGGACTACTCAATTTTCTAGTTTCCACTGAAATGACCCCTTTCCCCTATATACTGTGGCAGTTTGAATGACATTTTGAATGAAGGCTTGTGATTTGACTCACAGATTGTTTCAGAGTTCTGTTAATGTGTGTTAATAAATTGCCCCCACAGCACTGGTGAGGTAAAAAACCCCAAACATATTGGGAGTTGCAATGCAGGCGTCTCTCAAAAATCCATTTTACTTTTGTGTCTGTGCAGGAGCCTGGTCCCACACAGGTAAAACAGCATTACCTGAATACCTGTGTCCCAGCCAGGGGCCTGAGTGTTTTAGCCAATGTTTAAAGGTAGTCAAAATTTTAATTACAGTGAAAACATTGAAAATAACAGTCTGGTTATATCCAAAAACTATTAAAAAAGAAAAGGAAAAAAACAAAACCAAAAATAAAACCACAAACAATCTAGAAATCATTTCAATTTTCTAAATACAATTTAGGACTGGAGCATTTTTCACATTCCTTTTTTCTTTATTTTTTTTCCTTCTTCTTTCTCTGTCTTTCCCCCTCTTTTTTCTGTTATTTCCTCTTTGGGAAAACAAAAATTCTAAAAAAAAGAGTTTTTTAAAATTCTTTGACATTTATCAAAGATTTTCAATAAGAAAGTAACTGAAAAAACCAAAAATAAATAGGGGAAAGTGACATCCATAATCTAAAAATTCTAGGCAGCCAAAATATTGCTGCTTCAGCTTTAAGCACAAGGACACTTGAGATGGTGTTGGTGTTGAAATTTTTCAGTTCCAACCCAGAATAAACTAACTTTTGTGGTGGGAATATTAATTTCAATTTGAAGGGATTTTTTTTTTTTTTACTAAAACATTGCATTTTTATTGAGATGTCATCAGAGCATTATATTTTTGATGAAAACTGGAATAAAAAATAGTAACTGAAATAGTAGACTTATTTTTCAGACTGCAACAGCTTCTTTTATTTTTATAAATGAGTTGATGTTGAATTTTGGGATACTTTTCTGAATCTATCATTTTACTCTTAAAAGACATTGAGAAAATTAATAAAGACATTTTACAGAAACTGACTAATATATATGTAAAGATATAATTTTGTTTAAGAAAATATACAAAATATTAACCTCTTGAATGATAAAGGACATCTTATAAGGGTCAACATTTGAGGTTGTTTGGTTGCTAGGAAACCATCACTAAAGGTGGTAAGGATAGCAAACGTTTTATTTCAAATAAGAGCATTAATTAATGTGCAGGTACTGTAAAATAGATCAGGTATCTGTTGGTGTAAGAGTATATACAGAAAAGGCTAGGATTCAGTTAAAATTGTTTAGTGGAAATCAAATAGCCTCAACAGGTACAGGGAGTTCTCTTCATTGGTTAGAAAGTATCTATAAATGAGGAAAAAATTAATGAGGAGTCTAACCCTGATGAAAAATGCATTTTGCTTGTTGTTAGATTCATTAATTATATTGCATAAAGAACACAAAATAAAAGACTTCATAAAAACCACAGCTGCAGACTTTGTCGTGAGTGTGAAGACTAGAACTATTCAAAATTACTTTGGAAATGAAAAAAAAAATCATATTATCAAAAAAAAAAAAAACAAAACCAAACCAGGATGAATTCTCATGCAGAGTGACTGCACAGTGAGAGAAATTTGGGCAGATACAACAAAAACTCAGCAGGGTTACAAATCTAATCTAGGGCTTGGACTTCTTCGTGGGTTGGGGATACAACCCCACGCTAAGAACACAATTTCTCCTTTGTCAAAATACAAAACCTCACCAAAATCCCCAGTGCAGCCTCGTTCCTCAGCTGTTCACATCACCAGCACCTGCAGAGGGTAATTAGGATGTCACCAAAGGCTGGGGAGGGACCGACATCCCGGGGGTGGCACCCTGGAGTGCCTGTGCTGCTCTGCAAGGGGCTGGGAGAAAGTGACACCTGAAGTGCATCTCATGTTCCAGCTGGGAGAGAAGGCAGAACGGGGAGGAAAGGAATCCAAGTGCACATCCTTCAAACCTGACACTGATGAATGATTTAAGTCCCCACTTGTCCTTCAAACATTAAATGCTTGTGGTGAATTTTTAAAAGTGCTTCCTGCCAAATCGGAGTAGGGTCTGTGGCTCCTAGCAGCCTTCATAAATGGCATTCAAGCTTTACTCAATTATAACATTTCCATGTTTATTTACTAGATAAAATGTTGCATGCTCATTGTTAAATTCAGAAAAAATGTGATTTATAAGTGTTTTCTGGGGTAGAGTTGTTTAATATTTAATCCTTATTGCTGACAATACCCTTTCCAGGGTATGAAATATACTGTTTGCAAATCTCAACACAAATCTAGCAAAACTATTAAAAAAAAAAACCCAATGTCTGCATGTTTAAAGCTTTCCATTTTAATAAATACACTTTTGAAAAGATTCTCGTTTTCTTCCAAATCTGAACTGTTCAAAGCATTCTATTTTAATAAATATACTTTTTGAAAAATTCCCCTGTTTTCCTCCAAATTCTGAAGACTGTGAGCTTTATTAAAATCTTCTTAAGGCTTTAAAAATCTGCATAGAAATTTAATCGTGCAAATGAATGGAAGTTCGCAATATTTGTATCACAAAGATTTCTGTCAAAAACCCACAGTTGGAAATAACATGCTGTTTGTCGTGTAATTGTTACTATTCACTAAAGCAGAAAAAGCAAGTGCAGAGAGCTAAAGAACTGACAGCCTAGTCATTTAAAACTACAGGTTGTCTCCTGGATGACAATAGTTTTCCAAGTAGAGCCTAACCCATGCCGAGAAGTTGCTTGCTGGAAGTATATATAGGGTAATATTTTAACACTTTAGTAGAATAAAGATTTTTTTCCCTTAAAAAATAAGGAAATGTTACTCAGAAAACATGGAGAAGGCAAGAATGGCATATTATCTTCTTTGTCTTTACTTCACAATGGTTGTTTATGCCCAAGTTCTAAATTTTAGATTAATTACATTAATTGTGGAAGTTGATTTAAACCCGAGCTGTGAAACAGTATAGATGAATTTAAAAGAGACCAGTTTTCTGAATTGGAAAACCTCGTAAGGTAAGTTTTCTGGGCAATAATCTCCCAATTCTAAAACAAAGATATTAATTCCTGCTTGTCTGTTAGGTAAATATGGAATTGGGGAAAAAATATTTTTTTTAGTAAGGTTGTGGAAATGGGTAAATGGCAGATGAAATTACTATTTTTTAAACATAGGTAAGAAGAAATATGTGTATGTTTTCATCAAAATGCTGAGCAGATGGCCCTTATTTTTTCATTTGATAATATTGAAATGACAATAAAATCAGTAAAAATAACAGTAAAATCAGATACTTTGTCAGGCAATATTATGACCTATGGCTTTTTATTAGCATAAGCATACCCTCCAACTGAATTTGCAGGCAAGTGTTTTTGGCTGACTCACAGTGATTCTATTAAAATTGTTAAGGATTAGATCTAGTTGATCAGCAGTGACTGAGTGGAATTAACATTTTTTTATTGTAATTGGATAATTAATGGTTGAAGCAGGGATCTACACAAAGGCAGGTGGATCCCCCACTGAAACCCAAAGAAAGGGTGACTTGGTGTAGCTCAAAGAGATTTTGAAGAGGCTTAACAAAGCCTCAAAAAATAAACCAGAGCTTTGGAAAATGTTATTCCTAGCATTGCAATGAAATAAAAATACCCAAAACCAACAAACCACCTTCTTTGAATAGATGGGTTTTCTTTGCTTTGTGCTAACAAAGCACATTGTGTTAACAAATCCCTGGAGACGCTGTAGTAACTCCAGCTCGATTTGAAGGTAAGAAATAAAGCACATTAGACTTCAAGAGGATTTGCAAAGCCCTCAGCAGTTTTGTCCCAACTGCTACTGCTATTTATTTCTGTGTATTTTCTCTTCCTGGTTCATCCCATCTAGCTTTAGGCACCTAAATCAACCTCCTGGTCATGGGGCAGGTTCTTGTCTCAGGAGCATTCAGTTGTCTTCCAAAGCTGCTGATCTTTTTCTGTTGAGCAGAGAGAAAGGTGGAGCTCCTACCTCAGGTGTGTCATTTGAAGTGACAGTTCCAATCTTTCGGGGTTTGCTCATGGTTATGCAGGTCACAGGTTCTAGGAGAACCTCTGTCTTATTGATGCATCCCCTGCCTATATTTTTCATTAAGTTATGTTGTAAATGTAATTCTTGCTTCAAGTTCTGTTGGTGTCGTCTGTGGTAGCTTCACTATTTCATGTGTCTTTGAATTTGGAACTCTGAAATTATTAGGTATTTTTGCACTGACTTCAAGGGCAGCAGGGTGAGAGCCTATCCATCCTTTGAACTTCCAAGCCCTTTAAAAATTAAACAAATAATTAACAGCATAAGAATAATGAAGGATAATTTTTTTCCGATCACGAGCAAGAGATGTTAATAAAGCTGGATTTGGTGATAGCTGCGTTTTCCTGTCTGCATTTTTGCAAACATTGTTATACCAGACACAAGGAATTTAGAGGGTATACAAGCAGTTATGGTTTTGGGTCTTGGGAGGTGCCCGAGGATGCTCTTGTCCTTCTTGGCTAGGTGTTATTCACAGACATGAATTTGGATTTCATTAATAAATAAATGGAATCTCCATAATATAGCGCTGTGCTGTGTGAATAGTGCAAACAGAATACTGTTTGTAACTTAATTATGAAATATTTTAAATAGCAAAGGCTGTCGTTAAAAGCTCTTTAAAGCCACACACGTGTGTGTCGAACTGACCAAAGAATAGAACAAACTGGCTAGCAAATTATTTTTTTGGTATGACATCAGATTTTAGAGCAAAGTATAAAAAATGACTGGCATGTCTTCACTTATTACAAGTACAGAAAAAGTATTTCTATATAATTAATTCTGAAAGTAAGGTTTATATGTGTTACTAAAGATAAGACATTCGTTCCCTACTTTATTCTATATATTTCTTTGCTTTCAGCTAGTAATCTTTCTTTGAAATGCCATGGAAACAAGCAAATATGCCTCATTAAATTTTCCTTGCAGGGAAGAACAGGGAAAAAATATGAAAACAGAAAAAGCAGAGAATTTTTAAATCATGAAGTAGAAAAGAATAACAGAGAAGGGGTGATTAAATTGCCCTTCTTAATTCTTTCAGGCATAGTAGGATAATTTGCTGGGGAAAAAACCACTGTAACAACTTATTTCTTGAATCACTTGTAGTTGGACTGCTTTCCAGCTGAATACTGCAGTATTACTTCACATTTTACAGTCTTGCTCATCACTGTGAGATATGAATCACAGCTCATAACCAACAGTCCCTTACTATAGCTAAAATAATGCTTTCAAAATTATTTTTAAAGGATTTTTAAAATATTCCTATAAAATAATATTTTAAAATGCAAACTTTGCATAAATTAATATCTATCTGACATTTTTTGCACAGATATGTTTAGAACTTGCTATCAAAAACAGGGTCAGATTTCCAAAGAGACACCACGAAATTCAGTGAAGCTATGCTGATATACAGCAGTTGAGGACTCAGATAAGGAAAAGTTATTAAACCAGAATTTGCAAGTATATTCTTTAATAAGGGATTTAAAACTGCTTTGTACTCAGAAGCAATTTTAATTTTCAGCAATATACCTTGCTCTGCCTTCACATGTCATTGAGATCCCAATGAACTGGTTGTGAAAGATCCACACACCACTGTTAGAACCCCCTCCCTGTTTGCCCAAAATGTGTCCTGTAGCTTTAACTCAGGTGATGTCTGAGGAACATGTCTTGAAATTAAACTCCAGTCTTCAGAATATCCCCACAATCTTTAAGTCTGCTTGGTAGTGAAAGGGATATTGATTTCGCTGAGTTAGTATTTTGCACCCTGAAATCACTTTAACAGAAGAAAGATCAATAAATTACTTTCTCAGATCAGCCAGTGTTTTTATTTAGCTGGCGGGAGGTGTAATTCATTTCCCAATGTGTTAATTTCTAACAGTGCCCAGACAAAGGCCTTCAAGACCCCTTTGCACTGACACAACTCAAAGGCACAGGGAGAAATAATGCCAGCTGCCCACCAGTGTGAGCCTGGAGACAGCCAGAGAACTTCCAGAGACAGAGAATGCCCAAACACCATAAGGACTGTGGGAACCAGCACATCCTACTGCTCCTTGAACTCTTGTATCTGAGCTGTGTCCTCATTTAGGACAGCCCAGGAGCACCCTGACCCCACAGCTGGTTTCACTCCCCTCAGAAAAAAAGCTGAGAAGGCCTAAGTTGGTGAATTAGCTGGGTGAGAAAGAGCCTGACTTCCTCCATGCATGGCCTTCCTTGGAATGGAGTACACCTTCCCACATCCAGAGAGCTCCAGTTAAACTCCCTCCGAAGAGTTTTTCCCAATTTCTGTCTATGTGAAGCAGATTAATGCAAGCAGCTCTGTGGTCCAGTTCCTGTATTAATCCCAGGCCATTTTCAGAGGAATAAAATGTTTGAGGGATAGGTAACAGATTAAGCAAAAACATACTGATGAACTAAATCTAGAAATTGATTTCCAATGAAAGGCTTAAAAAAACCTAAGAAAAATTCCCTCCAGAGGATCAGAAATGTAACAGCATTAACCCTGTGCCAAGAAAAATGATAGATCTATTCAAGCAAAGAAATAAGTCATGTCAAAAAAATATCCACATTTTGAAAATAATTTGGTAAAGCATCTCAAGCTGTTCAGCCCTGCTGCAGCCACATTGCTAAAGGGTAGAAAGGCAATAATTGTCTTGGGGTTCCTGACATGTCACTGCCTTTTTGCTGATCCACTAAATCTAAAATGCCATTGTCTCTGGGAGGGAAACAAGTGCCTAAAACAGCATCCTCAAGTGCCTGTAGACCAGGAGAACACTGTGGGTACACCACAGCCCAACAGGTCTTTAAATAATTGGTGAAAAAATATTGTGTGGGATTTTTTTATTCAGAAAATTATTCAAGTTTTATAATTCTATTCTGATGACTGAAAATTACAGTTCTCAGAGGCAGAAAGAAAACTCATCTATACCTTCAATGAAGGTTGTTCTTTTTGAAAGGCAAAGGTGTTAATCTGAAGATTTTAATGGTAAAATGTATTACTCCGTTTATCTGACTTCCTAGATGAAAAAAATCCCTTTATAACCCATGCATGTAAGCTTGATATTTTTGGTTGAACTAGAGCACATCCTAGTGCTAAGGAGAGATTAGTGGAGAGACCTTCATTCTTGTGGGCAAAATTTGAAGTTATGCAAATGAACAGAGGATGAGAGGGCTTCAGTTGGGAAGAGAAGGTTTAGAGCCATCTTACCAATGTGTACAAACACCTGATGTGGGAGTAGGGAAGACAGAGCTGGACCTTTCTCAGTGGTGCTCAGGAGAGAAATTCAGAGAGAGAGAATTCCATGCAAATTTAAGAATATCAGGCTTCTTGTATGGGTGGTCAAATGCCAAACAGGTTGCCTATGTTGCAAGTCCCTGTCCTGGGGGTTATTCAAGTCCCATCTGGACTTAGCCCTTTTAGCGCAAAAAGTCTTTTGAGCAGGGGTGTTGGACAAGGTGCTCTCCAAAGGCCCTTTCCAAATTCAACAGTCTTGTATTCCTGTACCAAACGCTTCTTCCTGTAATCTAATAACCCACAGCAAATAACAGCTAATTACCCTCCAGAATAAAAATCGACGTTTATTTCCTATTTAATTTTATCTTCAATTTCTAGCTGTTGGATCTTGGCTTGTGTCTGGCCACTTGATTAAAGAGCTCTCTTCTAGCTGCTCTTTGGGTACTCTCAGATCAAGCCACCTGTTAACCTTCTTTCTGATAAGCCAAAGGGTATTTCCACAAATAAATACTCCATGTTCTTGGTTAAAATGGAAATTGAGCCCTTAATCTAGTCAATTTGCAGGAACAGGTACTTTACTGTCCAAGTGCAATCTGAACAGATTCTGACTGTTGAACTCACATCCCTCTCTGTCTCTTCCAACCTGTAATGAGTCAAGATAATAACATGCAAAAAAAGGAAAAAATCCCCAAAGCAACAAAACCACGTCTCCCACCAAAAATTATCCCTACTTCCAAAGCCAGCAAGAGATAATAAGCATGATATTAGGTATATTGAAAACTTTCAAGATTCTGACATGATATACAGATGACCTGGAAAAGTCAGCCCTGAAAAAGGTCAGTTTTAGGGACTAAGTTGTATAATCTTCCTAGCCCATCTTTGGATTTTTATTTTTTTCTGATTTTTGGCAAGAAATATATTTACATTATTACTGGCTGTATAAGATACTGTAAACAGACAGTAATAATTGAAGATATACCCAGTTCGTGGGATAAAGAAGGATATGCAACTAAGGCACATTGAATAGGCAAATTGATTTGCCATTTTCACTAGAAACACATTGCAGTAAAGCTTCTGAAATCAGTGGTGCTATGCAGCTTAAATAGTTGAAAAATCCAGCAGTGCATCAAGCCCAGCAGACAACTACAGCAAACATCCAGAAACAGGGAGATTTCTTTAGGCTGTATAATTAGTCTTTCTCCTTATTTCCATCAGACACATTCTTTTATTTAAAGGGCTCTGGGTGCTATAGAAAAAAAAAGTGATTTGAAAATATATTTCATTTTAGCTGTAAACAGTGTTCAATTAGTGTTCATAGCAATGGGCTTTGTGGCAAATCTTGAGTGTGCTGTTGATTAATGTCAGCTATGAGATGGTGCAGGATCCGAGTGTCAGAGCTTCTCTCTGAGTTCATTCCCAACTTCCACAGTCTCATTACTCACAGTCCATCTTAAATTTGGACTGAAATTTGAGGAGTCCTGCCATGAACAATACACACTACTTACCAAACCAACATTTGATCTCTTTCTTCCATCCAATATTTTTTATTGATTATATTCTGCTTTTTTATTTCTTTTACTTAATCTTCACGGAATCTCTACATAACAAGAGTTGCAATGAAAAATTTAATGGTTAATCTCAGCCTTGTTCCCTGTTCCAGGATCAGGGTTTTTTTGTCAGTCCTTAGCATTCCAGTATGGTGGAAGAGAGTTTTGTTTGTGTGTTTGCTGCTGTCTGTTGCTCCTGCACCTGTCTACTCCTCTCTGAAAATGAAGTTTATTGTTTCTTAGTTTCTTTGTGTAAAAATCCCAGCTCAATTAGATTACCTTTTTGGAAAGGATGGAAGATATAAAAGTACAGCTGCTTAAGCAATTAGCAGAGCAGCATGACGTGAGCAAGCCTTAGAGCTATTGGAAACTCACCTGGCTTCAGATGCCATTAGAAACTCAGAGTTTGGTTTGGGTCACTGGGAAGGACAGGACATGTTGGAGCAGAATCAAATTTGCTGGTGAGCTCCTCTCTATGACAGGAGCCTTTTTTAATCCCTTCATACTTGAAATACACCTATTCCAACATTTGGGGTGAAATCCATCGCCAGGTTAATGCAAGTGTCTACATGTTGCTCTCTAAATGTTGCTGGGTCTGTTTGCATCACTTTTGGAGCAGATATGACAGCCTGGAAAATTAAATATTAATTTGACTGGCCTTTGTGTGTCTAGTTTTAGGTGAACTGAACTGCACAGTGTATTTAGGACATGACAGCTGGAGACTAAACTGAATCCCCTTAGGGCATCTTAAATGGCATCGAACCTCCATACCAGGGGAACTGAACACCCTTTTTGTTTGTGTTTCCAGAAATCAGTCTCTGTTCCACTTGTATGGAACCTTTCTGCATATTTGGCACTAGCCTTAATCCAATTTTACGTTACACAACAGCAAGATCAGAATTATTCAATGCCGAGAATCATGGATAATCTAATACAAATTTTGCTATAGTAGATTCCCAAAGCCTCCTCAGGTTAAAGAAGCACATTCATGTTGTTATGATCTTCCCCAGCTACTTTGTTTCCTTTACTGGGGACTTTAACTTGCCTACCTAATTCCAGGAGGGATAATAAACAATGTCCACAACAGAAAAGATAATAAATCTCATAATAAATCAATAAAGAAACTTTTGGGAGGAAGGACATTGCCCTATTTTTGTTTTACAGAGAGTGAAAAGGACAGAGAACAATTAATGAGCAGTGACACTTAGGAGATTTCCAGTTAGCCAGAAACTCAATTGATTCCCTTGAAACCTGTTTTCCTGCCTCAGCCACCAGCCCATGTACTTCCTCAGACCTCTGCTCGGTTTCTCAGCAATAACAACAATTAGAAAAAGCACAGAAATCACTTAATTAATCTCCACAGAATTTTTTGTTGTTCAGAAGGATGTGGGAGAGAAGAAATGAGAAAAGAACAAGCAGAAGTGAAGCAAGAAAAAACACAGTAACTGAGAGTTTCAGGCAGTGGTCTAAGCTCTGGGGAACAGAGGTTAAGTCACTGCTTGGCATAATTTGCAGTAACTTGAGGTGAAAAACTCTTCAGGCAAAGTGAATATCCGTGAATCTGACCTCCTCTGCTTTTGGGATAGACAGACTTGTATTTAGGGATAATCTCCTGCAAAAATGTGGTTCTTATCACAGTGCAGAGGAAAAAAAGAAAAAAAAAGTGACAGGGGACTTAAAATAGTTTCTATAACATGAAATTGTGTCCTCCATTCTCATCATCAGTGCTGAGCTCCACTTCCAGAGAAAGGATGAGTTTGCAGCAGCTCCCACATGTACTTGTTCTGAAGCTGTACTAGGTCATCTGCTGCTCTCAGCTACAGATATATTTTGCAGTGGCAGCCAAAAAAAGGTCATTTGTCAGAGCACAGCGAGAGTGGGGTGATTACTGGGCCTTGATTACTACTGTAATACAAATAAAGAATATTAATAAGCTAAATTACATTCTGAGTCCTTTTACTGTAGCTTTGCAAGAAGAAAAAAAGAAGCTGACTGGATTGTGAAGGCATTTCACTAATGGTTAATGAATATTTATTACTTTTGAAGAAGAAGACTGTGTCAGGGTTCTGCATAGCCCTGTGTATCAATGGTTTATCCTTGCATTTTTCTTCCCATCAAGTGCCTTCATCAAGGTCTGAAGGAAATTGTCTTTTCATTTCAGGCTGCACAGATAATACACATTCTGTTTGAAAAGCCCTGGAAGAAAGCACAGCATCTCTAAACCCTGTGATAAAGCTGATGAAAAATGCCAAAGGTTCCAATCTCTGTTTGGATCATTAGAGACTGAGGACACTGGAAGGAAAAGTGACATTCCCTGTGTTTCATTCGATCCAGGAATAAGTAGGGGCTGTGCTGGTTTTGGTTGATGTAGAGTTAATTTTCTTCACGGCAGCCAGTCTGGGGCTGTGGTTTGGATTTGGGCTGAAATGGTGTTGATAATACAGTGGTGTTTTTATTATTATTGGGCAGAGCTTACACAGAGTCATGGCCTCTCCTGCTCCTCACTCGTTCCAGTGAGGGGGTTGGGCAGGAGATGGGAGGGAACACATCTGGAACAGCTGGCCCCAAAGGATCCCAGGGACTCCCCGGACCATACCTCATCATGTGCAGTTCATGAGTCTTGGGAGAGAAAAAGGAAAGGGTCAGGGAGGAAGAGGGACAGGGGGACATTTTTACAGGTGGCATTTGTCTTCCCAAGTCACTGTTCCATTTGATGGATCCCCTGTTTTCCTGGGGATGGCTGAACACCCACAGCCCATGGGAAGTGGGCAATGAATTCCTTGTTTTGCTTTGCTTATGCACAGCTTTTGCTTTACCTATTAAGCTGTCAAACCCACAAACCATGGGTTTTCTCACTTTTACCCTTGAAATTCTCTCCCCCACCTCTGTGTTGAGGGACTTGAGTGAGCAGCTTTGTGGGGCTGGGCTGGCTGGGGTTAAACCGCGACAGGCAAAAAGGTCCTTTGCTCTAGGCACCTTCAGGAATAGTCCAAAAACTTATCATATGAGCACACTTCTCTAGAAATCTCTCTTATAAATATTTTAGCAGAACAGGAAGAGTTGGTGACCCTTGATACCTCTTCATGGAACTAATAAACTGTCAAAAGGTTTTTTTTCCCCTCTTTTAGAATTAGGTTTCCAACCTGCAGTGACTCAATCCTTCCAGAGAGCAGTGTTTTCTTAATGTGTCTGGATTATCTCCTTGCATTCAATTTAAGATCTGATTATTTTGGGGGAAAAAAATTGACAAAAAGACCAATAAAAAGGAGGGGCTATAGTGGTGAAAGAAGCACTTTTTAAGTCAAATTCCATTTTCAGGTTTAGAAAGAACTAGCTTGGAGTCAGATGCTTTGCTTTTATTTTCCATGGCCTAAGTGGAAGGAAAATACAGCCCATAATATTTTTGTTCATGCTTGTGTACTCATTAATGTGCCTTTGTGATAAAGGCAAAAGCGATGCAAGACCCACAAACAACACTTTTTGTTATTGATCACATATTTTTTAATCTTTCCCTTTTTTAAGACTTCATAAAAGGTTAGTGGGTTTTTTTTTCCAGTTTACTTTAAAGTTGTCTGTAGGAAAGGTTGATTTTTTTTTCCTGCTTGGGATTTCCAGGGACAGATTGAGATTTCTTTAATTAAAATACTAAAGGAAAGAAGCAGAATTAAATTTCTTGAGTTTTAACTTTAACAACCCTCCGTTTAGTGTCTCTTTCACCATTTCACTTTTCTGCATAACTGTCTGGTGCAGTTGTGTCTAAACAGCAGAAATTTCCCTTTGCACATAACCTTTTGTATAAATGAGATCACTCAACATTATAAACCCAAGTAGTGAAAAAAGCAGGGTTCAAAGCCCAAAGAACTTAAATTCCTGTAGTGAATGAACAAAGCGACCACTGGAACATCATATAAAGATGAAAATGTGGGTCTGCAGTATGCACTGGTTCCAGGGAAGGTTGAAAGTTCTCTTCAGCAGGAGTGATGCAGTGGAAACACAATTTAAGCAACAGTGTTTTCCACTGGAAAGCCCATCTGAGCAGCTACTTCTGATGTGTTGGATAGTCAAATGGACATCCAACTGTCCAAGGACTGAGTGTACCCAGTTCCCACTCTGATGGTGCATCTGTGAGTCTTGGGGACCTACAGTTTTGGTCCCTACACCTAATATGTAATAATTATGCATCCATACTTCCTGATCTTTCTTCAACATGACCAGTGAAGGGCTGGCTTCAAAAAAACCCAAAACTGTGACAGCTCAGATCACAACAAAAGAGATTTTAAGGATTATACCTTCACCATCTAGTTAGAGGGTTTTTAATGAACTTAAGGGAATTTTATTTAAAAATCTGCTTAAGTTGTGTTGTACATAACAGCGTCCAGCTCCTAGAGCTCTATTACATAATTACCCTGTCAGGCCTGCTTCCAAAGATTTACTCAGGCTGGCAGTTTATATTCTGCCCTCTAAGATCCCTGGGCATGTTATGTGGATACAGAACCAAACATCAGTTCCAGAACGCTCTAGTGTGTATTTTTTTAAGAGAAACAGGTCTTATATAGACCTGTAAAAATAAGAGATTTCTGTTCAGAAACTTTCCTACTGGCCCAGTTATATCTGTGACCTCCTCAGTTTCTATGAACACTGTAAGAGACTCTCTAGTTTTTAATTAAAAGTTTTTATGATACTGTATCAACTTCAATTATCCTCTACTTCTTGCCTTCATCCTTCCTTCCCAAAACCACCAAACAAATGCTCTCTTCCCACGAGAGCTGGATATTGAGGGCATTTGTTGAGAGTAGGTCTAAAGCCTCTCTGCAGTCCATGGAACTTTAGCACATGTTTAACTGCTGCACTAAATTGCATTGTACTGATCTGATCCAAAGCCTATTGATGTCAAAGGAAGAAAAGCTCCCATTGACTTCAGTTAGATTTCCATCGGGCTTTTTTTAAGGGAAAATGATTATGCACTTCTCCTTTTAAACATTTATGATGAAAAGCGTCAGCAAATAAAAATTTGTGAATAGAGTCCCACAAAACAAAAGTGTCAGGAGCTGAAATACTGGGGCAGATGGGCTTTCAAGATCTGTCACTCCACCAGCATTGTACAGTTTAAAGGCACTGCATGCACTCAGTTTTCTGAGGGGGTGTGTGGACAAGAAACTGTTCTCATTCATTACTTTTTTAGCGAGAGAGATTTGATCTTGGAGCCAGATGATGACTAGGACCTTTTGCACAATGTTTTCTGTTCATGATTCATTGCATTGATATAATCCTGATAAACTTTCTGAAAGAAGATTTTAGGCCTTTAATGTGCCGTGCATTTCTGTTTAAAACCAAGAATTTCCTATTAAACACTCCACCACATTCGAAGTTTAAAATAACACATATGCAAATCATGTATCTTTCTCATATACGGCTTTAGGTTTTTATTTAATTAAATTAATTTAAACAAGTTTTAGGATTGAGATCCTCATTTGTATGAATGGCATAGAACTGTAATGGCAGGAACATCTGTCAAAAGAGAGTTAGTTTAGCTATTAGTAAAGTTTTTCACCCAGAGGGTGTTTGGGCACTGAAAAAGGCTCCCCAGGGCAGTGGTCACAGCACCAACCCTGAGAGAGTTCAACAAGTGTTTGGACAATGCTCTTAGGCACAGAGCGTGACTTTTGGGGTGTGCTGCACAGGCCCAAGAACTGGATCAATGATCCATGTGGTTCCCTTCCAATGCAGGATGTTCTATGGCTCTGCTTTTCCAAATCAGAAGGAGACAAGACTGGCCAGTAGAAGAATTGGGAATGGAAGATTCTTATCTTGAGCTTCATGCCCCAGCTTCCTGAGAACATTGCTTCCTTTCTGTGTTTAGCACACTAATGCCTACCTGCTTCTCATCTGATTTTAACTAGAGCTGAAATGCCCAGTTTTGGAGTGTAATCAGTTAAGTTTGTTTCTGTGGGCAGCTCATTCATCCCTGGTTATTTTCAACCATAATTATGATTGCACTCTTGGGGAATTAGATAGACACTAAAAAGCACACAGGATATATATAGGGCAAAGTATTTGCAGCATGCACTTTTAGGACAAGAACGCCTGTAAGTAGAAAAGGTATCACTTGCACCATTATCAACAAATCAAGGTCAAAAGCAAGCAAAAAAGGTCAAAGTCAAGTGAAAAAGGTCTGGGGAAGGACAAAACCCGTAGGATAGGAAGCCAGTTTCACTGATGGAAGATAACTATAGTTGTGGAAATAGTGAGAAAGTTTCTAAACACTGGCAGAAAATTTCTTTTTTCAATTGCACCAGATAAAGAAATTTATTTGACTTGTATTTCCATGGAAATAAGTATTTTCATACACCTTGAGATGGGCACTGTTACTTTACAAAAAATCTAGACTTGTGAAGAGTTTGTTACCCATGCTTTTTACAATATTAACTTTGGCTTATTTTTGTTTGTTTTCTTTTGGAAACTTTCTTTTTGAAATAATTTTAGCACAACTCTGATGAATTGTAGGAAACTAAAGATGATACAGGATAGCCTTATTTTTATAGAGTAGAAATATTAAAATAGTTGCATCTTAGTGATAAATGTATTAATTCAATTCCTATGCAATGTGCTAATTCAATATACAGTATTAGAACTGTGTGTGCACAGGCCCTCTAAGAATTTATCAAAGTGGTGACATTTATAGCCACAACTATTGCAGACAAAGTTGAAAGAAGTTAATAATGCTTGAAAACAATATTTAAGCCTTTTAAGTAATTTTACATATCTAAAAATTGGAAAACCGTGTTGATCAGAGTTAATATTTCTATTGAATTTTTGATACTCATCTGCATTTAGTAATAGAGGGTATATGAACTATAATATAGTTCATATACTTATGACGTCTTTATCTGCTCATGATTTTGATGCTATTTTTTTCAAATTTTTTTAATCCAACTTCATTTTGGTATTCTTTCCCCTAACTGTCGGTGCCATGTTATTTAATTCATCATTCTTTAAATGAGTCAAAGGAGCTGTTTCTTTCTAAATGCACGTATATTTGGATCACTTCCCACTATAAAAGACAAAGTAAGTTTTTAAATTCGCTGCAACACAAAACCTTATTTTCACTACATATTAGAAACCACTCCCTGGAATATCACATAATCTTGAATTCCCTTTAGCAGTTTTCAACATCCACATCAATCTTGTATAAGAGAAAACATGACAGAATCAATATTGTGATGATAAACTGTAAAAAATTGCTTTTGTCTGGATTCAGTAGAAATCACAAGTGGTCTGATTCAGCATGGGAACATTGGAACCAACTTCTTAAAATAATCAGTCTGTTGCAAAGTCAACTAAGTTTGTGTTAGGTGGAAGCGAGTTTATTTCATTCTTTGTTGTTAACCGACTATTTAATTCTCTTTCCCTTACTGGATTAAGATATTTTTTCCTGATAAGTGGGTTGATTTGGGATTGTAATTGATGTAATGCAGCTAATCTCCATCACAGCACAAAATGTCCTAGCAGTACTCCATATGCAAATTCTCTATATGGGCTTTGGAACATGTTCTGACAAATAATGACATCCACTGCGGCTAAAATACAAGTTTGGGGTTCTCCTCTCTAAAACTAATAAAAACCACTTGATATGAAATATGGAGATATGACTCTTCCATAAATGGTCTGCTGGAAAATTGTTATTAACCAAGACTACCTGTTATCCATACAAAAAAAAGACAAAATAAATAGCACTTTCAGGAACTTTCCATCTTTGTTTCCCTTCTCCGGAGAGGCTCCAGCCCCTCAAAGTCTCCCTTGTCATGAATGACCCAAATCTGACCCCAGGATTGGAGGTACAACACCGTGTACAAGGTGCTGGGCTACCACACATCAAATGGTGGCAATGCAGATGGATTATCCAGAACAGATTAAAGGCAGAAGATAGAAGATATATTTTGTGCTTAGATATTTACCTTTTGCTGATTGAAATCCCTCAAATGAAAAATGCTTTTATCCTACCATGGAATCAAAATTTTTGATTGCAAAAATGAAAGTGCAGTATCCACAGCTCAATGTAAGGGAAGGCAAAGCTGAGAAATGATATTGCTGAGCACAACTCCCTGTTCTGGTGTCTCCAGATGGCTCTCTCAGACGATACTGAAGTGGCTTTGATCCCAGCTCTGTGCTGAGCTGTCAGGACAAAGACAATGTGCAGAATTAGGGCTGTTCTAACGATCCAGTCTCTTGCACATGCAGTGGAACCTGGGTTTTTGAACTCTGTGTTGTCCACGTGCTCTTAAAAGTGTCAGTCAGAGATATAGATCTAGCCAGACTACACACTGCCTGACAGCACAAGCCTGATTTGGGGAAAAAATAAATCCACAGAGCAAACAGATAGGGTAGAATTAATCTCTTTTACTTCTAGCCTTCAAAAAGTGATCTGTCTAGTGTAAACTAGTCCTCTAATTGCCTTCTAAAGTTAATGGAGAGAGAAAACATATTGACATCTCCTATGTGACTCAGGATACATTATGCAATATGAGCTTGTTAAAAATGCTAGTTCAGGTATTTTCTGTTCAAATGACATTAGGTTATCTCCATTCACACAGAGATGATATGTAGCAAAGCCTTCTGTTTATTCTCTGAATGATTTACAAGACTTGATTTGTGCTGTTCCTGTTTTGCTTCTAAGTTACTTAAGGTGAATTAATCTTCCCTAATTTAGATGCCGTATACCTACAACTGAACTAGAAGCCCAGGCTCCATTTGATATTCAAAAACAAATCTGCATTTTTGGAACATGCTTATATGGATTATTACAAAACATATTTTAGGATTAAAATAAACTTCTGAAAACCAGCAGTTTCTCCTTACTCATTATAAATGAGAATAAATGTACAGCTCAGGTTGATATAAGTGTCTGAAGTCAGATGAGATTAAACCCTCCCTTAAGCTTGCCCTTTGCCATGGTCTAACCATTGCACTTCATGAGCTGCTGACTTGGCTCATAACTTGTGTGACCAGCAAAAAGTTGGAAAGTAGGGAAAATGAAAACATCACTGAAGTCGCTAAAGGATGACAGAAGAAAATTATATTACTTTCTTTTTAATAAAGAGTGACATTACGTGCTGACTCTTACCAGCTCTTTTTTAGGAATCACTACAGCATAATTTTTTCCTCTCTTCTTTCATATCACAGTTAACCTATGTGCAAATAGGGAATAATCTAAAAATCTACAGAGACCCTGTGGTTATTTCACTGCTTGCATAGTCATGACAGCTCGTGCTCTGGGACTTGCGTATTAGCAAGGTTAAGACAGTCTTTTCTTCCAAGGGTAAATGTGGATGCCAGCAGCATGGATTCTCAGAAGATTCAAAAAGAAGTCTGCAATGATGACAAAATGAAGGCACCTTGGACTATTCTATTCCAGATCATTAACACTGTTTAGAGACCTGAGGAAATTACTTTATTGCGCTGATCTTAGATGGGCCGGCGGAGCTACAAATCTTGGAAAGTGTAGAGAAGGTTTGAGAAGTTGGTTAAAGTGTGAACAGGGATTATTTAATCTACAATTCTGAGTTCAATTTACTATGAAATGTAAATTGACATGAGAAATTCCCTTTAGAGGTACAAAAAAATCTTTTCCCACACCCAAGAAGCTGCTTAAATTAGAATCGTAAAATATCGCGAGTTTGAAAAGATCCACAAGGGTCAGGAAAGTTCAGGTCCTGGCCCTGCACAGGACAGCCCCCAGATGAGATTAGATTGATAGATTAATTGACTGTAGAAGGATTCTAGATAATTAAATGTGATGCTAACTCCTAGAAGGATATGTCTGACAAGTCAGTAACACCCATGTTTTTGATTAAGATATATGAGAAAGTTTTATCAATAATTCTTGGAGACCACAGTTGCTAAATAGACACATCCCAATGGAAATTCATGTTCTGACACTGGGTTATTGACCTTTACAGTGCCACACACAGCCTTAGGTTTACATTCTAGGAGCCACCATGTAACCAAGCGTGCTGATCCATTTGGGGAATCTTCACAATGCAGCTAAACTCCTAGAGAAAGCTTTATAACACTTTATAACACCAACAGGATTTGGAACTGTGATTTGTTATTCATTTGTGTAGTGTGACTGGGCTGATCCATGACAGGTGACAGTTTTTTATTCAGGCAAGGGAATATGTGGTCCCTGCTTCCTTTTATGTTAAATGGATCCCACAGATCCCATATCAATCTCTCACTTGTGTTTAGCTGCCTCAGAGAGAGCTGCATCCCACAGAGGTTCTCCCTGTGGATTTGAGATGCAGCACTGGGGAAGAAAGATTAATGAGCCAACAATGTGGTAAAAAAGAACATTTCCTGCAGAAATGTACAGCTCCTCCAACAGGGCATGCACACATCTCTGTGCTCAGTAATCTAAAAAGTACAAGCTCAGTTTTATGGAAGTGTTGAGGTGACTTCAATTTGCTTTTTGGTGTGAAAGAATGGATTAATTCCACAAGGTTTATATGCTGCACCAGTTAATGAAATAGCTTTCACAAACACGGATGGTCAGTAAAGAAAAAGCTTGTAAAAAAAATCCTTTCAAATCCAGAGAGCATGAGAAGTAAAGACTCGTGACAAAAGGAGTAAAACATAAAGTTTATCTGTAAGTGAAATACATGCAGGCACTACTGCAAAGGAATTTAAATGTGTATATAATGAGCAGCTACACATGCACAAAAGTAGCTGTCACACACTATATAGTATGCATAAAGGCTCCAACAAGTTGCACGGTGTGAGGAATGGCTGCTTCTGGATCAGCGCACAGTCATTTAGCGGTTCTCTCAAGCTGACAGCGAGCGCACCGGGCCCGACACACATGACTGCCCAAGAAGAGTGTCTCTGGATGTCAGCCTGGTGAACGTCAATGAAACAAGAGTAGAGCAGAATCAAAACAAGTTAACAAACCAGCAGCGAGCTTGTTTCTGCTGCAATAACAGAACCATAGGCTAACCCAGGCTTTCTTTATAAAACTTGTAAGGCTCTGTCAGTGACCTCGGAACCACTGACCCGCGGATGCTAGATACAGTGAGGATGAAAGGGTTGGTTTTCTTTATCTAAATTTTTTTTTCCTTTCCTTCTGAATTTCTAGGTGTCTTGCACTCTGTTCTGAGGCGACTGAAATGCTGGCTATTGTTCTCCCTCAGCCTTCACAATAAATCCTCCTTTGTTTGCTTATGTTGGTTAAACACCATTCAAGATCTGGGCTAACAAGCATTGTTGGGTAGTCACTTCTGATAATTCTAATGATCCTTTTGAAGGCTTGGATTTATTTTATAGTTATACTGTTCTGTGTCTATCACAAGATCAATTGTCTGCAATGACTTGGTTGTTTAATATTTATCAGGTATTAATATATATCAGGTATTATCACTGGAACCAGAAATCTTGACTGGACCATTTTCATGGACAGTCTGTAAGGTGAGGATACAGCTTAGTTTGATTAGCAGATAAAATTCTTTCAAATAAGGAATAAGAACAGGTGACTTCAGGGAAAATGGGCTATGAATTTCTTTTTTTTTTGCTGGTTAACACTATGCTCATTCTACTTCCACAGCAAGGTAAGAATCAAAGTTGGAACCTGGTAGGGCTATTTGGCTGGAAGGAACATTCCTTCTTGAGTTGATATTCGGTAATTTATTTTTTCCTCTATTATTTTATAAACAAACAATTTAATTTTTGGGGTGGACCACTGTAATTATGCCTGGAGTAAAGGCACCTGAACCAGCTGTAAATTAAGACTAGTTTAATATCAAGTTCAGCATGGACTAACAGACTGGACTTTATAGGAATTGCAGCCAGCCCATGACGAGTTCTCCAACATACCAGAACTGCACTAAACATCCATTTGGTCGATTCAAAGCTATGTCAAGGATTAAATTGCAGTGCCACAGTGACGTCTAGTTCAACTGATATATACTTCTAATATTTTCCTCTCTTGAGAATGTGCATTCCCTCTTCTCACTGCCAAAATGCTCCCTGACCTGCCAGAAGCTCATTGCAAAAGTCACTATTGTTCAAATCAAGGTCTGATTTTGAATTAGAATTACTTAAATGTTTGGAAATTTACAGTGAGTAGTCCCCAAGACCCAAAGTTCTAACAATACAGTCAGTGGAGCATGCTGTTATATCCAGCTTCAATGAATTTTAGAAGGGACAAACTAATTAAAAAATAATGAGCCGTGCACTTATAATTTTAATGTTGAAAGCAGAAAATGCACAGGGCACCTTGATCATGTGGAAACCACTTTGTTTTAAAGTCTATTAAAGAGTTTAAGATTAAAAGGATTCTTAAAAGTTCAGACTGATAGACACAATCACAAATACATCTCCACATCTGCTCCATTTTCACAACTGAATTAAGGAACATTTTCCCCCCAATGAGTTTAATTAACTTTAAGAACAAGCTAAATTAGTTTAAAAGGCAATTAGAATGCAAGCATATAAATTGTAATTAAAACTGCATGCTGTTTATAGATATTTTTTTCTAAATATTTAAAGAAGATATTTTCCAAATGAAAAAACAGAAGTTCTGCAGTCAGTAAATAATTCAGTTCAGAAAAGTAAAAAAAAAAAAAAAAAAAAAGAAGATTTTCTTTCACATGTAGATTTTAAAAAAATCTAATTTTTTAGAAATTAATATTGCAGAATATTGTATCAGGGTCCCACTGGAAAATAATGAGCATTTGCTTTTCAGATTTTTTTTTTCTTATGGTGAATTGAGATTGGTTCACCATGTTATTGGGTTTGGGGATATCAGATTTATTGGGATGTGTTAAATATTTCTGAGTCAGCTTTGCCTGAACTTTACTGCTGGCACTGCTGGGCTAATGTTTTGACTTCATGACCTTAGAGGCCTTTTATAGACCCAATGATTCTCTGATTCTTGCTGCATTTGATGTGGTCAGTGTTTCGCACTGGACACTGCTCTTTTTCCTTCACATCTTCTTTCCCTCCATCTATGTTCATCATCTTGAGGTCATCCCCTTATTGGTGTCCTCAAATCTGTAAAGTTAAGCCAACCAGCTTTTAAGAGGTTTTTTTTCTCTCTTTAAACAATGCAGCTGATGTGAATGGAGCACACATTGGCCCTGTCCTCCAAAAGGGGGATCAGGATTCCCTTCCCAGCAGTCACACACCCCGTGCCCACAGGGGAATCACTTCACCTCACTGTGTTCATCCTCTCTGCTGGCCAAACATATTTTAGTGGATTGGCAACTGCCTCTCAGTTTGGGGCATTCCTGGGAAAATCAGGGTTTTGGCTCAGTCAGTCATGTCAGGTACTGCAGACAGAAATTACTACAAGTGACAAAAAAACCGTGAGTGAGAATATATCTGACAGAACATGAATAATTGCATGAATATCCATTATAAAAATATGACACTCTGGGGATTTCTAAACATTTTCCTCAGATATCACATAACCTGGGGGGTTGTCTTTGAGTGAGTAATGGTGATCACAGACTGTTGCAAACTGAAACCCTGTGTTATTTCTTCCCTTGCAGCTTAATGTTATCAGAAGGAAAATTCCTACTGAATGTATGGCAGACAGGATACAAACATCACAGGAAAGGGCTCACAAGTTGTTGATCTTCAGCTGTAGAACCAAGCCACATGTTTGAAAACTACTATATAAAAATCTGAGTTGGAATTTCAATGATTAATGAAGCCTAAGTTTGGTTTTGATTTTGTTTCCATATTTCAAAATTAAAAATCTGATTAATCAGTCTCATCTAAATTTTGTGAAACTACTGAGATAGATTTCTGACTTCAACAAGCTATATTCAGCCAAAGTCATTTTCATCTGAGAATAAGGACTTTTAGCGAAAATCAGAAATTCAGGTTGCAAGAGTACACTTAAAATATCTGTCACAGTTCCCAATTTTTACAGCTTAGAGTGACTGAAGTTCTTGAAAGTGTAGGAGTTCTAAAGGATTTGAGACAGTTTAAAAATCTGTCATTTGTTAGCTTTGTAAAAGAAAGATACATGAATATAAAGAATGAGATAACAGCACAAAAGGGCTTTGTAACAGCCAATGAAACAAACCTGCATATTTCACTAGAGATATAAATGTTACAGTTTTAAATAAAAAATGGATAGAAAATGAACGACTTGTTCTTTCACTCTTCAAATTGGTGGATTTGAAGGGGTTAGTCTTGTTTCTAAATCCAGAGAATCTTTCTTGTTTGTCTTATATGATCAAAAAAAGATAAGAGCATTCAGGTGGAAAGATGTCTACTGTGTATAATAGGAATAGTTTGATTTTTCAGCACAACCCTTATTCATAGCAGGGATACTTCATAAGAAGCTTATGAATTTCTATTTTAATCCACCAGCCAATTTCCATTTTCAACTGTTTGTGAAACAACACAAGAATTTCACTCGAGAGCTGGTTCAAAAAAGATCCCTAAATATACCAAATTAATCGTGGCTGGGTTCTGATTTGAGTTGACCTGCAGATTGTGGCACTCGTCTGTGGGAAGAATGTTAAAACTGGTCCATCTTTAAATAAAACAAATCACTCAGGGCACACACACGGATCATCAGGAAGGAAAATCCTAATTGCATCAGCTTGTTGACAAGTTCCAGGACACGTAAAGAGAATCAAGCATGTCTCAGTTGTTGTGCCCCAGGGAAAACCCAATGTAGATTCAAGAAATAATGAAGCAGTGCCACTAATATCATTTATGCCACCACAAAGGAGGAAAGAGGTTTCATGCTTTTATGTACTATAGGGACAGAATTATATTCCTGCTTTATATCAAATTTATTTTTGTTACCTGGATATTTGGATGGAAGTATTTTTGAAGACATAATTGACATTTTGTGAAGCATCAGATATTGTGTAATGTCCAGCATAACTAAACTGTTCGCCTGAATCGCTTGCAACATTTCCTATCAGCAATGTATCTTAGAATATTAATTACAGTAATTAAATTAACAATAACACATTGCATTTGTTTATCATTGTATCTCAGATATAATGGTTATATCAGATATAAACAGCCTTAGGGAAGGCCTTTGGAACAGCTCCTAAATCTCATATCAGACAGTTTGCTACCACTGAAATGTTTCCCTGTGGTTTACTGAAATAGGTATTTTTTGTTTTAAAATTAGGTTGTGAAATCTAGGGAATAAAAGAAGAAAAGGAAAACCAGTGAGAAAAAAAAATTAAGAAAATTAGAAAATTTTTGTATCAGCAATCAAATACCAAAAAAGTGTCAATTTTTTTTCCTTACAACTGCAAACTTTTTTTTTTCCCCATTAATTTCTTGTATCCTGGAATATCTGTATTAACTTCATCCATTTATTTAAGATCTGTTAGGAAACTAAGGATGGAGTAATGGTTCCATATTTCCAAGAGGGTGAAAATGTCAAATGTTCTGAAGTTGTCTCCTCTAGTTGCTGGAATATCTTTGCTTGGGGATTGGATTTTTTATTAGGGACCTTTTTTTCACAATGAGCTTGTAATTGTGAAAATAAAAATGTCCCCTTGACCTTCATCTGACAAAGGGAAAGTTTTTGACAAAGACCTCAGAAAAGTGACATGAGAACACCTCTATAATAGTAAGCATGTATCCATTCATAATTGAGAGAAAACCTTCATTTATTCAGAGCCTTATTTAGAATCTCATTATCTTCTTCTAGCCTTTGATAATAGGGTCATGGGTTGCTAGAATACACTTTGAGTTTTAAAGTAAAATGCAAATTAACAGTGTGCTTTCTCTCACCATTTATGTGAACTTTATTCCTACAAGCACACCACAGCTTCCTAATGACTGCTGCTCAATGCCCATAGAAGTTTTCATCCTGTGTGAGTATAGAGAATTGAACCAAAAGGCCTAAATGAAAGTCATTTAGTGGAAACAATCCCATTGATTCCCTCCAACTTCAGGAGTGTGATCTTAAATCATCACATTTATGTACAGAATTTGCTGAGTACACACTGGAAAGAGACTCCTGGTAATAGAAGACAAATTGGCTCACTATTGTGGTGCTTTTAGTAGAATTAAAACCTTAGAGTGCCAATTATGTGTAAGAAGTGCTTCTTCCCTTGCAAAGCTTTAATTTGTCAAGTTAAATGGTTTTTCAAAAATGAAAATAAATTTGCTTTTCATAGAGAAGCTTTGAACTCAGTGAGACCTAAAGAAGAGCTTATATGCCCGGAAACCTGTCTATTTCTTTCCAGCTGTGTCAGTTGGGGTGATAAGAAATATTATCTCTCAAGACTTATTTGAAGAGCAACCACAATATCATATAGTGGGAAACCAGGAATCTCCATCTATTCAGTTCTTTGAAGAGTAGATTATTTGCACTCTTCATGCACAGACAGGAGATATTTTTTACAGTAAATAACTCACTAATCTAGCATGTCAGGATCCAGTAGCTGGGAGCAGAAGCTAGACAGATTCAGATTGGAAATAAGACATCCATTTTTAACAGATAGGAAAAATTGCATCAGCTTCCAGCATGAGATAGGTGTTTAAGACAGGAAGGATGAATCATGCTCTCTTAATGTGTCTCTCTCCTTTGGTTGTTTAGAGACCCCAGTTAACCAGGGCAGATGTCTAACTTTCAGATGGATAAAGCTAGGTGAGATAAATCTGAGTTTCTTAAACTGAGGTAACATTCAGTGTGTTTCCCTGTTGTGTAACAGCCACAGGAAACAACAGTTTAGCTGTAGAACTTTGGAAAATTGCTCTGGAATATTGCGTGATTTTAATAACTGGGGTAATATTAGGAAGAATAAAATGTCCCAAAGTATTTGACTACATCTGTGTAACGAAATGCATTCAGTTAGAAATGGGGACCACAGTCCTTACGATTTTTAAATCCCTCTTCAGCTTACCTCTAGAACAGAGCAGATCAGATTTGCTAAATCAAATCATCTGAATGGTATTTGCATGACTGATTTCTAAAAGTATTAAATTGACAGAGAAGGAATCATGAGTTATGCATTTAATACAGATTTGCTAATGATAATGATGGTCACACGACTATCAGATTATGCACCACAGAGATTGTTCATGATCTCACCATACTGATTTTGGTTTTGTTTTTTTTTTTTCTTTATATGCTTCTTTTTCAGGGCATGAACTTGGAGAATATCACTGAGGCTCAGCAAATACATGACTGAATATTTGTGTAAGACAGAAGGAAAGTTCTCTCAGGGTTTGGAGGACTTCTGGCAAGGAATTTTGAGTGAAACCTAAGATCCCTGTTTGTTTCCTAAAAGAGGAGGGAAATGCAAACACATCTGCTATATGATTGTTACATAAGGAACCTAAACCACATAGGTACAAGAACATTTTAACCTCAGTCTTATATGAAAGTGTGAAAGTCTTCCACATGAGAAGGTTCTTGGTTATAACACAGAAATTATTTCACTATCAAGGGGTACAATTCAGTTCCCTCTCTCCCAGAAGGTATTTCTTAACAACCATGTTAAAAATCAGGCTCCACACTATGTGCTGACTTCATGATTCTTGTTTTATCAGGCACCTGTATCCCAAATTTATGCTCTTGTGGTCAGAAAAGTACATTCAGAAATGGAAAAGGTAGGTAGGAGATTTTCTAAGTCTAGGAGAATTGAAACTCCCAATTTTGTCAAGAAACAAGCTGGGCTGCATATATGTAAGGCCACTGAGAAAAGATCTCTCCCTTTCTATTTTGCCATGTGGCTAAACTCCAGAAAGGAATGGGAAGTCAGGTAAGTATGCAATTAAGTGATTGCAAACAGCCTTTTCTCTAGGCTTATCTGGCTCCTTACAGACAGCAAATTTTCTGTATTTATTGTATTGGGACATCTTGGAAGATTGCACAAACTACAATTTTATTCACACATAATATGACTATATATAAAACAGCTATACATTATTTGTTATTATTATATTTATATTTATATTATATTATATTATATTTATTTATTTATTTAAGTACAGATCTTTTAATGTTCTCTACTTTGTCACCAGAAATTACCTTTTGTGTCTGGTTCCCTGATACTACAAGCTGCAAACCCAAGGCAGACTCTGAGCTTTTCCATGTCTCCATTTGGCAGTCATGGAATAAAAGTGTTAATCTGGTCATTTAGGGCTAGGTATTCTTCTAACAAATTGTTTAGAAAATATGTGTCTAAGGTGGCTCTGGTTACAAGTGTCTACAATGCAATTATAGAGGAGATTGTTTTAAAATTATTATCAATTTGCATTCTCTAAAAAAAAGATGCTTGAACATATCCTGCTTTTCAGAGCATAGGACATCACAGCCTTCTAAAAAACGTGGACACCTAAAATCAACAGTCTGCTTTTAATATTTAGGTTTGCACTACCAAAAAAATCCAACAAAACCAAAACCAAAACAACCTTATGAACAATAATGTGTCCTAAAATAAACTTTCAAAGCCTGCTAAGATGCTCAGAATGATTTATTCTTCAGCCACTTAATTGATGTAGCCAAAGCCACAGCAGTGAGCTGATGCAAGATTTGGAAGAGTTTATTTCCATATGAATTTGCAAACAGCCCTAACATTGACATCGAAGGTCTGATTATTAAAGCTTTGCAAGATGTGGAAGGATCCTTGTAGGAGACTTCCACCATCTCTGTGGTGAGGACCTGGGATGGATATGGAGATGCTCCCACAGTGAGTAACTTGCAGAAATGGCAAGTCCCTTCTTGAGGTGAATATCAGGATAGGAATGGTTGCAGCTTGTCTCTGATGGAAATGCTCTTTGGAGCATCTTTTATGTATTTAAATAATATTCTTAATATATAAGATAACAGTACCCCCACAGTGTCACATGGGGAAAAATAAAAGCTTTTTTTTTCCTAACAGAATGAACATTTTATGAAAGTGTATTAAAATTGACTTTCAATGGGCTGAACAAGGTACAAATCACAGAGAACATCAGGATGTAATTACACACTTATAGAGAAGTCTACCATGAAAAGAAGAGGTTCTCTTGTAGTTTTTCCCCCCTGAAAAATGAAAATGACAAGCTCAAATTATGAAGTCTACTGTGCACAATCAAGTGTGAGGAAGTATCAGCTTACGAATCATTAACAGCCCCAGTTTCATGAACAGAGCATTATCAGCTCTGTGAGTCTGAACAAAGCAATTGTCAGCTGCCACCCTCTCTCAACTAGACAATTAAAAATTTCATGTAGTGCAAAGTGAAAAAGTGAGATTAAACTCAGCAATGCTCTTCCCCAGCAGATGCAGAAAGGTCTGTCAGCCTGTCCAAGTGCAGCTCCTTCCATGGGACATGCAGAAAGAGCAGCATTAACATTCAGGGGATGGGCTGAGCAGAGACCTGAGCATGGCCATGAGGACACCTGGGTGCTCTCCACGGGCTTGGGGAAGGTTATTCTGGGCAAACCCTGCCCTGCTGGTGAGGTGAGGGTGAAAGGAGTGGAGCAGAGGCAACATCTGCCTTGAACTCACGCCAGCTTGGAGGACATGGAAGTGTTTTGAGGCAGATGGGACTCATTTCACTGCGGGTTAAAAAAAAAGTAAGCAGCTTGTCAGGAAAATATTCATTGGTATCCTTGTTACCTGTACAGCTCAGCAGAGAAGAGGAGCCCTCCAGCTGGTGAGCCACACTCTTCCATGTGCAGCCTGTTTGTGTAAAGGCATTTGCAGCTGCACTCCTATTGTATTTCCTTGTATGGATTGCATTTCAGCTTTCCTGCTAGGGAAGAAAAGTCTCTCTGTGCTGCTTAATCCCCTAAAATATCAAAGCACAGCACCAAACAGGATCTAGGCCTTACCTTACTGCGTTCAAGTTTATCCATCTGTGAAATTAGTATAATAGCATTGTTCTGCCTCACAGGGATATTGTGCGTCTGCTTGTTTCTAAAATGATGCTCCAGGCATGTTTTGAAATGCTTTCAGTTTCCAAAGTGCTTCATTGGCCTTGGACAATAAGTAGAATGTGCTAACTTTGATTGTCAAAGACAATGGATTCCTGCACTGGGCTGTGAGTCAAGGGC
This sequence comes from Motacilla alba alba, assembly GCF_015832195.1. Lineage (NCBI taxonomy): Eukaryota > Metazoa > Chordata > Aves > Passeriformes > Motacillidae > Motacilla > Motacilla alba. The sequence continues at coordinate 5,411,521 of NC_052031.1, read as the reverse complement.
TGAGAGGCACCTGGGAAAGCTGCTTTTGGCAGCTGCAGGGGAGCACTGACATGGAATCAAAGAATGGTCTGGATTGAAAGAGACCTTAGGGATCATCCAGTTCCACACCTGCCATGGGCAGGGACACCTTCCACTATCCCAGGTTGCTCCAAGTCCCATCCAACCTGTCCTGGAATGCTTCCAGGGATGGGGCAGCCACAGCTGCTTTGGACAAATGAATGCAGCGCTTCATCACCCTCACCACAAAAATTTCTTGCTGATATCTACTTTAACCCTGTCCTGTGGCATTTTAAAGCCATTGTGGCCCCACTGCTGCTCACATCTCTCATTTTGTGCAGCAACACAGGCCTCTGCAGCAGAACTCATGGGGTTTGTAGACCTTCCCTTCTCTTGTGCAAGAACACTTCTAAGACCCTTAGGAAACAGGATCATTAAGCTGAATGCTGAATGGAGAATTACAAGTATTAGTGTGTATTTAACACACCCTCCAGCCACCACTGCAGGAGGGTGTGTTAAAAAACAACCAGCCTCTGAAAGACCTCAAGATCAACAAAAAGAACGTTTTTTTTCAACTGAAAAAATAGGTTGGAACCCACCTGTCACACAGTGAGTTGATTCTGTGAGTCACCCTCATTTCCTGATAAGTATTTTATGTTACTAACATTCAATTACACTGGAAGTTATTTAGGGCAGAATAGATGTTTATGCCTGTGAAAGTTTAGTGCAGCAAGATGTTTGTTCTGAAGCTACTGGAAGATGAATAATGGTGCTAATAACAATAACATATTTAAATCAGAAAGTGCATTTGTTCATTTGTATTCTTAGATCTCTGATCATCGCTTCTCAAGAGCTTCTTGCTTCGTATTTTTACTTAATGGATGGAACTGTATTCCTCAGAAAAGCTGCTCTGAAGGCTGTTTACTTAATAAGTGAGTTGCCTGACTGAGTCAGAGCTGAGAGAGAAAAGGAGAGAGAAAACACCAGCCAGCTGAAAAGCCAGGAGAAAGCAGCAGAGAAAGATGGTTTTGTAACCCATATCTCCCTTCAGGCTGTTCATGCAATATTGTTTATTTCACATCTGCAAAACTGGGCCTCCCTTTTTTGGAATGACATTTCTCCTGATTTCAAGGTATTTATAGCATGCAGACATTCTGTTTGATTCCCTCTGTATTCCTTATTGACGCAATTATGCTGATCCCCTTGGTATTCAATGTAAGAACAACCTGTGGGTTTCTCTTTGAACATTGGGGAGCTCAGTATCAATAACCTCAACTTTTGATAAGCAATGAGTCTCTCCCCTTCTTGACAGGTCCAGGGTAAAAATAATCAGATTTTCAAAATTATAGAACTAATTCTATTTGTTTTCCATCTTGCTTTGTTTTGCATTTTTTTTTTTTTTTTGTGGATGGCAAGAAGCAGAAGCTAATCTTTTACTAAATAAAAATTGATTCTTGCATAACAGCACTCCTGGAGCTAGGCGTGTTGGAATAAAAAGAAAAGCAAATGTTGAGCCTCATGAACAACAGTAGCATCATATCATTAAATTCATGTCAGCTGAGAGTTTGAAGTAATATTTCAAAGGAACTGAAAGTTTCTAAGAGATCAAGTCCTATTAATGAAAACAATTACATATTTATGTATCATTTGTCTCTAGGAGAAAATTAGAGACACAAGCAATTTCCTAGCAGATATGAGCTGTGAGCTTTTTAAAGATTTTTGGCTAAGAGTACTACACTGCTGTAGCCATGTAACTACCTCTAAAACCCAGACCTAGTGTCATTTCAAAATGGAAGTTTAATGTTTTTTATGGTTTATCCTTCAAACCTTGGATTCTCAGCTTGATAATAAATTTATATGTAATTCTGGTCTGTTCCAAAGACTGCAAGGGAACCCTCATCCTAAAGAGTCAGTCCCACCAATTAGTACCCACTGAGTACACAGCATTTAATTGGTTAAAACAATGTTTGGAGTGACTTGCATCTGTTTTCCAAGCCTGTTTTCCCCTATATACTTTTTGGGTTTTTTTTGGTACCAAGCTAAACAAAGAAACAATAGAATTTTAAATTGTGCTGTCAGCTTGAAAGTCAGTTCCTTAATTTGGGGTGTCTTATTAAATTAGAGGTTAAGATATAAATACAATTCACAGCAAATACTCCATATAGCACATATCTAACACTGTGTACAGGTTAAATGAAAAACAGTAAAAGAAAAACATGGTATGAGTAGTCAGAGCAATTTAAACTATTCAAATGACTAATAATTGTCCTTTTGTTGCGGGGCCATGTGAATTTTCAGTTCTTCACTTCAGGCTCATTGACATTTTATCTGTTTTGTGTGAATTTTTCCATATTCTGTTTTATCCTCAAAAATCTGAGAACAACTGTCTTAGACTGTAGATTAATCATTTAATATATTGCTTTTATTTTACCTGGATTAGTGGAAAAGCCATATTTGCTGAACTGAAGTGTATTAATCAGATCTCAGAGAACATTTTTTTTTCTGCCTGTAGGATCTGCATATTTAAATTTCATTTGCTCTCTGAGAAACCTGTCAAAGTCTTTTATTATATCTTTAACATCCTTTCACTCAAATTAAATATATTCCATTATATCTTCAGTGAAGTAGAAATACTCTGAGACTTGCACAAGTTTTAATTGAACATTTTTAACAGTATATCTAATACCAAAAAATGGTTTAAGTGAAAGATTTTTTTTCTCTTTTTAGTAGTAAAAATAGCTACTGGAATGAAAAATTCTTGATTGTCCAATAGGTTTAATTTAAAAGTTTTCTTCTCACGATGCATGAGTCCAAGACCTCTGAAAATAATTTCAAACTTATATCTCAAATTCCTAAACATTTGGACAGAGCGGCAGATGATGAAAATTAAAACTCTGATGTTTAAATGTTTTATTTAAATTAGGTCCTAAATATGCTACTACTGCATTTAAAAATGAGCATCTGGAGAATGCACCAGGCTTTTTTTTATTGCTCACATGTTTCAGTTTTTACAATCTGATACATGTCTCTCACAGCTGATCATAAGTATTAGGAATCACCAAAAAAAGGATTTTTTAAAAAGCTGAAAAAACTCTGCCCTTCTCTGTCTCATATCTCCTGTGAAATTCTTTAATTAAAATATTTACCAGCAAAGCTACCAAAATCAATATGAAATTATAAATATTTCATACACTCCACACAGGCTTTGAAAAATGTTATTTTCCTTAATATTCTGGGAATATTCATTAGTTTTGAGATAAATATTAATTTCACAAGGCATTCTTACTGTAAGAAAGAGAAAATTATCCAGATAACTGACATATTTCCTATGTAAAGAAAACAACCATCTCAAGATATGCATTTGTTTCAGCACTATATTTGTCATTTGGTGCCCAGTGACAGGACCAGAGGCAACAGGTACAAAACCAAAACACAGGATGCTCCCTCTGGATGATAAGGAAATGCTTTTTAACTGAGAGAGTCACCAAGCACTGGCAGAGTTTGCCCTGAGAGGTCTTGGAATCTTCTTCCCTGGAGATATTCAAAAGTCATCTGGACACAGTCCTGGGCCACAGGTTCCAGGTGGCCCTGCTTGAGCAGGGGGATTGGACCACTTGTCCTCCCAAGGTCCCCTCCAAATGGAGCCACGCTGTGATTCCTTTGGTATGGGATTACATAAAAAAAAAAAGTCATATTTTGTGCCTCCATTCGAACAGTGCAAAAGCAAAATGATCAGAAGTGTCCGTTGATCCTGGATGCAACCATAGAGGAGAAAATTGAAGAAACATAGAAGGGTTCGAGTTGGAAAGCACTTTAAAAATTATCTAGTTCCAAGACAATTGCCATGGGCAGGGATGCCACCCACTGTCCCAGGTTCTCCAAGCCCCATCCAGCCTGGCCTTAAGCACTTCCAGGGATGGGGCAGCCACAGCTTGTATGGGAAGCATTTGTCAGTCTCACCACCCTCACATTAAAGATTTCTTACTAATTTCACACTGATATCCAATCTAAACACAGTCTTTCCATTCAAAGACAACGCTTCTTGTGTTTTGGAAGCTTTCTCTGTATCTTCAGTGTTAAAGAGGATAAATGAAAATTGCATTAAATGAAAGTTCTATTCCCAAGAGTTTTCTTCACCCTGCTGAGGAATACACAGATATTTTGTGGCAGATCCAACTCAGACATAGAAAAACCTGTATCAGAATTCCCCATACGCCTAGATTGCACTTTATTATGGTAATTTTGTAATGCTACTGCTTCAACTTCGCTTTGTCCTTTAATGGAACTCAACATTTTACACTGCGTCATTTTATCTATGACCTCTGCCTTCATACCTTCTTACATCCCTGCAAGCAACTTCCATGTGTTAATTCTTGTAGTGAAATGAGACAGTCCTGCCCCAAAAACACAGGGATGTTGTGGGCTGGAAGGCACAGTGATGTCTCCTGAGCTGCCAAAATGACAAGATTTTAGGGACCTCTCTGTGCTGCATTGAGAGGTGTGTCCAAGAGAGAGCATATTGACAGCATCAATATGGCATCCATCTACCTGAGGCAGAGAGGATAAAAAAAGCCAGGACAGTTGTAATGTAAATCTTCAGCCTAGCTGGCCTCTAGACCTTTGTCTACTAACTGTCTGGCAGGAAGGAATTCATGTGGATTCCATATTTCATGAGTGGGATTCATCTCACTTAACTTTAGGCGTGGAAGTGTGAGTTATCAAAGCCTGTTAGTCACTCAGAAATAACAGGCTGGGTTTTTCTTAAAATAAAGAAATAAAAGGCAATTCCAGAAGACAATTCAAACTAGTGCTTGGGATAGCTGGAATGAATCACACACTGGAAATTCCCATTTCTCTCCATTCACAAGAGGAGGCAGCTGAATGACTGCTCCAGAAGTCTCCATGTGATCTGGGCACCCCTGACTCCCTTCAAAGACAATGGAGCAAAATAGTCTCCTTTTAAATGCAATTCATCCAGCCAAATGCATGCAGATGATTCACAGCCTACACGAGGAGGCTTTTCCTCAATGACTGCTCAGGAGCCTGGGGAGACTCAAAGATCTCTGTGCTGCAAAGTTTCATTTGCTTAATGAATCCCACCAGGACTCCTGTCATGAATTGGGCCCAGAGTTATTGCTTTCTTTCCTTCCTTTTCCAATCACATAGGAAGATTGTGGTTCAGATAAATACGATATCCAGAGTTCCTGGATCCTAAAGGAGCATCTCAACACATTCTGGGTTGTCTTCACTTTGCTTCACTCTTCCTCAAGTCCTGCTGCTGCCATCTGACAGGATTCATTCCTCCCCACTCTGTGACCTTAGGAATAACACACTTTCAGCAGCCATACCCCTTTCCTCTCTAATCCTGTCATTCTGCACGTCCTGACTCCCCTTTCAGCTCCATTGTTCTACCACTCTATATCTCGCTGGCTTAGATTCACTCAGATTTTCTGGCCTATTCCGCTTTGCCCCTGTTGCTGGCTTAAGCAAATTCTTCTTGGTGCTTCTCTCCTATTTCCTTCTCTCCTCTTGCACCACTTGCCATTAAGTCACTGCCTATATCTCAGAGCTCATAATCTAGAAATACTGTGTAGACACAGGAGGTTGAGATTACCCTTGCTTTTATATGCCATGCACCATCCAAATCCGAATTGTCTTTATCTGGGACCACAGAACACCAAAATTTTGGCTTCAGTTAGGACAGGATAGTAGAACTACTAGAATAAGTCCCAAAATGTATGCTAAGAATAAAATTATATAAATTAATAAACCTAAATATAAATAAATAAAACTAAATATGCTGAAAATTGGCTTATTTCTTCCAGAAACAAATTATTGTAGTTATTTTTGCCTCAGACATACAATATATATGTCTGGAAATATTTGAACTACAACTGTCAGATCTCTTTCCTCTGTTATGCACAGAAGAATAATTTGCAGTTCTACATTTTCACTCATAGGTGGCGATAGAAAATTGATATATTATTTACCATGCTTTTGCTTAAAGATGTTCCACAGAGACTAGAGAAAGCATAATGAACTTTGCCAGACATTTAAAGTGATGATTTTTTCTTGTTTTGTGCACTAGGACATTTGTAGAAGGTCATTTTAAATATTCTCTGCACATCAAATATACCATATGTACCTCTCCAGACAAATATGTAGGAAGAAGTAGGAAGAAGTCAGCCTTTGTCTACTTAGCTAGCTCTTTCTTTTTCTTTCTTTCTTTCTTTCTTTCTTTCTTTCTTTCTTTCTTTCTTTCTTTCTTTCTTTCTTTCTTTCTTTCTTTCTTTCTTTCTTTCTTTCTTTCTTTCTTTCTTTCTTTCTTTCTTTCTTTCTTTCTTTCTCTTTCCCTTCCTTCCTTCCTTCCTTCCTTCCTTCCTTCCTTCCTTCCTTCCTTCCTTCCTTCCTTCCTTCCTTCCTTCCTTCCTTCCTTCCTTCCTTCCTTCCTTCCTTCCTTCCTTCCTTCCTTTTTATTTCCTTTTTTGTTCCATTTTGCTTTCACTCCTTCATTTTATTTACTTTTCTTTTTATACAATTTTCCCTATTTGTCTCTCTTTTCTGAATACTCACCCGCCAGCTTTCCCACTTCCTTCCCTTCCTCCTTCTCTCTCTCTCTCTCACCATGTATTTCTCCTTACTTTTTTCCTCCCAACTTCATTCCCTCCCTCTTTTCCCTTTTAGGAAAAGAATCAGCAGTTATTTTAACTGTTTTGTCCCTCTTGAATTCCAAATGAAATGGATCCAAGGGAGCACTCTAGATCTATGTCCTCTGTGTGTGCTCACAGATGCTGGTACCTTTCGCTTTCCCTCATGGATCCAAAAATGTAAATGGTAGTTCCCAGTGACAATACCAATATGTTCACTTTCCTATTCACAGCTGTCAGAATGATGCAATAAAAAAACACCCTGAACTTTATGGTAAATGCCTCAGGGTAAATGTAGCTCACATATGCCATTACAGCATCTCTTTGTTTTGTTCCTTGGAATATAAATGCCTTCATCTTGAAATACCTTCAGATTATCTTCAGCTCAGAAAAGAAAAGGTAAAAAATATCCTTTAAAACAAAATACCTTCAATCTGCGTGCTCTACCTGACAGGTGATCATACTGGAAAATATTCACAGTGCTAAATTAGCATATTTCATCCAGGCTGGAAATCACACCATAAACTTCCTTATGGTCAGAACCCTATTTGGTGACTGAACTTGCCCTCTGGAATAGCCATGTGGCCCACTAGGAAAAATCTGCCTATCACAGCAATGAAATTAAAATGACTTTTTTGGATATATATGTATAGAATACATATAGAATAATTTTAGAATACTAGCTAGAATATTAGATGGACACAGATCTCTTGGCACTTAACTAAGGCATAAAAGTTAGGGCAATAGTTGTATAAATCTCTTTTTTACAGATGATGGATAGAGATTTTAAGAGAGCAAGTCAGACCTGAGCTGGGCTAACTCAAGTTTCCAGCTGATCCAGCAATTACATATGTCCAAATAAAGCAAAAATGCATCAAGATTTACATTTCACAAGCATAAACTTGTAATAGGCAAAGCATCTTTCAGCCATTCCCACTGTTCCACTTCCTACATTAATTTTAAGAATCAATCTTCCTGTTGCTAAACCAGAAGAAATCTGACAGACAAGTTACTTTGGAATCGCGTTTCCCACTGTGAACAACACTGGAAGTTTTATAATGAGGAGGCCCTAATAGACTCAATCAAAGCCTTGAAGAAAATTTTCTTCCTGTCTTGGCACTGAGGGCTGAGTTGATCTTATAAACTTTGTCCTCAAATGTACACTAAAACCGTTCTGTGGAAGGTTTTGTTTTGGTTTTGTTTCTTTCTTCCCGTAAAAAATATTGCGTGATTCAATTTTCAGAGCATGAACGAGATGATAAGAAAATATTCCTAGGTTGGACTTTTGCTCTCCTGTGTCTCCTGGAAACAATCCCAGGCTCCAGTAAGGGAGTTCTCTCAGCCCTTGGTGGCTACCTCTTGCCCACTCCAGCTGTTCTTTGCTCCTCAACCAGTTCTCAGACCAATTTTACGGCAGCTTAGTAATTTTGTGACTGTTTTGATATGATCTGCAATCACTTTTTTTTGCAAGAGCTCATGGGAAGTCTATTTATGTGAATCTTGGTGTGGAGTATCAACTCCAAGACAAAACAAAACTCTGCTGGAGAAGCAGACAATACACAAATACCTACCTACAAAAAAATGTGCATAAACTCTGCTCTCACTGGAGCTCATCAACACAGTCCAGCTGCTTCTTGTTTACAGTGAGGGCAACGTTTTCCCTTACTGGAATAAATATGTCCAGTCTTTTGTAACAAACATGAGAGCTCCCAAGAGCTCTTTCAACAAATATTGAGAAAGTTATGGCACGATGAGAAGTAAAGCTAGAATGAAGAAATGAGTCTGAGGTGGGGTTCAGCTCCACTCTTAAGTCCAAGGCTGATACTTTGATTTCTGGTTTAAAAGCATCTCTAGGAAAAGCTGTGCTGTTCTGGAGATTGAGCTGAGACCATAATTAGCAATATTTTTTGCTCAGCTATCATATTCATCTTTCAAACTTATGAATGTACAGATAATGAAAGTCTTAAGTGAACTCATTATTCACTTATTAATATTAATGTATTACTTCAGCAAACAACTCTTATCAGTGTTTTGTCAAAATAAGGAATGGTGAATATTAATATAATATAAATGATCTATAATTTTGGCCATGCTACTTTCCAGCTATGAGTAGAAGGAAAAAAATGTCTGAAAAGGGGAGGACAAAGATAGAATGAGTTCAGTATAGAAATTATGAAATTTTAAGCACCGTTTTCTAATTCCTCCCCCACTTCCAATCCTTTGTTCTTTTTCTTTTGTGTTTCCTCAATTCTCTGGTTTAGAACTAGGAAAAATCTGGGTAAAAAAAGTTCACTTTTCTCAGAACTTTTACAATTTTTTCCTAAATTCTCAGGAAAAGCAACATTTTTTAGTAACAAGTAAAAATAAACTGTCCTCAAAAAATTTAAATTCTTGACTAAAAAATATCCCTTGGGAGAGAAATTTTGGCTTTCTTTCACACTCATGGGCTTCAGATCACTGGAATATCAGAGTAAAATGAATGTGTAACAGAGATGAAGGTCTAAAAATTTAAATTTTCATTCATATATTGCTTAGTATTGAGGAAGTCTTTTGAGGACTTTTCAACTTTTTATTTAGTTCTAAAGAAACCACTTATTTTTGTTAAAATTACACATTTTCTTCAGAATCTCCTTCGCTGCAGTATTTTTCATTTTTAAGATATGGTGTTAAAGGAACAGCATAAATGTCACCTTTCAAGGTCTGCAGAAATTTCAATGGAGCTGAAAGAATCCTATTTGTAAGCTTCTTCCAGTTTGGATTTTTTGGTGACACTATCATCTCTCAGAGATCTTCAGTCCTTGTTCTGAGATAAAGGAGATGAGGCCATTCCTCTGCAGCTGTAATCACAAAGGTCCAGATCACAATACTGCCATACCTCAAGATTCCATCCTCAGTGCCATAACATTTTTCTGTTTTATTTGGGTTTTGTTTGTTTGTGGGGTTTTTTTGGTGTTTGTTTTTTTTTTTTTGTTTTTGTTTTTTTTTTTTAATAATCTTCTGGTTCTCAGTTTTATTTCCAGAAAACTAAGTTTCTTGATCCTTTGGAATAAAATTTCCTCTTGGAAAATATGAGTTTTTGGAGTCTCAACATGTTAAAAATGAGCTAAAATGTCCCACACAAGTTATGTTTAAGATATTTTTAATCTTTAGGCAATCTTTCAGTGATCCTGAGCTTCTGACCTTCCTTTAGATGTGAACAGGTGCTCAAGGAAGTTATGTTATTAATATCAATATGTCCAACATTTTTCTTCAATAAAAACCCTTTAATAGAATTTTGATAATGTGAATAACCTTCTGTTAAGATAAGAGGAAAAAAATTAAAAAACTAGCCCAAAGATCTGTTTATCTCATGTTCAATTAGAAAATGTCTTTTCAAGGAAGGATTTTCTTACCTCAGCTATAAAATAGGCCCAGATTTACCACTAGGAAAGTTCCCTTTGGGGATTTTCTTTGCTTCATTTTCACCCTGCAAATTGCTTTCAGATTTTTTGCTTGGCTTTGAAAAGATGAATGTCCAAAAATCTATATGCTTTAGGATGCAGACTGTCAGAGAAATTAAAAAAAGAAAATGAAAAAGAAAAAGAAAAAGGAAAAGAAAAAGAAAAAGAAAAAGAAAAAGAAAAAGAAAAAGAAAAAGAAAAAGAAAAAGAAAAAGAAAAAGAGGAAAAATGTTGATCAGTGAAAATAACTCAGGGAAATGTTTGAATTTTAGGTTAGATTCCTGGCTGATAATTAAATGACAATACATTTAAATGATTCTTGAGTTTCTAAAGAATCAGCTCTTAATTAGATGTCAATGCCTTGATGTTTTTTGTGAATTTGAACCCACAGCAGCTTATTCTGCTTTTTAAAATCCCTGCCAGCATTCACTGTTTATTGGAATCTGATGGAAGCCAATGGAAAAGCCATAAGAGGGTTTTTAAGCTAAGCACGGGTACCTTTACCCTGCTCAAAGGGTGCTGGGCTTTCAAGGATCTTGATTGTGTCCCACTCACACACTGTAAAGTGACCATTAGTCACCTAAAAAGAAATCTCAAGCTGTGCCTGCTCCTGAAGACAGAGATGCCCTGCTTTTGCTGTAGGAATTGGTCAATGATTGAATTTATCATGAAGTAGCAGAGGAAGGGCTCCTGTAATAAAAGGCTGAAATTAAGCAACAATCTCGAGGTCTGCATCTCATCTTGTTTTTCCCTTGGTAACACATTTATTGAAACACAAAACTCTGCAGGGTGGAGAGTGCACTTTTGCAAATGTCCTGGCCTTTCCAAATTGAGTAAAAGTGTGCAAATTCTAGAAGTGATTAAGCACCTGCAATAACCACTAGAACCAAAGGAACCTGTGGGTGTTCAGCATTTGTTTTAAAACTTCAGTTCCATTTAAGTTTCAGTCGTGTAAGAGCTATTTGAGGCACCAAGAAGGAGACTTTTAAATGCACCTATACTATATGTAGGAACAGAACACCACCACAGAAGCTGGTGTGATCTGTGTTTCTAAATCTCTGGCTAGATTACACTAAAACTTAAAAAAAAAATCTGTTAAAACCAATCCTCCAAAACACCTGTAAGCTTTACTTACAGTTAATCAAAGAAAGGTGGTGATTAGATGCAGAAAATCCAGAGAATGAGGGGGCTGCTAAAAAGATTATGGCAAAAACACAGAAAAATAGATTTCATGTCTCCAGCAAGAAGTCAGTGCACCACTTTGCTAAAGGGGCAGAGAGACAAAGGGAGCTGAAAGTGTGACCAGCATGAGGAAAAGAGAACCTGGAGGCCTTCATAAAATGTGTCACAATTAGAGATCAGCAAATGTAAATGATAACTTTATTTCTGGGTTGCAGCAGAGATTTCACCTGATCACGTTCAGTGCAGCTCCCAGTCCTGTTTATGTCTAATTAAAAGACACTAATTTAAATACATTGTAGTTGATTTATACCAGATAGGGTCAATCACAGCTGCTGAAACCATTTTTTTGCAATTTAGCCTACAGCAAAATGTTAGAATTCATGCTCCCAGCATTCTTGCAGTCGGGGATATCTTGGGTTGCTGTTATGTCAACATGATGAAAGTGTTACAGATTTGTATTTAATACTATAAAGTAGCTCTAAAAAGACAATGATTTAACAGGAGGGGATACATTCATATTAGTAGTACAGTGACAAAATGGTTAAGAAACAAGACATGCAACATAAGGAGCAAACAATATATTTTTATAAAGAACACAAGAATTTTTAAAATGTTCCAAGCTCTGGAACCTCGTCAAGCTGAATTAGAGTCAATAAACCTTTATTTCCTAACAAAGGGAAATGTAAGAAAGCAGAAATTGTGACAATAGTTTTAAAAAAAAGGTTTTTAGCTGGAGGTAGAAAAGCCGAAAAGTAGTGGAAAAGCTGCTCTGAGGAATGGAGTTGGGTGTGAAATGGTGTCAAAGACACACTGGAAAGACACCACTAGAAACCAATGCATGGTGATCCCAGGAGACTATAGCTGTGACCCAGATTGTTAAAATGAGAAGGGAATTAGGCACAGATATTCTGCTGAAATTCAATTTTATCTGAGTTTACCTTCTTTTCATTAGGGGTCTGCTAGTTATTGCTTTTTCTGTTTACCTCTTTTCAGAAAAACCCACAATGTTTGAGTTGATTTGAACTGAGATACTTTTTTTCCCCGTGTTAAAAGTCAAATAAAGGTTTGCCTCATCTAGAAACACAGCTTTTTCCTTTTAAAATAAAGTTGTGAGTCAGAAATGTGAGAGTATTTGAGTCTTGTTTTTCACTTGCAAGCACAGGATATTAGATGTTAAAATTCACTTTTCTTCTTCTCTGCTCTGAATCATCCTGTCCATCCAGTTAGGGGAAGGTCCATCCGTGCAGCTGAGTGTGCTGAAATCACCTCTTCTCAAGAGCTTGTTGCTTTCCTCCACTTGCATGAATGGCATTTTCAATTGGCTACAGAAAAAGAGACTTCCATCACACTACTGATTGGATTGTCCAAGAGGAAGTCAAATCTATGTCACACATCTCATACTAATTCATGCTTAACTGTTTTGTGCACAGAAAATCAATATCAGTATTTAAATATCAGCCCCCTCTGGTCAAAATAAGTGGTCATTCCAAGAAATCTTTTTAATCAGAGGAGGATTTCAGAGTGCCTGATTCTCTGGGTCAATGTCTTCCATCCAGATGAGGTGAGACTGCACCATCCACTGTGCAGTGTTCTAAGGTAACTAATTTTGGGATTTACAAAGAGCAGAGAGTTCAGAAGTAAAAATGAAAAGGAGAGTCTTAGCCACCTCAGAAGAAAGTAGGAGATCATCTAAGTTGTGGGGAACTTGACTTCAAGGCCAGTATAGGTTTGTGGATCCATAACTTGCGGATCATAAGCTTTGCCAGAAAAGGTTTAAGCTGCACGTTAGGAAGAATTTCTTCCCAGAAAGGATGGTTAAGCATTGGAATGGGCTGCCCAGGGAGGTGGTGGAGTCACCATCCCTGGAGCTGTTCGAGGAAACAGAGAGTGCCTGGATGTGGCACTCTGGGTAACAAAGCGATGATCAATCATAGGTTGGACTCCATTTTCTCAGAGGTCTCTTCCAACCTAATTGATTCTGTGTGAAAAAACCACTTCTTATTGCCAATCTGACCCTAAGGCACACCAGATGGAGTATTCTGAGCAATCTCACATATTGAGATGATGAAACATGGAAGTTTTCCTGCAGGTGTCTAAGCTCCTGGTATAGTTAAAGAACATATATTGAAAATTCAATGGATTCTAGTACTTCATTATTTTGCTCAAATGAATGTGTCAATTGCCATTTGAGGTTCCTTTATGGACCCCTCTTGGGTTTCCCCTGCATAGGGTTTATGTCTCCTAAAAGGATCTTGTGTTTATGTCTCCTACAAGGATCGTGTCATGTTTGTCCAAGCTATGTACAGGTTACAAATCCTCTAGGATGTCTCCATGACTGGAAACAGTGATATTTGTGGTGTTCAGATTATCAGCTCACCCTGAATCAGTTATCTAGGACAGCATCCAGTTGCCTAAATACAGTCTTGTATAATTTTAGATACCCAGAAGTATCTTGCTTGGCCTCTAGCTTCTGCTTCACAGTGATGTCACCTCCCATAAATCCTATTTTATATTTTCCAGTCCAGTAGGAATGCCTTAGGCATAATGCCCCAGATATTTAAGTTTCAGAAAGCCTAAAGTTGAATTCTACTCTTCAAGAGCAGTTTTCTGCATAAAATGATTGTCAGCTGTACCTATCAGGAGATTAATTACTCAGTCACATATGGATACTTAAATATATGTTATTTAATCTTGAATGGGATCCTGCTCTAGGAATCATTATGGATCATTAAAATTCTATATGTTAACCTCAAGCATGCTGGCTACCAGAAAAAAAGTCACCTTCATTCCCATTTCCAGCAAAGCTCTTGTTAGAGACATCTTGTTCTCACTGAAGAATGTAGAAATTGAAGTATAATGACTAAAACAGGTTTATATAGACCATATAGTTAATTTTTTAGCAACAGAACTGGGTATATATTGCAGACCAAGAGAAACTTGTAGATGAAGTGTCACTGAAGCTCATTCCTGGTGATGGGAAACCAATCTTTGGTAGCAAACTGTTTATAAGACCTGCATCTTTGCCACTTATCTTAGTGCAAAGCTTCTTGCTAATAACATATAAAGTAAAACATACTTGAAGGAGAAAATGTGCACTTGCTGTGGAATGTCAAATAGTTGGATTTTGCTCATCACCCAATTTTAATGGGAAACTCCTTTGCCTTTTTCAATTTCCATTATATTGAAATTGTTAGAAATGTTCAATTAAAGGAGTGGACTTGATTTCTCCTGAGCCAGTACTGCTGACATCCAATGCATCTAAAACATCCAGTGCATCATTCTCAGGTAGATGTTTTCCCTCTCCTTTCAATATACTCAGCAAAAAGTGAAGAAAATATTTTTGAATCCATTGTTGGTTCTATACAGCCATTCATCAGTGTCAAATGTTCCATTACAATTCAAGCTGATGGAGAAAACCGCCAAAGTCCACTCTAAAATTGTAAATCAAAGCCATCATTTTGAGGTCAGGTCAGCACTGGAAGCATTGACCAGCTCAGGTATCTGTGTCCCCCTCCTCCTTAGAGAACTAAGGGCAAACAACTGTACTCCTCATTCAGAAATTTTAAACTTGAGACAATATCACATGAAAGATCAGGTCCAACAACTTCACATTGATTTTTTTGACTTAAAGACTATTGTTATAGTCAATCTAAAATTAGATCCTAGTCACTCAAGGAACAGGACATCTTTCTTTAAAATAACCTTTTTTAAACCAGATATTTGACATTTAGTAGCAGGAGCAAAACTGGAAAAATGAAACATTTCTCTGCATATGCTTTCTTTTCTCTATAGGAGATAAGAAGACAAAAGCACCCTGATCCTAAACAAAAGAAAATCGGAAGTAAACTTGGATGGAATAGAATGTATTCTATTTGGACTTGGATTGAAATAGGTAAGAGAGTTTGAATATGAAGGAAATATGTGGTCTTGGAACAAATTAAGAAAGAGGACATTATTGGAAGAAAGATGTAAGTATCTTTCAAAGGGAGCTTTGTAATATTTGGAAGAATAAAAGAATCATTCAATACTTAACTAAAATGGATTGAGATTCCAGTCCTTTTGGGGCTTGTCTATCTCTAGCCTTAGTTACTGTGAAATTCCTTGACAACAGTAATAAAGCATTTACACTGCGAGTCTTGACTTTTGCCCACCTGAAAGATTCTTCTTCTATTGACTTAGAAAGCTTTGGGGGCAAAAATTGTGTGAAGCAATGAGGCCATTCAATATTAGACAAAAGGATAAAGCATACAATACTGGAGACATATTTTCTTTTTCCCTATGAAATGTTTCATGTGAAAACTGCTTCTTTCAACACGGCAGACCTTGTGGGAAATGACCTGTACACTGGATAAGTTGACAGGCACAGTAGGGGATTTCATTACACCTCAGAATTTGACTGGCACAACCAGCTCTCTCTGGCTCTCAATAACCCCTGGCAAGTGCTTGGAATTGAATCTGTAAATGTTAATCAATATTTCAGGCCTATTAAATAAAAGAAGGTATTGTGGAAATCAAAGTGCTAACGGCTAGCATGATGCCCTACACTGACTTCCAGGCCATCAAAAACCTTGTAGGGAGCAAAAGAGCAAATATTTTAATAAAACAATTACCTCTACAATTTCAAACCTGCAGAAGAATTTCACATCTCCAACCCTATTGCACTAACTTGATTTTCATTTCAAACAGGTCAGTGAACAGGAGCAACTCAATACAGATATTTAATGAGCCTTTAAGGTGCTATCCTAAATCTCGGGAAAGTAAAAGCCCACCATGTGTTTAAAACATCTGCAAGCACATCCATTTCTTCTCAAAGATGAAATGGGGCAGAACTGTACCCAAAGCCTAAGGGAGTTTCACCATGGATTTCAGTGGATGGAGGCCCTGAGTGAAATTCATGGGTGGGACTGATTTAACACAGCTGCAGACAGCCACACCATAGGCAGCTGGAGATGTGCTGGTCACCTGAGGCTCACTTGGGAGAGAAATGAGAACTTCTGGCGTGCAATTTATTTCATGCTAAAGCCAATGTCTAAAATAGGTCAAATGAATCGTGCCTTAAAGCCCTCTGGTCTCTGAAGTGATTATGGAGAGAGCCACAGGTAGCCAAAGCAACTGAGCAGTAGTATCCAAAGTCAGAGGAGATGAATCACCACATTCCTGTGTATCTTGTGGTACATGGACAAAACCAGACTGCAAAAGGCAAGTGAAATCGTGCCACCCTCAGGCAAGGGTGTAAAAGGGTATCCAGGAAAAAAAAAAAAAGGTCAATAATTTCAGGATTTTAAAGTACTTCCCAGTGGTGAACTTTGAAATGGGTCAATAGGAGTATATGAATGTGTCAGAAAGACCCACTGAGAGAAAAATTAACTGTAATTTCTTCTTTCCTCTACAAAATGAAACAAAAAATCAGGCACAAAGTGGTAACTTGCTGCAGAATGAAGTAGCAAGTCTTGGTTTCTTCAAAGTCCTGATAGATGTGGTAGCTGGACACTGATACGGACAAGACTAAATAATGCTTGTCAACTCTGTAATCATATCCTGCTTCTCAGATGAGAAGCAGCCTCTAATTTCTTTCCTTTGCCTTCAAGAATTTCAGGAGAACCAGGTACTATGACCAATCAGCAAGGCCAGATATAACTAATTGCAAGTTTGCCAGTTGTTACTGAACAAAGTGTTTCCTGCAAAAGTGAACTCCCACTTCTTGGCAAGGCAATCACCATGCAGTGTTAAGAAAACAAGTAGAGAAATTTTCAAATTCTTTAACATTTAGCTTGAAATTTAAAAAAAATGCCACTGGCAAATTTAAGATGATGATGTATCCATCTCATTCTGACCAGTGAAGATAAGAGAATTTTAACATTCCTTTACTACTGTTGTATTGAAGGGGGAAAAAAATTTAAAAAGCTAAAAAAAAAAGAAAAAAAAGAAAAGGAAATAAGACTGCTACTCATTTACTAAGATGCCCTGAGAAAAGTAAAAGTAAAGAAACTGGTGATGGATGAACAGTTGGTGTAATTGATGGATACCTGTGCTATTCTGTGTCTGTAAAGAATCCCTGTGTAAACTGGGTAAGGATTTTATTGGTTCATTACATAGAGCTAAAATCCTCATAGACAGGACCTACTTTTCAAAAACCAAGTTTTTAAGTTGAATTTGATGGTAGGTTGTGTTCTCTTCCTGGGAGTGGTTATTTTGAGTTTTGAATGAGTTTTTGGATGTTTTTGGAAGGTGAAGAAGAAATAGTAGAACTTCCTCAAAAGAGTCACAAAAACTCTGCAGCTGTGGAAAACTTAGTTCCTTGCAAGAATGGGCAGAACTCTGCAGGGTGGCTGCTGTTCCCAGGAGACCTTCTAAGCTCCTGCCCGTGAGCCTGCAGACATCCAAAGGCACAGAAGGAGGCAGAGGACCATTCCTCCCTGTCAGAGCCTCAGCCTCTGACACTCCTGGTGAAACTAGCCCTAATTTTTTTTTTCATTTCATTTTCATGTTTTCTCTCTTGTTCAATGAAGCACCTGTTATTTAGAGCTCTCATCAGTCTGCTCGCAATCTAATGAGACTGCAGAAAGTTTGCCTGCAAACTCCCCCTCCTTCTGTCAACTTGATTGTCTGGGGATGCCTTGTGAAGCTATTCATGCTCTGTCACCACCTCCTGCTTCCTCACCTTCTTTCCCCTCTCCGTAGCTGAGGCATGTGCTTGCCTGTCATCTCTCCTCATGTCATTCCTGCTGGGTTGTGTAAGATACAAAAGCTACAAAAGTACATTTAATTTACTAGTGTTGTAACATGGGCCTTCCTTCACAGTGTTTCAACTATCCCCACTGTAATTTGAGGATCTGTCAAATTTTCACAATGACAGAGCAAGTTCTCCCAGCGGTGCTCCGGTTTTCCTTTCTCTTCAGGTCTGGCTGAAAAATAGGAAGTCTGGAAAAGGTAGCTTTAAACCCCAATAAACAAGGGAGGGTTTTGAGGCTGTGCAATCAGGATAGATCACACAGCTCAGAGAATTCAGAGAATATTCCTTCAAGAGGACTGAGCCACTGATGGTGCCATATGTGAAACTGCTTCATGGGGATCAACATAAAATGTTCTCTCAGGAAAGCTGTTGCTGAAAGTGCCATGAGAATGGTTACTGAAAAGTTTACTGTATGAAAGGTGACTGATGCATTGACAGGCATGCAGCAAGTTGTAGAATCACAGGATGATTTGGGTTGGAAAGAACCCTAAAAATCACCTTGTTCCACCCCCCTCCCATTGGCTGTGAAACCTTCCACTAGACAGGTTGCTCAGAGGTCTCTCCAAGCTGGACTTGAACATTTCCAGGAGTGGGGCATCCACAATGTCTCAGGGCAACATGTTCAGTGTCATGGATTTGGGGATCAGCCTTAGAGACTGGAGATGGTGTCTATGAACTACTCCTGTGAGGGGAGTCCAGCACTGACATGCTGGCTGTGGGGAAGATCTTACTTACTGACCTCTCTCAAACCCACAAGCCCACAAAAGCTCTCATTGGTGCATTGTTCCTCATGGAATTTGGAAAGATCTGCCATGTGAATGTAAGATCCATTATAAATGAGAGGAGGCAGTAAAGTTTTCATGGATCTGAGATGAACATTTTAGAGAAAACAGTAAATGACTGGTAGTGTTGTCATCAAAGCATTAAGGCTCGAAGAACCCACTATTAAAACCATAATAATGATAATTAACTCATGTTATTAAGCCATCAAATGCTGTTGCAGCCCAAAAAAAGCCATTCTTTCAGCATGCTGCATGCAGCAGCAATATTCCTCTGTAAACCATTCCTAGCTCTGATCCCTCAGCTCTTCCTGCCTGACTAGAATCCTGTTCCTGCTTTCTTCCACCTATCTCTTCTTGCACCTAGGCCTTCTTGCTTGTCCCAAGCTTACCTTCAACCTGGTGCCTGACCTAAATTAAGACACTGGCATCCAAATCTGTCTTTCTTCTCTCTCCTCTTGCTGTTAACTGCAAAACTGAGAATGTGTAAAGTTAGTATTTTTATTTCTCTTAAACTCTGGGTTCACAAATTTCTAATTTGAGTTACTCAGGGAGGTCTGACATGGTCTGAGTACTCCTACAGGAGCAGAATTGTCTGGCCAAGTGAGGTTGAAGTACCTAACCTAAGGTTCATGGACTGGGGAGAGAACTGGATGGAGAAGTGCTCTTTACAGAATGTAGGTTTTACTCTTGGATAATTTGTCTTCAAGCACACGGGAAGATAAGCATAGTTGTAAAATGGGTGAAGTGGTAAATAGTGCAGAAATGATGCCAAATTCCATGGGATACACTTGGCCTGGCAGTCTCCATCCCTCCTGAGTTTCATTTGTGCACAAGGAGAACATCCTCCTCTCTTCATGACTCAGAACTGTTGAAAGAAGAACTTTGTGATACAGATACCACACTCGTTGTTGCCAGGGATGCCTGTGGGACACAAATTGTAAGATTAAAATGTGCATGCAGCATTTAACTGGAGGTTTGTTTATACAAGCATTTGGTTTTAAATTTTGATTCCTTCATACCAACATGGAATAAGACCTCCAAGGTGACAGCAACAGCCAAGTGACACTGAGATGAGTTTAGGTGAAGATCAGGTTTGTGTGAAGGGTGGGGTTATGGCTGAAAAAAATCTGGGTTTTTTTGGGGTTTTTTGGGGGTTTTTTGGGGGTTTTTTTGTAGCTGTAGAATTTTTACACAATGCAATGTTTATGGAGAAGGTCTGATGCTGTGTCCGTTCCTGATTTCTCCATAACTCTGTCATGTTTGATTTTGGGATGGATCTTGGTACAAAGTCAATGTTAACCTGTCCAAAAGTGACTGCATAAAAGGCTTCTTCTATATTTAGAATTTATAAAACTTTCTGCTTTTTCAGGATGGTCTATAAAAATGAAGGCTGGAAGGAAGAGGGGGCAAATCAGGCAGCTCTGTCCATGTTTCAGCAAGGAACATGGAGAGATGGTAGAAGGAACTCTCTGAACCGGTTTCCCATGAAAGATTCCAAAAATATTTCCAAAGATTTAGTGGTTGTATCTGTCCTCTATTTGACTCTACATTGACATATATGACTCTAAAGGATAGCTCTTTTTGTATTTACATGTCTAGTATCATTTGGGTTTTTTTGATCAATTATTCTTGGCTTTTCCTCACAGATCTCACACAGACCCCATCAAAAACAAACAAAAAATCTGCCTACATTTTTTAGCAGTTTGAATCCTACCATTTTCAGATCAACTAAATCACATTTTGGTGACCAAAATTTCAGCAGGAAATGAATCAAAAAAATCTAATTGATACTCGGAGTACCTCCTTTTTCAAGACTCTGAAAAAATTGCTCCAAGGTCTGTTCTTGGCTACCTCCAGGCCTTTCTCTGTTATTTGGCTTGATCAAAAAGACTTTATAAAAGTGGTAATTTGGGACAGGTTCCCATCCTATTGATACCCACTGAGAGGCAACGAGATTTAAAGTGTCAAGTAAATAATTGTAAGATATTTCCTTGTTTGTAATTTAATACAAATATAAAGGAGGGTATATAGCCACGAAATACAATTCTATTGCTACAAAAGATCCATGATCCATGATCCAAGAAATATGATACTCAGAATAATTGTATGTAATCCACTTTAAAATGTTGAATATTGGGACATGAACTAGGACTTTATGGATTTAGAGCAGGTCATTAAGGAGTTATTTCATCATTAAAGCCATAAGCTTCCTTTCCTTAGAAAAAACAGATTTTAAAATTATTTTTTGCTTCAGAAGGCTGCTGAGTGAAACTCATATAATGACATCAACTGTCAAACTTATCATGTATCAATTATATTAACACCTTCTTTTGAAGTTTCAAGCATGTAAAATGCAATTTACTATAAAAGATTTCAACACCTACTGAAAAGAATTCAAGAGTAGAGAAATGCTGCATGTCAGCATGAGCTTTGGAGAATTCAGGCAGTTTCTCTGCTCCAGCTTAGGAAACTTGTATGCAGGGGAAATTGGAAGTATCCTTCAAGATCAAGAACAGAAAAGTGAGGAAAAATATCTCTCTTTATTCAGGAGGTTTGGAAATGTTCAAATGTTCTAACACAGATGATGATCTGAGAGATCAGCAAAGCAGGTCATTTAGCATAAAACCAGCCTCAACTAAAATTTAGTAAAAACTCCTTGTTTATATGTGGTTCTAATGCAATTCCACTGTATGAATGATGGCCCTTCTCTTCCTTTTTCTCCCCCTAAACACACACACAAAAAAATTCTGCTGAAATTAATGTAAATCTGTCTTGCAAAACTTGCACATACTGAGGGAAATAGAATTTAGGGTTTTCTCCTGGTTTTTGAAAGTAAACCTTTTTGAATAGTTTTCTTCTCTGGAGCTAATATGTGAGGTCTTGTAAACACAAAAACTTCTCCATTTCAACTATGATATTTCTATATCATTGAACATCATACTTGAAATGGTTACACTCTCAGGATGTCTGGTTGCCCCATCCTTGGCAATGTTCAAGACCAGGCTGGATGAGTCTTGGAGTAACCTGATCTGGTGGAAGGTGTCCCTGCCCATGGAAGGGGTTTGGAGCTAGGTGGTTTTTAAGGTCCCAATGATGTTATGTTATTAGGTTTGTATTTATGTTTAAGTTATTAAAGCTTATTCATATATCTGGAAAAAGCTGTGCCAGTGTTTTAGTTTCATACCAATATATCTGATATCAAACACAGTCATAGCAATGTTGTCATAAACATGGCAAATTTTCTGATTTCCATGTTTTAATAGTTAGGGCCTTCCTTATCTGAAATCAGCTTCTGAGCACAAATCAATAGTCATAATAGATCCTACTTGGATAGTTCAAATGATACTTATCAAGATTTCTTTTCTTTACCTCCATTGTATTTCAAAGCCTTAAATTATCCCACATGAATATGCTTCTCCATCTGCAGCTGCCAGTCATTTTCTCTTAGGCAAGAATTTTGTGTTCTTCCATTTCTAGATAGTTGACAGAGAAGTCTGGTTTTCAGGGAGCTGGAAATGTTTAGTATTATAAGGTCTCCTTTCAGATTAATTCCAAGTGGGACATCTAAAAACTCACAAAGGTATTCAAATCCCAGAGCAATTTTGGAAATCTTAGCAATGTGCTTTCAACAACAAATGGCACGAATCTTGTTTTAGAGAGCCTTCTTCCAATTGCTTCTACCTGGAAGTCATGATTTTAAAGTGAAAGCTCTTTGAAAGCTATTCTTCTCCTCCCCAGGTACAAATGAGCTATTTATTTATGACTGAAGAAGTGTTTTCCTGTTCAGCTATCTATTTTTTTTTTTTTTTATAGCTAAGTTATAAATAACTATTGTAACAAAGCCTTAGGCTTCTGAGCTCCAGATAAGGCTGAATGCACTTCATGAGAAGCAGAACATCTTTGGACAAAATGCCTAGAATGAGAACAACAAAGACAAGAGGATTATGTAATGTGAACACAAACAAGCCTCTCCCCCCCCTTCAAACTGCTGTCCATTGAATTCTGCACCACGCACAAAGCACAGCGTGCATTCAAACGAAGCTCTAATGTGTCATTGTCACTACCTTGTGCTGCATTATTTACTGCGGAAGATTTCTGTGGGGAGAATTTCACAGCTGAGCAAGATCTTGCTCCATTGTGAGTAAATGTAAAGTAATTTTTGTTTCCAAAGAGCAAGGAGAATAAAATCAAGAGACAAACATTTTCCCTGTCTAATTATGCTCATGTTTTCCCCACGTGCACCCTTTTCCACAGTTCTTCAAATTCAGGAGATCAAGATTAAGACTGCTGAACTGATAAAGGTAAAGTTTGCCTCTATGTAAAGCCATGATTTTATACTTCTAAAAAAGCATTCAGTTCTTTATAAATAATAGATACACTTGAGCTCTCAACATAATCCTGTGGTCTGGGGACTTGAAGTAATTCATACTGAAAAACAAATCAACCCCCTCCCCCTTAAAAATCTGTCTTTTATTGTAAATGTGTTCCCATAGATTGGAAGACTTTCTCTAAATAACAAATTCTAACCATGTTTCTGTATATTTGCCTCTAAATTTATCAAATAAGTGTGTATCTAGGCCTTCAGTAAATGATAGATCATCTCAGAAGTTGCATGAGTACCATGGCTAGTAGGAAGAAGCATGAAACCATTTTTGTTACTTTGAAACCAGCGGAAAAGGATAAATTATTTTGTCTTTGTTTTCACTGAGCCTTGACACAAAAGAGTTTTAGATAATTGATGAACTAACCAGTTGCAAGAGCTTTTGCCACCCTCAGATGACCATATAAATTAGGGAATGCAATAGATACAGTTATGATTTTGAATAGATGACAAACAGAAAAGACAGGAATTAATGTAATTTCTCATAGAGACTTTCTCTGTTATGATCCTTCCTGGCTTTGTTGCCTCTCCTAATCTGCATTGCAGTGGTATTTTCATTGGAAAACAACCTTTTCTCTACAATGCTGTGCCTGATTTTTGGCATTCAGAAAAAATCTCAATAGAAAATGCATAGTGAATTTAGAGGCATGCAGTACTGGGAAGGAGATATGATGATTTTGAATTACAGGCAGAAAAATTCCTCTTTAAGATCATTACAGAGGGCTTAATCCTTTCCTGTAGACGTATGCCTATTTAGTCTGTATGGAAAAGTAGTAATTTACTAAGGTTAAGACTTTGGAGAATGTGAGTATAATGGATACCTTTAACAACACTTGTAAGGGACCTGGTGAACCCTCAAAGTGCCTGCAATGCGTGGCTGACTCATTCAGAGCTCAGGAAGATGCTCAGGACAGGAGCCATTTAGCAGCATGGTCAGAGCTGAGAGAAGTATATTACAAACTCCAGCTACAGTAGGATGTTCTGGGACATGATCCAGGCACAATTGCAAATTCTAGGAGGGAAAGTAAGATCTGTCAGGTATGTATCTTTAGCTCAAAAGTTTAATAACTTGATCATTACCTTTCTATGCTTTGGGGCTGCCTTTGCACTGGCTGCTGGGCCCAGTGTTGGTGCACTTTTGCTGAACCTGAGCTGGCTAAATGACAAAAATCTCTTTAACCTAAAATCACAAGAGCAATAACCTGTACTGGTATGATAATATTATGATAAATGCACTTTTGAAAAGGTTGTAGTCTCAGGTGATTTAATCTCTGGCTTTTCTTTTCCCCATCTAGGCTGGTTTGTAGGGCATCCACGATTGTGTTTTCCAGGCTTTTTCACCAGGGAAATAAAAGACAGAATTCTGACAGCACATACTCAAAGCACGGTGCAGACATTAATTAACAAGCGAGAGAAAGTGGTGAAAAGTTTCAGTGCTTCTGTCTTGCCTTGAAAACCTGAGCAGAATGGCCCAAGCTTCTATGGAGTAGCCAACTATAAATGCCAACCGGGAACAGCATGACAGTGCTCAGACTCCAAGTCTGCAGTCAAACTGTCAGTGGCATCTAATTAGCAGAGTTCTAGATCAAGAATAAAATGTGTTTGACTCTTTATAAATATGATGTGTAAAAATGTTACATAATGACATGCTGCTGCTCTACATCCCCCTTAATGTTTTGACAAGGGGCGTCAAGTAGTGAAAAAACTGCAAAGTGCCAAAGTATTTCAGCTACTGCATGTTAGTGGCTGAATTCTCCATTTCAATTTCTTATGTGCCAGGGTCCAGAAATGGGCCAGGCTCTGGGGATAGGTGAAGGTTGTTCAGTTTAATGAGCTGTTAGATTTTTTATTTTTTTAACAGAAATTGGAATATGTATAACATGTTAGAGAGTAGACTTCAACTGACAGAGGCACTCAAAATGTATCTGCGGGGGACCCAAGCCCAGAGCTACTTCTGCAGAATGCCTTCTTTATTCCTAGGCACGTTGTTTAAAACCAAAATTCCTACTGTTGGCTCTTAAATGTGTGTTTCATGCTTTCTGGATGCTTGGCATAGGATCTTCAGGTCCTCTGCTTTGAGAAAACCAAAGACCTCACAAGCAAAATTGATTATCAGAATCATTCCTTCAAGAAAACAATAAAGTTAAGGAAACAGATGCACTTTATAAGTGGCCTTTTTCCTTATTCCTGGGAGAAATTAAGTTTTACATAGCTCACTGATGAATGGGAGTTTCAATCTACCCCAATCTACAGTGAATTTCTGCCACTGTAGGAGTTAGAATCATAGTTCTGTTCTGCTCCTTTAGTAGCTGAAACAAAGAGGCGCTCAGTTAAAATCTGTGCTGTTCTTCAAAGATCTTTCTTCTTTTAGCTAACAATAGATCAAATCTGAAGTTAATAAACTGTTGTCTTAGGTACCAAAGTTATGCAACTAAAATGAGTGAGGTAAAACCAGGTGAACCATTGCCTCACCTTCTCCTCTAAATTTTGTAATCTCTTTGTCTAACAGAAATGTTATGCACAAAAACTCAATAGTCATTGTGAAACCCGTGGATGATACAAAGAAGAAGCACTGTGGAAATGCTGGGAAGAAATCAATCACTGTCTTCAGAGCAAAGTCTGAATATTGTACAGTGAATTAAGCTTGAGAAAATTGAATGAAATAAAAAACCCACAGTATTGTCTTTCTGTTCTTCAGTAACTGACTTTCTAGTGTGCTCTCTAAACAAACCTGGGACCTTGTAGAAAAAAACAATCATGTAGTTAAAATACAAGAAACAGGAGGGGCAAGTAGGTGTTTTGTGGCTTTCTTCCTAAGGTTTAAAGAATTGTGGTTTTAAATGTGAATTTAGTTGAAATAATTTTTTTTACAGTCATTCAGTACATGCAATATAAAAAGGTATTTTTCCTATGATTGTATTTATTCATCATGAAATACTTTCTGGTGAATTGCTGGAAAATGTAACTGATGCAAGAATATTAATACATTAGTAATTTAGGTATTGAAGAGGCTGAGATGCAGGTGGCTATGTCCATGGAATATAAATGCCAGCTAATGCAGCACAAAAGTGCAGAGTGACTAACTAAAATTACCTAACTGTTACAAACTGGTCTCCACAGCTATAAAGCAAAGATCTGGATCTTTGCTCATTTGTGTGAGTTTTATGCTTTGGGAGCTGCTAATTTACACAGATGTCAGAGAAAGGAGAATCAGCCCAATTATAGTCTGAATTTATTGTGCCATCACATTAGCCAATTTAGCTATTTCAGTGATGACCACATCATTAACATCTTTTCAGGACAGCAATAACGGAGTCATTTTTATTGCTGTAATTAATATTGATGGGAGAGAAACAAGCAATATAGGTACTTGACTCATATATATTGCAGAAAAGTATTGCAAATGTAAGTAACTTCCTGGTAATTTTTTCTTGTTATTGTTAGTTATGCAAACTCATACTTGTCAAAGTTATTTCAGGTAATTCCATATAATTTATGCTGAAATATAAAAAAATTCCTCAACATAAATTTCAGCCATAGCACAAAAATCTTTCATGAGTCACAGAGAAGTAACCCTGTCATCTGTCTTAGATAAAACATCTAACTATTAGAGTTTCAGGGTTCCCTAAGGAAACTTATGACAGAATAATAAAACTATAAAGAAGGAAAAATATCCCAAACATTCATTTTGGGGTAATCCCCAAAGAAGAAAAGTCTTTCACCTGCAAAATATTATCGAGCAGGAAAAGAGAGTGAGTGAAGGTTATGTTTTCATATTACTCTAAAAAATAAGGGAAGTTGGGAGAAGACTTTGGTCATAATTTACTTTTATAACCTAGAATCATAGATCATCTGTACCTTACTACTTTTGTCTCTCACAAAAAAGGAGAGAGAGACTTTTTAGAATTAATTTTAAATTCTCTAATTTCTCTCATAAATTTCAAGCAAATTTGCAATTGCTTGATTTAAAATATGATAGAAAATCCATGATTTAGAAAACAAGAGATTTTTTTTTTCAATAGGCTCATTCTGTATTTCCATGGCACTATCAAAATTGTCCAATGCAGGCTATAAGACTGACTTTCTCCAAGTCAGGATCAGACAGCCCAAATTCTAACTTGCCAACACATGTGTGCATTCATAGAAATATAGAAATTGTCAGTTTGTAACCCATTAAAACTACTTTCCATTTGGATCCTGTGCTTAATACAATTGCTATTTCTTTCCCTCTAAGAGATTCTTTCAAGTCCTTGTATTGGTAACTGGCATCTGTTTCCCATGGGAAAATATTATCAAAAATTTCAGAGTATATATAAAAATATTTTAAAAAATTGGACTGATCCACAGCTTGTTCATGGCTATGTGAAAATACAGCTTGTTCCACCATTTTATATCAGTCAAGGTTAAGAAACCAAACCTCAGTTTTTGCAAGAGACTTTGAGAGAGGAAGATCTTGTAAACCATAAAGGGCCATGGCCTAACAAGCTGAAAAAGAGAAATCAGTTTTTGTAGGGAAATAACTCCCTTATAAATCCTGAAAGCTGCTTATAAGACAGTTTCCGTGCATGTGTTTATTTCTCTTTTCAAATACAGTGGCAACTGGCTATTTTAAAGTGGAAATTCAAGTATTTTGAAGAGAAAATTTGCAAATCCCTCTTCACTTTCTGCTGTACTTTCCTTTTGAATAAACACTAAGTGAAAAAAAAAAATATTTGGAACTGCGATTCTGTAGGAAAAAAAAGCAGACATTATCAATGATTTAACCAGAACTGAGCTATTAAACTGGATTTTGTAAGGAAGGAAGCAAATCCACCATCCTTATTTATAGGAAAATTTTAGGATGAATGTCTTTTACACTGAAAAATAATTTCTGTATTTTTCAGACTTTTATTTTCCTGGACTAACATTTACAACAGAAGACAATTTATTCACATAATTTCCAGTGGAACAGAAACCATCTGGGTATAGTTTAAAATTCGTTAGGATGCCCACAAATTGGATAGGAATAGCAATTCCAGTTTAATGTAAAAACTCACCCCTGGTCTGGACTGAATTAGATGTCCTGCTCTGCGATGAGCTATACTGTCAAAAAATCTTTTAATTTTTTTTTTTCCCATTTCTTATTGGCTTCGTTTTCTTTTTCAGTTTTAAATTGTAAGACAAATAAAACTGATGGGGAAAGAATTAGATAGAGCAAGATCTTATTACAAAGCCAATGACAAAATCAGTATCAAAAGTTTTAAACTAAACTGGAGTAAAGTAGATAATACCAGAGAGATGATTAAAATTGGGAAAAAATTGCCTTAAAAAAGGCTAAAAAGATATTAAAATTTTAGGTGCCAAGTTTCAGAATTCATGTATTTTTCAGCCAAGATTATTCTTACTGCTTGCTTTATTTCCATCCTACAAGACTGTCTCCCCAAGTAGTTCAAAATGGCATAATGCTTTAAAATGTACATAATGTTTTATCTATATGTGATTTAAATAAAATTATGACCATTACAAATGATCCTGGTAGCTGCTATAACTGGGTTTTATGTTTGTCATAAATTTTTAACACATAAGAAAATGAATCAAAAAGTATCTCCCCTATGGTCATTAAATAATAAGTCTGCATTGCCTATCATACTTAGGTATCCTATTTTAAAACCTTGTGAAGAAAAGGGATGTAATTAGGCTGATGGATATTTTTGATAAGGGAATAGTAATGTCTTTTTCAATGATAATGCAAAAGGGTGAAATTCCATCTAGTCATTCTGCTGACTTTTATTACTCAGGCATTACACAAATGCAATTTGGGGAAATGAACTGAAGGAGACTCAAGTGAATATTTGGAGAAAATTAGGTGATCAATGTGGTGACAAGAGGTAAAGACGTGGTTGATGGCTAAAATGCTTTCCCATGCTGAGGTGGAGACAATGCAAACAGAGCCTGAAAAAATGGGATGGAGGACTACGTGGCCTCTCTCTTTCCTCACTATCCACACTGAAGACCTCTTTATGTGCCATTTTCAATAAATCATTTGAGTGCAGTATGAGTTTCAACACTTTCTTATTATCTTTTAAGTTCTACAAAAAACTCTGGAGCAAGGTGGAATTTATTTAAGCCGATGTTGACACCAACAAATTTCAGTGATTTGGGTGGACACAGTTCACAACTTCTCTTTGAAGACCATTGTAATTTCCATGGCTCTTAAATCCAACTTTTAAAAAGGAGAATACCCACCTATTTACACTACTATACCTTCACTTTAGCTGCCTCTATGGTGTTCAGATCTGGCATTGTGGGACGTCATCTGAAAATGCACCTTGAGTTTTGGTGCTGGCAGGGCCGGATAAAGTGAGGTAAGTGCAGTGCCACTACCTTTAGAGGCTGGATTTTTCAAAATATTTAGGGTGGAACATCCTCATCTGAGAAAAGTTGAAAGAATTCATAGAGTTATAGAATCACAGAATGGTTTGATTTAGAAAAGACAATAAAAAGATCATCTACTCCAACCCCCCTGTCATGGACAAGGGCACCTTTCCACCTTTCACTAGATCAGGTTGCTCAAAGACCCACACAGTCTGACCATGACCATTGAGGAATAATCCACAACTGAGCAACCTGTTCCATTGTTTTGTTACCCTTATTGTGAAGTATTCCCACTTTATATTCCATTTAAATAGACCTTCTTTCACCTTAATGCACTCATTCTGTTCGAAAGCATTTTATACATGGGCTAGGTTACAAAAATGACAGATCAGTTTGCTGAGAAATGGAGGATCCAGCCAGGTAAGTGTTCACTGAGTTCTGATAACACCTAAGCTCTTGCTCAGGCTTGTTTTCATCTGTAGAAGTTGGAATGAACAAAAAAAAAAAAAAAAAAAAAAAAAAAAAAAAAAAAAAAAAAAAAAAAAAAAAAAGTGGGTTTTACAATGTTATTATATTTTAAGTAACTCAATTAGTTTTCACAAATTGCTCCAAATTAAATAGAAAAGGAAAAAAAAAACCACATCAGTTGTGTGCAGACAAACACATAAATTGCTTGTTTTAAAAAATAATCTTGTCCAGACATTTTTCTGTTGAATTTAGCAGGAGATTTTCTACCTCCATCATTGTGAAGTCAGGTAGAATTTTAAAATTCCCACCCTGAAAGATGGAGAAGCTAGGCCAGGGAGGTAATTTTTTAAATACATGCCTAGGACATGAGACGTAGCAGTGATTCTTTGAAAAGAATGAATTCTCTTAGCAGTCAGTGGAGAGAAACAGGCATTCAAGAGACATTTCAGCCTAAACCAGGTAACTCAGGTCAGATGAATCACCCTTGGAAGCATCTTTTTTCTTTAATTCACTACAAATGAACATCCTGCCTACGCTGAGTAGTTCAGAAGTCAGTGCCTAATTTTTAAATGCCTAAAATTTAGTGCAATGAATTCCACCCTCGTGGCCAAAGATTGATTAAAAAAACCCAACTGAAAACTCTTAATGTCTTCTTAAGCTATATATCTCCGTAAATGGAACAAAGAAGGATTTGAAAACTGCTCTTTGTTGCTCAGAATCAAAATAACTGAAAAGATTCACTCAAACCTATCAGTCTTTTTTTGGTGCTTTATTCATTTAGATAACAGGAGAAACTATTCTAAAGAGACGTGAAATGAAATTTAAGAAAATAATGTTCTAAAATGCAATGAGACTCTGGGCAAATTTTAACTCTGAGAGGCAGAAAAATGTAAAATAAGAAAACATGTGTCTTCAATAAACACTTATGCAGCAAGGGGTTATCCTGAAATTACTAAATTAAGGGATATGTGCTGGAGTTAGATAAAGGATACCAAACTTTATAGAAGTGTTACTATTCTAGCTTTGAAAAACAAAGCTAATTTATATTTTGTACATTTGTAAAGGTAAGGTTATTATACAAATCAAGGTGTTGTTTTGCAGAGATGCCTCATTCTAGGTTAACACACTGTTAAAGAAAAAAATTAACACATTTGAAACTCTTGTAAAAATTACTAGAAAATAATATTATTATCAAAATAATGTCTATAGTGGTCTCTGATGAGAGGAAATTTAATTTTCAATAATTACTTTTTTTTTTTTTCTCAGAAAAACCGTAGAACTTAGTATCTGGACAGAGACTTCTTTCCACACTTGACTTTTCTGAATTTCAAATGCTTTCTGTGATTCTCCATGAATGAATGGTTGAGTTGATAATAAAGAATGTAACACCCAGGGACAGTAGCATGAACTGTCCTTGGAGGGGTAGTGGAGGATTTGGGGTCCATGGGCACTTTGGTGCAAGGAAGAATTTACAGTGCAATGGCTCCACACCATAGTCTGAAATAGAGAAGTGGAGCAAGGCAAGACCTCAAATTGCAGGGCAGAAGCTCTCATTAGTCCCCCTCATGCAGAGAACAGCAGGTTTTACATCCAGAGTTATTAGGAAAAGACCTTGGGCTTTGTAACGTGGGGTTATTAGCAGTGGACTAACATGTAGGACCAATTTTCTTTGCATTTCCACTCATGTGCTTCGAGTGCTTCTAATTTGCAGCAGAATAACTAATATTTGACTCTGAGCTTCTTTGAGATCATAAGAAAAAGGACAGTAATTTTTTCCTGCATTATCCTTATTCAGTAGATTCTAATTATGACTCTTGACTACCTTGTAATGAAGTCCATGCAATTCTGTAGAACAAACCCATCAGTGGAAAATTAGAGCTTTAATTTGTGTATAATTTTTTTGAGATGTAGAGTCTTTGGGATTCTTTTACTCTCTCCTATTAAGTCTTTATACATAAAACCTACATTAAAAATTTGAAAGCCTTTTGGAATTCATCCTTTTAATGACAAACAGGTGAAAATGAGGAAAACTACAATGATTTGCTTTGGACACATTTCTGACACTGGTTTTTGACAGCATTTTCACTAGTTTTATTATCTCAAATGGGAATATTGGGGATACATAAGAAGGCCTTTTTCCATTGAAATAATTTATTGTATTAAGAAAAGGGAAGCTGATATCAGAACTGCTCTTCCTTTCATTGTCCCTCTTTCAGTGCCAATTTCAACAACATTTACAATATTTCTTTTAAACCCAAAGGATGTTAAAAAGTAAGCAGATAAAGATCATATTTTTTTATAATTTCATGAAGTAATTTTTCATTTATTTGCTCAAGACAGATATTTGTTCACTTTGACCAATTTTTAGACTTTTAACTGATTTCTTTTTACCTGGGGATTCCAAATGTTCTTCTCTGCTTTCAGCTGTACTCTCCCTGACTCTGACAATAGAGGGATGACTATAACCAGGGCCTCAGAAACATTTTTATTCCCAACATCCAGTGAAACAAATTAGAAAGAAACTGAAAATTAGCGTCAAATGTAAGAACACACACTCAAGATGAGCATCACTCTGATTCCTCACGTGCATTTTTTTATTAGACATGTGTCAAGTTAAAAGAGCGGAGACTTGCAATTTGGCAATGCAAGTGCAAGCCTGAAGTCCCACTTGATCTGTGAAAGTACCTGTGATTAAGCACTAAATTGGATGCTCAGAATACCCAGGTGTGACTCCAGGTCATTAGTTTTCAGTCATTCACTGGATCACTTTGTTCTCAGGTCACCTGCATGGAATAAGTAAGTCTATAAATATTTAGATTTTTAAAATCTGCTCGCGCCTCTGTCTCCACTAAATAATTCCCAGCATGCCTGGCAGTCTCTGAGCTGTCTCCAAAGCTGCCACCACTTTGGCAGGGCTCAGTGTTTGACTGCCAGGTCTGCCCAGGACACATCAGCAGAGCTTTCCTCCACCGTGCATCTCTTGGGGGGGCAGTGTGATGAGCACACTCAGAATGAGAGCACTGATTTTTTTTTTTCAGAGCTGATGACAGGCATTTTTCTGCAAAATATCAGGAGAAAGAGGAGGAGGCAGAAGAGTAGGAGGAGGAGGAGGTGACACCTACATTTATAGAGGGTGCAGAAAGAAAGGTAGAAAGGGTGCTTTTGAAAGCAGAAGGATGGGATGAGTCAGAATCCCTTGGGGTTCCATCCTGGAGCTGAGACCCCTCTGTTTCTGCTTAAGGGGCTGTTGATGCAATTTATCCAGTGCTTACTGTAACATGAATAGACAGGGAGATTACAGAATCATAGAAGCATAGAATGTGCTGAGTTGGAAGGGCCCCATCAGGATCATTGGCCCCAGCTCCTGGCCCTGCACAGTCACACCCTGAAGGTATTGCCCAAATGCTCCTTGAGCTCTCTCATGCTTGGTGCTGTGACCACTTCCATGGGAAGCTGTTCCAGTGCCCAACCAAAATATTTTCTTGATATTCATCCTGAATCTCCCCTGACTCAGCTGAAGGCACTAGGACATTGTGTCACATTTTGTTGTTGCATCTGTGGGTCTGTGATGGGAGTTACATTTGGTTTAACTGGGCTTTACCTTTATGCACCAGTTTTATAAAGGTAGGGGTTCTCTGAAATTGCAGAAAGTTTTTCCCCATCGAGGAAAAATTTTCAGTATCCTGCCATCATTGCCTAAAATAATTAAGAGGAGAAAAAAAGCTTGTCTTACCCCTGCTTCACAACAACTTTGATGCTGAAGAAGGGATTTCTTGAGAATACCTAATTAAAATAGCAGAAAAGGGCAATGAATGAATTATCCCTCTAGTTTTATGAAGTCAAAAAATAATCAATGCCAAATTAAGAAGTTATCTTTTGTATAATTTTATAATTATAGAGGAGACTTTCACCAGCCTGCCCCTGGCATCAACTTTGTCTGCTATTTCATGACTTAGTTTTTAATAGTCTTTTCCTTTCTATGCTAAACAGCCAGGGATATTTCTCATTTTGGAAGACAATCAGCAAAGCTGGTAAGAGGGAAGACGTAAAATTTCAGAAATAATGAGTAGAGAATTTTTGCATTGTCTAGGCCCTACAATGCATGAACGAGGCTTTCAAGCTCCTTGCTTTTTCACGGTATTTTTTGTTTGGTTTCACTAAACAATCCAAATGATAACGATTGCTCCAGAGGTGATCTGTGCTCTGCTGCATATGCAAGCACATGAACCCACATGAAAAGCATATGGGTGAGATTTTAAATCTTCTTTTCTCACCTTTGACCAGCTTTAGTCCCTTTTTTATGGACTTCTCATCCTGGGATTCTTATCTTCTGATCATGGTCCAGCATTTGGACTCCAAACACACCTTCCATTCACATCTCTGTTCACACTCACTGCAGTAACTGCTGCTTTTCTCCAGCACTGGTGCCAAGCTCATCACATCTTGGATTTGTTTCTGCATCTGGAACAGGAAGCCTAAATTTCAACTCTGTCTGGGCTGTTGTGAGCAGTGCTGGCTGCACAAGTGAGATCTGATGCTAAAAACAGAGGCAAGTCAGAGAGAGCTGGTGTTTTGGGGCTCATGTTAAGCACAAAGGCTTAACATGAGATGAGGGAAGAAGTTGCTATAGAAAGCCTGGAGTTATTTTCTGCATGACACTTTGAACTGTTTCATACAGCATTGGTCTTCACTTGGAAAGAAGAATGCTTTTGAGTTATATCCAAGTGATTTATGAGATCTTCTAATACGCAGAACCAAATAGCTCAAACTAAACCATTGTGGTAAAATCAAACATTTAACTTTCTTTACTAAGATTCTATACATTAAACTCTAGAAATGCCTTTTGAAAAGATGCAGTTGGGTGTGTTGCCAGTATTACTATGTCAAATCTTGTGATGGATCTCTTGAATTTTTACACTCCTATGGACAAAATGTTGAACCACACTACACTGGCCACGCCAGGCTGTGTGCCACTGCAGCACACAATAAATATCTTGGAAACTGACACCAGATGCATTAGCCCAACTTCAAAACAATTCTGTTTTGTAAATGAAGCTCACTTTTTATCATTAGGTGACCATAAAATGGATGGAAATCAGCAGCTGAAATCCATTCAGAAGACAGCTCTCATTTTCAGAATGTGCTCACCAAATGAGATACTTTGCCCATACACAAAACCAGGTTAAGCAGGGGCAAAATAAATGAGATTAATGTTATTTGAATTTTTGAATCATGGCAAATCCTGGAGTTCCTTTGAGGTCAAGACCCCTTTCTGTGCATAACAAGACATTGTCCGCTATGGAGAATTTATAGAAAATAAACAGAAATAACTTTAAAAAAAAAGTAGAAATTGTTTTGGACCTGGAAGAATAGCTGGAACAACCTTTGAAGGCTTCACAGTTATCTGGCAGGAAAGCCTGGAAGCCAATTCCAATGCTCCTAAATTTCCAAACCACTGTCCTGTCATCCAGAACATAAATATTAATGTAATTACCATACCAGCCATGTACCACTGCCATTTGCTGGCTGCTGTGCACACATGATGACAAAGAAATTAATGGAGTGGATCTTTTGTGCCAGAAGTAAAAATTCTGTGTCTGCCTGACCCCCACAGCTCCTTCACCAGTTTTTCTCCATAGATGTTATGTGAGTAGATGGAAAGAGAGTAAAGTGATTTAACAAAAACTCAAATAATTCCCTAGTCTGCCAGTCCAAATGTTAAGAAGTTCCCAATTAGATATTTTGGTTTTAAAATTGTTGAGTGTGGGGTTTTGGCATAGTTTGGGGTTTATTGTTTCTTTGTTTGTTTTCATTGGTTGGATTACTTTGCTTTATCTGTCATTGCTTTTAGTTGTTTTTTGTTTGTTTGTTTGTTTGTTTGTTTGTTTGAGTTTTTTAATTGGAGTTTTTGTGGGTTTCCTGATGTTTTTTCTGTAGGTTTTTTGGTTTGGTTGGTTTTGGGGTTTTTTGGGTACCTTTTGTTTGGATTTTTGTGGGTTTTTTTTTGTTGTTGTTAGGGTTTTTTTTTTTTTGTTTGGTTGGTTGGATTTCTTTGGTTTTATTTTTGGTTTTGTTTTGGTTTTTTTGTGTTTATTTTTTTTCATTCCATTTTGGGGTTTGTTTGTTTCTTTCTTTGTTTTGGGGTTTTGTTTGTTGGTTTTTGGTTTTGGTTTTGTTTTGCTTTTGTTTTGGTTTGGTTTTTCTTTTGAGGGTTAGGTTTTTCTTTTTTTTTTTTTTTTTTTTTCCCTGGGCATATCTTAATTATTTTAGTTTATTTTGATGTGCATGCTCAGCAATGAATTTTTTGTGTTTTCATGCTTTTCATCCTTCAAGCACAGAAAAGAATTATAGCAACAGAAGCTAAATTCAGATTCAAGAAACTAAAGATTTATGAAGGATAAGACATTATTCCTGATATTACCATGTACTTGTGAGGGAAAAAAAAAAAATTATGAGAGTGATAAAGCACTGGAACTGGTTGCCCAGAGAAGTTGTGGATGCTCCATCCCTGGAAGTGTTCAAAGCCAGACTGGATGGGGCTCTGAGCAACAGGAAATAGTGGAAGGTGTTTCTGTCCATGGCAGAGGGTTGGAACTACCTGACTGGGGTGAAGTTAATTTCTAGTTAATTTCTTAATCACTAGTTAATTTCTTCACCTGATTGGGGTGAAGTTAATTTCTAGACTTCATCCAATGTATTGGGTAGACCTCTGTTAGAGTAGGAGGTGGGACTCCTAGCAAATGCACAGACATATCAATATATGAACACATAAA
This sequence comes from Motacilla alba alba, assembly GCF_015832195.1. Classification (NCBI taxonomy): domain Eukaryota; kingdom Metazoa; phylum Chordata; class Aves; order Passeriformes; family Motacillidae; genus Motacilla; species Motacilla alba. The sequence goes on along the minus strand of NC_052031.1, from coordinate 5,374,764 downwards.
ACACATATGTAATTCTCACTTTCCCAAAAATGAGAAATGATGAACAGATAACAATGGTTAACTGAGGTTTTCAGAGGTGATCACAACAGCCTAAATGCTTTGCAATATGAAATCACAAGTAGACTCTCCCTGTGAGTAACAACTGGTTCCCCTTGTTTCTGATGTGACTGAGGGATGACTGAAGCAGTGAAGGATGTGTTGTGTTCAGTCTGATTTGAGCTTTTTCTACAGTAGGCTTAATTAAGATCCAGTGACAGAGCCTCTCACTGGAGGCAATGCAGCAGTCAGGGTGAACACAGCCTGGCACTCCTGAATGGATGTGTCAATCTGGCATCTCCCTGTGCATAACACACACACATTTATCCCAGAGATAGCTCAGTGGTAATAAAAATTGATCCCAATAAGTTTTTAAGGTTATTTTCTATACTCAAAGCATATTTGTTTTATTAGTATTTGTAAAGGACTGTGAAAGATCTGCAAGAATGATGCAGAAGATATGCAAAAAATATCTATGCAATTTTGTGTGGATTAATGATTAATTTTGAACTTCTTGGCTCTTCTCTGTCAAGCGTCACTTTAAACATACATTTAGGTGATTAATTAATTACCATAATCTCATCATTCGTGCATCATTTTGATATGCAGTGATCTGATCAATTTTATGCTATGAAGTAAATTACACCTGTTCCTAAATAACACTTTTAATACATATTAAGACCAAGGGGCTGACACAATTCTAGTTTTTAGTTCTATGCACTAATTAAATTTGTTCAGCTCAAACTTAAACATCTGTGTATGATTTGAAGATTATTTCTTTCCAGGTAATTTTTTTAAGGGGGAAGGAGTTGGAATGGGAATGAAGGGGAAGTTATGAAAAGGGAATCTGATGATTAAAAGTAACAAAATTAGCTATGTTTTTTTCTGTAGGGTTAACCCAGGAGGTGTCACTGTGGACTAGAATAGCTGAGCTGGTGTGATTTATTCCTGTATGTTGCAAGAGGAAAGAAGGTTTGATCTGGTGCCACTGTGGAGACAGGAGGAGCAGCACCAGCCACAGAGTAATGACACCAGTGGATGAATTCAACAAGCAGAGAAAATGTGTCTGCTTATGAGTGACAGGGCAGACACAGCTCCTTTCTCACAGTTAATGTTGCTGTTACCCAGCATTTCCATCTCTGCAGCTGACTGAGCAGACATGTGACTGAATTGCCTTCCCAGTGCCCGAGTGCTTTCCTTATGAGTTGTGTGCGTGAATATCCTCTGAGAAACTCTGGCTCTGCATGGCTGGCTGGTGGCTCTCTGCTGGCACAGGGTCTTGAGCTTGCCCCGACCCCTTTTATATCTGCACCCTTTTCAATTTATTATACCCAGCATTCCCAGGACTGAGCTTCCAACAGAGTTTTAAAGTCAGAGCCGTAGAAAGATTTCTGAATGCAGCTGGACAAAAGACAAAACACACAGGTCAGCCTTGACCCTACATTTGATGTCAAGAGCATCCCAAAGCACGAGAGACTTAGAGACTGTGTCTCAGCCAGGGAACTAAAATAGTGGCTGATTTTATATGGGTTACAGCTCCAGCACTGGTTTCCTATAAATAACTCACAGATGTCATTTGAATTACAGTCTTCAGCAAATAAGGGGGCTGCAGGCATACCCAGGAGCCTGTTAACAAGGAGATGACAAGCTTCAGGCATCTAATTGCTTTAGCTCATCACCAGTAAGACACTTGCAGTCCTACAGCTAATCTGACCAGCAATTGACTGAAAATTGAATCTAAACCAGGAGAGTTATTTAACTGACTTCAAAGGCCTGCCCACTTCCAAAAAGAAACCCCAACCCTCTATCTGTTCAGCCAGCTGCTATGCAAGAGAGCCAAGAGCTTTTGTGAATTTTCTTAGCACTTCTTCCTTAGCACCTGATGTCTGCACAGAACAGTCCAAATATATGAAGCTAATTGCATTTCCAAATGTGATGCAGACAGATTACTAAAATATCTTCCAAAAAAACAAAGCAAACCATCACCAGACCTTGTCCTCCTCCAGTTCTAAGAAGCAGAATAAGGGGACAGGACCAAACATATATAATCTCACATTTTGTTATATTATAGTGGCTCAAATGACTTGCACTGACATAGGAGCCTCAACTGTATCAAGCAGATTGACATTTCAGGAGTGTGTGCTCTTTTCTCTGGAAAATAACACTAAAATATTATCCTGAAACCATGAATAAAGAACAGAGTGTATTTTCTTGCACAGATGTGACAGGGATGCTTTGAAGCCAAAGCCATATAGACACGGGGCAGCGAGAAAAGGCAAATAAGCTTCCTATTTCCATATACTACAGGAGGAGGCTCAAGTGTGCAACTTCAGCCCTGTCCTATTACCACTGATCTCATGGGGTTTTCTCCCCTTCAGTGGGATCACTCAGGGAAGAGGAAACAGCCCAACTCCTTCCCAGTATTTTAAAATAATAATAAACTCACATGATCTGCTGCTGAAAATACTGTGTGGTTTGAAAATTTTAAGGATAAATGTAGCAATTTAGGTTTTCCCCACAAGAGTAGGAATTTCCTGCAGTCTAATCCCCTTGTCTTGGGAATTGCTTCTCTTCATGATAATCAAATGCATTCCTCATTTCCACTGCAAGCACCAGGTTGGGCATGCCAGCCCAGCAGAATGCCAAGTGTGCATCCAATTTAAACACTTAAGAGGTCCAACTGAAGGGAATTGGACTTTTCAAACACCTCATGCTTATGTGTTAAGAGAACAAGAACTACTTACAAGTACAAGCATTCACAGGATCCTTCTCTTAGCCCACATCTTCCTAACTCCAGCTTTGTCACAAAAAGCAGCTCATTGGATGTGCTCTTTTCATATGGCTGTCCTATTCTTAAAGCTTGAGGAAATTATGATACAAGCCTCATTGAAATCCTTTGTTGATTTCAGTGACCATGTAAACCCTGTTCTCTATTCACAGTGAGGAGCTAAAATGGTAAACATTCTGCCTCTAAGAAATTAAGATATGTAAACATATTCATTCCCCATCAGCAGGCTTAGCCTGTGAACCCAGAGAACATTTCTATATCCATAGAATTGCACAATTGTGTGCTTTCCTTTCCAGCAGTGCAAACTTAGGTTCACTCATTTTCATCATTCTCAGACACACACAGTTATTCAGCACAATGCCTTTGGTACGCTGTGCTGCTCTGAGCCTCATTGTCACCTTCCACATTGAGCAGCTGACACTCTTTAGAAAAAGGAAAGGACACAGAAGAAGCTGTAAAATGTTTATAAAGAATGGGTATGGTCAAAACTCTTTGATATAAAAAATAAACCATTATATTTAGCAAACGTTTCACTTGCTGGTAGAAAAGTCTCTCTCAGGGCAAGAAGAAAGCAAGAGCCTTTCTCTCTTTCTTGTAGACTTCAATGGAAAAAAAAGGAAAGAAAGCTTCCTTCAGGTTTTTTAAGTTCCTAATAAGAAGTGTTTGAATGTCTATTGTAATTTGAACAAATGTCTTATTGTCTAAATAAAACAGACTCCACAAGAAACACTTCCTCTATTATGGATTTTTCAAACACTGAAGGTGATTTTTTCCCCCCTCTTGGCTGTATCTGTTGTCCTTCCTTCAATATTAATACTGACACTTCTCTATTAACTCATTAAGCGCTTGTGACACTGGATACAAAGACTCCATAATTACTATCCTTGCAATTCCACTTGAAGATTTCCACCAGGGTTGAAGTGTCTTGTTTTAGACACCGTAGACAAAGGAAAAAACAGTCCTTGTCCCAGAGAGCATTGTATTCAAAAGGACAAAGCTGAAACAGTCGACAAAGCCAACAAAGAAAGAAAAAAAGACTTAAATAGATTTTTCCAAGATCATGCAACAGGGTTGGGGTTTTTTTGTTTGGATTTTGTTTTTTTTTTTTTTTTTTTTTTTTTTTTTTTTTGGTGGGGTTTTTTTTTTTGGGTTATTTTTTTTTTTTTTGGTTGGTCTTTCTTTTCAGAACAGAGGTCAAACCCAGTTCTGTTGACTTTCCATTAGCTTCTCGTCTGCCTCTTCATAATCCTATATAATTAGTCTCCATCTATTTCTGAGTGTTTGCACTCTCAGGTCACATTCTTCCAAATGGCTTCTGATGGTCAGGTGACACCTTACGGAGTTGTGACCTGCAAGGGCTGGAAAAAACCATGAAGAAAAACAAATTCAAGGAAGTATTAAACTATGGCAAAGTCCAGCCCAAACTGTACAAAAGTACACTGTTGTCTTACTATTTTACAGGAGAGAAAGAATCCATCTCTGAAAGAATAGAAAATCCTAAACTTCTATAAATTTAGCAAAGTGTTCTGCTGCTGTGCTGCTCATCAGTATCACAGTGCATTGCCATGGGAAGGGGCACAGAGGGAGCTCCATCCCTCAAGGATGTGAGGTCAGCACTAAAAAACAGTGGAGCTTTTGGGACTAGCATGTTAGGACTAGGAGTTTTTGTTCAGCTATATGTTAAATGCAACTTTAAATATTTAGTTCCCTGTGCCCGCAGTTTCTAAGCAGATGGGCTGCAGGTTGTAGGTGGCTTTGTGGAGATCCCTGTATTTCTGACTCTTTCTCCACCATCACTTGTCAAAGAAACTCAGGATAACACTTGTCAAACAAACACCTCTCAGCAAGTGGGCAATGAACATTCTTTCCTTACAGCCAGGATCTTGCAGCTTGAGATGCTCATGACCTCACTTTCTCCCAGCCTGTGAGGTGAGAGGTACCTGAAATGTGCAGTCAAGCCCTGGGGAATGGCTGGCCATGAGGGAAACAGCAGGATGCTTACCCATGCCAGAGCATTCAGAGTTAGACCTTCCCTACGTAATTGCAAAATAGGAAACTTAAACAGAAATAATAAATTATTATTAAATTATTATTATTATTATCACCTACATAATAAAAGTTTCTTTACAATAAAAGTCCTCTTTCAGCATGAAAGGCTGAGGGCTGAGGTCTGTGCCCCTGATCTGAGAAAGTTTAGGAGCACAAGTTCTTCATCAGCATTTCAGAGAGCCACGAGTTGATGTAACATGCTGAGTAGGGGTGCCCAGCACCTGAAAGTACTGAGCTGATAGTCTCTTGAGCCTCTTTGAACTAATTTTACTCTTTTGACTCTTTTTTAATAGTGGCGCTCCCTTAACATTACCGTGATTCAAAACATGAAACTTAAAAAAAAAAGCAATTGGATTAATGGGACTGGTTGGTTTCCACTTGTTTCCCAAAAGAAGGGAAGGGAAAAAGTATTATTTTGCCTTGACATCTTTCTTTTCTATTTTCTTGAGACTTTTGCTACAAAATAATACCATTGCATATGTTACCATCTGGGGAATGGTAAATCACTGCTTTATGAAGCCCAAAAGCGTTATTATTCAATTTCAGAAAATAAAATTATAAAATAAAATAAAAATCCTTCCCAAGCAAAAGAGCACTGGAATCATTTCTAGAACTCAGTGTAAGTAATACAAGACTTCATTTTGATATACAGGAAAGAGATATTTATAACAGCCTGGCCAGATTGCAAACAGATGTTGGTAGAAACTCAATCTATTATTAAATTAATTTACCTTTTCACCCCCAAGAGACTGTAGAACACAAAACAGATATATTTAATAAAAACAAAGTTTTCCAAAAAGATTCAGCACTGGAGTACATACAGTATGACAATGCCAGAACCATTTTCTTCTCGCAGCTCTAGACATAATTGATTAAATTTCCCAGCCCTAAGAGATTCTAGTCACAGATGGTTTCAGAGGCAAATGATTGCCTGGGGAGGAGCTATGGGAAGTTTATAAGGAGAAAGCAGATGAACCAGCAAAGCTGATGTTACCCTATCCATGTCAATGTCCCAGCTGATGGATGGGTGCAATGACTAGCCAGTATAGATTGTGATATCCGGGGTAAAAAAAGAGGTTTCAAAGGGATGACTTGCCTCTTGGCACAGGAAAAGATTTGTCTTTGCTCATGGAGTGGGAATGGTGCATGATTCTGTTGAGCATTTCTGGGCGTTTGGGAAGAAATCACTTCTGGTGAGAAACTGAGCTACAATTTATCACTTTTACTGTTCTTTAGGATAAAGTGGAAAAAATCAGGGAAAATTCAAAGGTGCTTAAGGATTGATTTTATGTCTACCAGAATGTGATTGTCAGGTTATAGCAACATTCTTATTGCAGGTGTTCTAGCAATGCTGAAAGAAAATGTAAATATAATGTTTAGTGAACAGCCAGCTTATAGAATTAGACAAGAAACTAGCAAATAATGGTGCATAAACCTGTTTGCTCAGCTGGCACAAACCTGGTGTGAGCTGAGCAGCAGAGTAAAGCATAGAATGTAGGATCATTTAGGTTGGAAAATATCTATAAGATCATTGAGATGAGATGAGCCTATTGAGATGAGCCATAAAAAAGACCTTTAATAAAAAAGACCTTTAATTTAGCAGTAGGGACAGAAATATCTGCTAATGTGATAGAGCTACAGGTGCCCTGCCTGGGTCATTATGCAACTTAGTAAATGACCCACTAAGGTAGAGGTTCCCCTGAACACTGTGTATTTTCTGACATGCTGGGGTAGCCAGTACAGAGTGGGGTTCTGCTTGAAGTCCACATAATTGAAAAGACTGGATGCCAGGTGCCCCCCAAGCCTCTCTACCACTCCACTCCCCCTTCTGAGCTGGACAAGGCAGAGAAAATAGGAGACAGCTTGTAGGTTGAGATATGTTTACTAAAATTCAGATAAATTTACTGAAGCAAAAATGAAAGGTTGTGCATGCACAGGAAAAGCATGGGAAAAAAAAAACCAAAAAAACCATTAGCAAGTGATGCCTGGCCACATCCCAGGAAGCAGGGCTTCATTTCATGGGGAGGGTGCTCCAGAAGGCA